>NC_134359.1:113005506-113337451 GCF_048569485.1 Anomaloglossus baeobatrachus | reverse complement strand
GTCTCTGTGTGTGTCTATCGGTCTCTTTCCCAGTCTGTCTCTTTTCCATCTGTCTTGGTCTGTCTCTTTCCAGGTCTGTCTCTTTCCAGGTCTGTCTCTTTCCAGGTCTGTCTCTTTCCAGGTCTGTCTCTTTCCAGCTCTGTCTCTTTCCCGGGCTGTCTCTTTCCCGGGCTGTCTCTTTCCCGGGCTGTCTCTTTCCCGGGCTGTCTCTTTCCCGGGCTGTCTCTTTCCCGGGCTGTCTCTTTCCAGAGCTGTCTCTTTCCAGGGCTGTCTCTTTTCAGGGCTTTCTCTTTGCCCGTCTGTCTCTTTGCCCGTCTCTTTCCAGGGCTGTCTCTTTCCAGGGCTGTTTCTTTCCCCGTCTGTCTGTCTGTCTTTTTCTGTCTCTCTATCCATCTCTCCACCGACATCATATAACCTCACGCATAAGCTTCAACTAACAATTTATTTTGTTCCTATAGCAACCACTGACAGTTGCTATTAATAACCTATAGCTCCCATCTCCATTCAGTTTAATGGCGGTAAGATTTTAGAGACTAACTGTAAAGCTCGGGGTTAAATTTTTCTTTCAAAACATAGTCTACGACGCTCCCTGGGTCACATGAGGCGTCTAAGCAAAATATCGTGATTGTAAATGCGACGGTGCGGATTCCTTTAGCGGACACACACACACACACACACACTCAGCCTTATATATTAGATATATATATATATATATATATATATATACTGTATATATATATATATATATTCATAACAAGAGAGCACTGGGCACCGCTACATCTCCCAAACGTTCACAATCCTGCAGACAGTATGGGTGCACAATCCCAGAATTAGTCCAGACCATAGATCCACTTAGTAGAAAGAAGGGCAGCAACCACCAGGCTTCTGTGCAAGAGAATTTTTTATTTTTCTTAGTAGAGCAGGTACATCAAGGTAGCAGGGAGGTGAGGAGGGGCAAACGTCGTCCTCCGTCCTCCCAGCACAGCCCGCAGCCCCAGCACAGCCCGCAGTACAGTGCACTGCCCACAGTAAGCCCACAGCATCTCCTGGGCCCCCTCTCCACCTCCCTTGGTAAGCTACATTTGAATTACAAGACGCACCCTCAATTTTCCTCCCAAATTCGTGGGCGAAAAAGTGCGTTTTATAATACAAAAAATACAGTGTGTGTGTGTGTGTGTTTGTGTGTGTGTGTGTGTGTATGTATGTATGTATGTGTATATATATATATATATATATATAATATATAAAATCACCCCTACTTTTCCCATTCAAAAATGAAGAGATTCGAAAAATCTATTTTGTCATGTCCAAAAAAATTTGATCTATGATTATATAAAATCGTGTAAACCCTATGTTAAATGCTCAAAAGAAGAAATATCAGACGGCCCGCTGCACTTTCTTAATTGAATGATATTTTTTTTCCTTCATTGCATATGTACTCCAAAATGTTTGAAAATATCAGCTGAGGGTGCAAAAAAAGACCTCAGACAGCTCCATCGATGGAAAAATGTAAAAGTTACGTTCTAAGGCTATGTTCACACACTGCGTTTTTTACCTACGTTTTTGGTCCGTTTTTGCTGCAGAAATCTCTTGAGAAATTCTTGTAACCTTTCTGCAGACATTCCCCAGCAAAACCTATGGCAAAAAAAATTAGCTGTGCGCATACTGTGTTTTTTTCTTAAGAAAATTCTTTCAGTAGATTTTCTTAAGAAAAAGAATGAGCATGTCACTTCTTTTCTGTAGCTAACTGCGTTATTTGCCATAGATAATTGGCACAATAACGCAGGGAGCAACCAGCGGTAAAAACGCACCAAAAACGCATCGAAAACGCGGCAAAAACGCAGGTGCGTTTTTGGTGGGTTTTTTAATGCAGGTGCACTAATCCTTCACTCTTAAGAAATTTCTTAAGAAATTTCTTAAGAAAAATCATTTTTCTAGTGTGAACATAGCCTTAAGCCCACTTTACACGCTACAATAAATCTTACGATGTGTCGGCGGGGTCACGTCGTAAGTGATGCACATCCGGCATCGTAAGTATGATTGTAGCATGTAAAACCTCCGTGCAATTGTGATTGAACGAAAATCCGTTCATCGCATGCACGTCATTCGTTCCTCAAAAAATGAACGTGAGGTTGTGCAATGTTCCCGAGGCAGCACACATTGCAGTGTGTGACACCCCGGGAACATTGAACGACAGATTACCTTCATCCGCGGCTCCCGCCGGCAATGCGGAAGGAAGAAGGTGGGCGGGATGTTTACGTCCCGCTCATCTCCGCCCCTCCGCTTCTATTGGCCGGCAGCCGCCGAACGTCCCTCCCACTCCAGGAAGTGGACGTTCGCCTCCCACATTGAGGTCGTATGGTAGGTAAGTACGTGTGACGGGGGTGAATCGTCTGTGCGGCACATTCAGCAAATTGAACGTGCTGCACATACGATGGGGGCGTTGCAATTCGCATACGATATTGTATGCGAAATTGAAACGTGTAAAGCAGGCTTTAGAAAATGGTGACAAACAATTGTTTGAGGTCTGGTTTTTTTTTACGAATTTCACAATTTTTTTCACCATTAAAATTGCCATAATCGTACTGACCTTGAGAATCATATTGCCAGATAATTTTTACCAGAAAATAAACTGTTAAAAAGACAAAATTGAGGAGATTTTTTTGTTTCAAGTTCACCTCACTTGGAATTTTTTCCCGTTTTTTTCCAGTACGCTGTATATATGTATGATTTCAATCAAAACTACAACTCCAAAAATTTGAAACAAGGTGTGGATAAAACTAGAGGGCAAATTGAAAAATTCCCTCATCATTAAAGGATTATACACCTGTGACAATGGCTGAATGAAAAACTGGAGTTCAATGATTAAGAGATGTGTCCCAATACTTTTGTCCTTGGCTGTAAATGTCAAGAGGGCTAATGATCATTTAGTGCATCCGCCAACACCAGGGGGCGGATATAGCGGTCACACGCAGGCCACTATGTGGTGTTGAAATACACCTGTTCATGGTTTCTTTTGAGATCTGAGCGCTATTGCTTTGCTTTACTTGCAGCTTGTGGACTATTAAAGGGACAGTGCTATCCATATGATGATGTGAACGCAGCACATTTGATCTGGCTGATTTGAGTGTGCGGTGTCCAACATATGACATGGCTTTTTTACAGGAAAAATCATATAAGAGGTAATATCGTTACTGAGCACTCTATTAGATAAGAGCAAGTCATATTATCAGTATTGTCACTGTTGTGGGATGTGCCGCGGGAGAACAAAGTGGTAATTAATATTCTGTCTGCAGTAATTACAGCAGCTGTAACTGTTCTAATATTAGTAGTGACAAAGACATGAAAGCAAGAAGATTAGCAATGTTCTGCAAACTTTATACTGGGCGGTTAAGGACGTATCACATTAAAGAGGACATGTCACTTGCTAAAAAGTAGCCAGATTTTTTTCTTATTTGATTCTTGCTGCTCCCCTGCTGAATATTCCATATTTAGTTTATTGTAAATCCGCCATACAGTTTCTGAGATATGGGCTTATTTATTTAATTGTAAGTTTTCTTGTGTTTACTAATGGGCTGGTGCTTATAGGCTAACAATACAGAGATACACCCCTAGGGAGTCCTGTGAGCTGTGCCCCCTTGTGGAGACCAGAAAATTAGCACTAGATAAAAAGACCCATATCTCTGGAACAGCCTGTCAAAGCTTATACCATATGCCACACTCTGCAACAAATTAGTCTGCATGGCTGTTGTCCCAGAAGGAAGCCTCTTCTAAAGATGATGCACCAGAAACCTGGAAACAGTTTGCTGCAGACGAAGGACATAGATTACTGGAACCAGGTTCTGTGGTCTGATAAGACCAATGTAAACATATTTAGTTCAGATGGATTCGAGTGTGTGTGGTGGCAACCAGATGAGAAGTCCAAAGACAAGTGTGTCTTGCCCACAGTCAAGCATAGTGGTGGGAGTGTCATGGTTTGAGGCTGCATAAGTGCTGGCGGCTGTGGGGAGCTACAGTTCATTGAGGGAACCATGAATGCCAACATGTACTGTGTTATCCTGAAGCAATCCAACGTAACGACACCAAACACACCTCCAAGACGACCACTGCCTTGCTAAAGAAAATGAGGGTAAAGGTGCTGGACTGGCCAAGCATTTCTCCAGACCTAAATATTAGTGAGCATCTGTGGAGCCTCCTCAAATGAAGGTGGAGGAGTGCAAGGTCTCTAACATCCACCAGATCCGTGATATCTTCATGGATGGAAAAGGATCCAGTGTCATTCTGGTCTCTTTCAATCTAGACTCATCCTCATTTAAATGGACATTTTTTTTCCTTTTAGCATCTGAGGGGTTTATGCTTCTTTTGCAAGTTTGCTTGGAGGCATTCCCTCAGGTGCTCTAAGTTACTAATTAGGCTGGGTCTTTAAAAGGTCCAGCATCCTTCACACAGCGCTGGCTATTTTCTCTCCTCAGTTTACAGAGACAGCCTGTGTGTGCGGTCGTACCTTTTTCCAGTTCCAGTAGCCTTCTGCAGGCAAGGAGTAGTTTGCAGAAGCGATTGTAGTTTTGGTTATTTCTATTTTATTTTTGGTGTTGTCCCATGGAGGCGTCCCGCTGACCAGGTAGGGAGTCTCTAGACCAGGGTCCGGGTAGGAGCCAAGGACAGGTCGGAGGGTCACACCTCGCTACTGTCAATTGTATCCATGGCTTGAGGGCAAGTCAGGAAACTCTAGCGTATAGGGTAAGAGTAGTCCCCTGTCCCTGGGTAGCAGCCTTACTCATGACATCCAGTGTGAAGCTCTAGTGAAGAGAGTGCTTGAAAATAATGGTGGCCACACAAAACATTGACAATTTGGGCACAATTTCTCCTTTTTCACTTAGAAATGTACGCACTTTTGTTGCCAGCAGTTTAGACATTAATGGCTGTGTGTTGAGTTATTTAGAGGGCACCAAATTTACCCTGGTATACAAGCCACTGACTACTGTACATTATATCAAAGTGTCAGATCTTCAGAGTTGTCCCATGAAAATATATAATAAAATATTTCCAAAAAATGTGAGGGGTGTACTCACTTATGTGATCTGTTGTATAGTTTCACCTTTCCTGAAAAGTATACAGATATAATAATTGCATAAATTATCATTTTTCAACAAATAGTCATTACCTGAACCACAATATTTATTTATCCAATGTAAAACATGATTTAACAATGTTAGAAGCCTTTACGGCATTTTGGCAGTTTTGTTTGTGAATTAATTTCAGTCATTATTTGGCTATATACATTACATTTATGGCTAATTGTAGTCGGTGCACTACTTTCTAGATTACTTTTCCTTTTGCTTCTCGGATTGATCTGTTTTCACCATTCTATATTTCCTTTCTAATTCTTTAAGTAAAGATGGCTGCCCTCGGTTACTATGACAGTGCTATAATTAGGTGCTCAGTCATATAATATCCTGAATAAGGTATAACCTGTTAGAAAATTATATTGTGCTTCATAGGATATATTTGCCCTTTTAAAAAAAAAAAAAAAATCAAAACACCGTTGTGCTCACGGCAATTTTTTGGTGTAATTTTTTTTGAAAAGCTGCCAAATTTGTACGCAAAATTGCTTAAAACTGTTGCGACCTTTAGCACTTTCATGCCAGTCTTGGTCTGCTTCACTAAAGTAGGCACAGCATGGGCGGAATGGGGTGGAACGACACCTGCCAAATTCATCAGCAGTTATACCACTCAGGCACACATCACTGATTAGATACAGTTAGGTCCAGAAATATTTGGACAGTGACACAATTTTCGCGAGTTGGGCTCTGCATGCCACCACATTGGATTTGAAATGAAACCTCTACAACAGAATTCAAGTGCAGATTGTAACGTTTAATTTGAAGGTTAGAACAAAAATATCTGATAGAAATTGTAGGAATTGTACACATTTCTTTACAAACACTCCACATTTTAGGAGGTCAAAAGTAATTGGACAAATAAACCAGACCCAAACAAAATATTTTTATTTTCAATATTTTGTTGCGAATCCTTTGGAGGCAATCACTGCCTTAAGTCTGGAACCCATGGACATCACCAAACGCTCGGTTTCCTCCTTCTTAATGCTTTGCCAGGCCTTTACAGCCGCAGCCTTCAGGTCTTGCTTGTTTGTGGGTCTTTCCGTCTTAAGCCTGGATTTAAGCAAGTGAAATGCATGCTCAATTGGGTTAAGATCTGGTGATTGACTTGGCCATTGCAGAATGTTCCACTTTTTTGCACTCATGAACTCCTGGGTAGCTTTGGCTGTATGCTTGGGGTCATTGTCCATCTGTACTATGAAGCGCCGTCCGATCAACTTTGCGGCATTTGGCTGAATCTGGGCTGAAAGTATATCCCGGTACACTTCAGAATTCATCCGGCTACTCTTGTCTGCTGTTATGTCATCAATAAACACAAGTGACCCAGTGCCATTGAAAGCCATGCATGCCCATGCCATCACGTTGCCTCCACCATGTTTTACAGAGGATGTGGTGTGCCTTGGATCATGTGCCGTTCCCTTTCTTCTCCAAACTTTTTTCTTCCCATCATTCTGGTACAGGTTGATCTTTGTCTCATCTGTCCATAGAATACTTTTCCAGAACTGAGCTGGCTTCATGAGGTGTTTTTCAGCAAATTTAACTCTGGCCTGTCTATTTTTGGAATTGATGAATGGTTTGCATCTAGATGTGAACCCTTTGTATTTACTTTCATGGAGTCTTCTCTTTACTGTTGACTTAGAGACAGATACACCTACTTCACTGAGAGTGTTCTGGACTTCAGTTGATGTTGTGAATGGGTTCTTCTTCACCAAAGAAAGTATGCGGTGATCATCCACCACTGTTGTCATCCGTGGACGCCCAGGCCTTTTTGAGTTCCCAAGCTCACCAGTCAAATCCTTTTTTCTCAGAATGTACCCGACTGTTGATTTTGCTACTCCAAGCATGTCTGCTATCTCTCTGATGGATTTTTTCTTTTTTTCAGCCTCAGGATGTTCTGCTTCACCTCAATTGAGAGTTCCTTAGACCGCATGTTGTCTGGTCACAGCAACAGCTTCCAAATGCAAAACCACACACCTGTAATCAACCCCAGACCTTTTAACTACTTCATTGATTACAGGTTAACGAGGGAGACGCCTTCAGAGTTAATTGCAGCCCTTAGAGTCCCTTGTCCAATTACTTTTGGTCCCTTGAAAAAGAGGAGGCTATGCATTACAGAGCTATGATTCCTAAACCCTTTCTCTGATTTGGATGTGAAAACTCTCATATTGCAGCTGGGAGTGTGCACTTTCAACCCATATTATATATATAATTGTATTTCTGAACATGTTTTTGTAAACAGCTAAAATAACAAAACTTGTGTCACTGTCCAAATATTTCTGGCCCTGACTGTATGCCAGATTCATTACATGGCGCGTGCCTCTTAATGGATTTAGCACATTTTACCCAACCACACCCCTGGTCCAGTGAAGAAAAGTCTGCAGTTACTCTGCCAAATCATGGCTGTGTGCGATATGCTCACTGTTATGATTTCATTGAATTCCCTGTGTGGATGACCATCCTTGTAGTAGTCTCATCCAGCTTCTCTCAATAGATAAGAATAGACAAAAGCCAGATAAGACAAGATGGCATGTGATCACAACTATTGAAATCTCATATATGTAACTGCTCACCGGCACAGGGAATACAGAGAAATCATGACAGTGTGAATAGTACACATGATTTGGCAGTCTACAATAACATAGAATGACTGCAGAGTTTTGTTCTAAGACTAGAAAACTCTTTAAAGGGAACCTGTCAGGTGCAATATGCAGCCAGAGCCACAAACAGTTCTGGGTGAATATTGCTAATCCCTGCCTAAAGGCCCCGTCACACTAAGCAACATCGCTAGCAACATCGCCGCTAACGAACAACTTTTGTGACGTTGCTAGCGATGTTGCTGTGTGTGACATCCAGCAACAACCTGGCCCCTGCTGTGAGGTCGTTGGTTGTTGCTGAATGTCCTGGGCCATTTTTTAGTTGTTGCTGTCCCGCTGTGAAGCACAGATCGCTGTGTGTGACAGCGAGACAGCAACAACTAAATGTGCAGGCAGCAGGAGCCGGCTTCTGCAGAGGCTGGTAACCAATGTAAACATCGGGTAACCAAGAAGCCCTGTCCTTGGTTACCCGATATTTACCTTCGATACCAGCCTCCGCCTCTCTCACTGCCTGTGCTGCCGGCTCCTGCTCTGTACACATGTAGCTGCAGGACACATCGGGTTAATTAACCTGATGTGTGCTGTAAGTAGGAGAGCAAGGAGCCAGCGCTAAGCATTGTGCGCTGCTCCCTGCTCTGTGCACATTTAGCTGCAGCACACATCAGGTAATTAACCCCATGTGTGCTGTAAGTAGGAGAGCAGGGAGCCAGCGCTCAGTGTGCGCTGCTCCCTGCTCTCTGCACGTGCAGCTCCGTGCGGTGGTAACCAAGGTAAATATCGGGTTGGTTACCGATATTTACCTTAGTTACCAAGCGCAGCATCTTCCACGCGGCGCTGGGGGCTGGTCACTGGTGAGCTCACCAGCAACTCGTGTAGCCACGCTCCAGCGATCCCTGCCAGGTCAGGTTGCTGGTGGGATCGCTGGAGCGTCGCAGTGTGACAGCTCACCAGCAACCTCCTAGCAACTTACCAGCGATCCCTATCGTTGTTGGGATCGCTGGTAAGTTGCTTAGTGTGACGGTACCTTAACTGTCCCTGCATCTAGTAGCATAGATAAAGAGGTCTTTAGAAAATGTTTTTCTAAAGCTCTTTTATCATATGCTAATGAGCGCAGGGACTAGTCGCAAGGGCGTTGGTGCTTGCGCTCATTCCACCCTCTTAGCATGTTAGTACTTCCACAGGGGCGTGCTAACATGCTATAAAATTCAGCATCACTAGCGGTGACGTGTGTACCTCGGTCTGCTGATCTGAATGCCCTGTACATCCGGTCAAGCGCAGTATGAAGCCGGGTGTACGTGTCCCGGCTTCACAGAGGTATAGTGAGCATGACCAGAAGTGTCGGGACTTCTGATCAGCGGTGAAAGGTATGTGCGTCACCGCTGGTGATGCGTTGAATAGTATGTTAGTAGGTCCCTGTGGGTGTGCTGCCATGCTGAGAGGGCGGAATGAGAGCAGGAACTAACGTACTTGCAACTAGTCCCTGCGCTCATTAGCATATCATAAAGGATCTTTAGAAATACTTTTTCTTAAAATCTCGCTATCTATTCTATGCTAGTGTATACAGGGACAGTTAGGCAGGAATTAGCAATATGTACCCAGAACTGCGCGTGGCTCTGAGTGCATATTGCACCTGACAGGTTCCCTTTTAGGCTAAGTTCACACTTCAGTTGTTTTGCATCAGTCACAATCCGTAGCCTTGAGGAATTACGGAATCCTGCAAAATATTTTGCAGGAATCCTGTATTTCCCCATAGACTTCTATTAGTGACGGATTGCGACTGATGACCCTGCGTTGCATCCGCTGCGTCGCGGTCCGTCGTTTTTGACTGACCGCCGAGCGGGGACCAACGCAGAATGTAACGTTTTTCGGGCCGTCAAAATTAACGCGCCGCGCAGGAATCCGTCGCCATCCGCCACACTTGCAATGTATGTCTATGGTGCTGGATTCCGTCGTAATCCGTCTTACGACGGAATCCAGCGCTGGATTCCGCCATGCTCTACTGAGCATGCCCAACATGTTTGGCACGCCCACTGGGCTGTCCCAAACACAGACGGATCATGACTGATGCGTCAAAAAACGGACGCACAGCGGATGTAACGGACGCAACTGATCCGTGTTTTCACAGGATTCCTGTGAAAGGAATCCTGTGAAAAACACATCAGTTGCATCAGTTGACATCTAAAAAACAACTGATCCGTTGCTGACGGACCTGACGGATTGAAAACAACTGAAGTGTGAACTTAGCCTAAAGTGTAACCGTTGTATTAATTTTCATTTCATAAGTCAATAGTATACTCGAAAATAATAAACTTTAAAATATATCTTATTAGAGAGAGCTGCTTCTTTTTCTGATCGTTCATTCTCATTCATGAAAGTTGGTAATTTCATGAATAAAGGACTCCACTGTGAACTTATACTGATGGATATAGACATTAATGGCTAGATAAACTTTTGCTCAAAATTCGCTCTATTATTCATTTGCTTCTAAATAGTTTGAACTAAAAACATTCTACTATTTTGACATGTAGCTGAAAGCAGTATCGGACTCAGCAGCCAAGGGCCCACCAGTAACACTGACTCTGGGGGCCACTGTTCAGCTACATGCAGATATTACATTAGCATCATTCACACATTCATCTGTACTTCTATGTAATAATGCACAGGGTATTTGTTGAGTGAATGATGAGCTGCTGCTTTTTTTCTGTACATAGTGAATTATGTAATGGGGCCAAATACTGCCCATATTGGGGGGTAAATGGCTCACTCCAGCATAGGGGCCCACCGGGGAATTCTCCTGTTCACTTGTGGGCCAGTGGAAGCCTGGCTGAAAGTTACAAAACTGATACAAATCTGTCAGTGCTTCTGCCCCTGGTTCTGATGATTATTACTTTCACCCTACCTCTTCTCAGTGTAAGGCCGGTTTCAGACGTCCGTGTTTAATCAGGTACAAGTCACACGCATGGTTATGGTCATACGTGTGTTACACGTGTGACATCTCTGTTTGCATACGTCTGACACATACCGGAGAAAACACGTGTCTGTAAAATAAAAAGATTTTCTATATTCACCTGTATCCAGCGCTGTTTTCTTTGGCTCTGCTGCCTCCCGCTCCTGACCGCGGCTCATTATATTAATCGATTATTCACCCAATGAGGAGCTGGAGCATCATCGGGGACTTCAGTGCTGGGGACTGCATCGCCGGTGACAGGTGAGTAGACAGCAAGCAGTGTGTGTGCAATGATGTTCAGGAGGTCATTGAAGTTCTTAATGAACTCTGATGACACCCCCGCGCTACAGCGGGTGTCAGGACAGTGACTTTACAGGTTCATCAGAGTTCATTGGGAACTCTGATGAGTTCCCGATGCTGTCCCGCGATGCTCCGACTTCCAGGTCCTCACTGCATGCGCACACACACACACACACACACACACACACACACACACACACACACACACACACCACAAACATGGATACACTGAGCACATATACACACATAGCAGACACACATGGATACACTGAGCACATACAGTTAGGTCCAGAAATATTTGGACAGTGACACAAGTTTTGTTATTTTAGCTGTTTACAAAAACATGTTCAGAAATACAATTATATATATAATATGGGCTGAAAGTGCACACTCCCAGCTGCAATATGAGAGTTTTCACATCCAAATCGGAGAAAGGGTTTAGGAATCATAGCTCTGTAATGCATAGCCTCCTCTTTTTCAAGGAACCAAAAGTAATTGGACAAGGGACTCTAAGGGCTGCAATTAACTCTGAAGGCGTCTCCCTCGTTAACTTGTAATCAATGAAGTAGTTAAAAGGTCTGGGGTTGATTACAGGTGTGTGGTTTTGCATTTGGAAGCTGTTGCTGTGACGAGACAACATGCGGTCTAAGGAACTCTCAATTGAGGTGAAGCAGCACATTCTGAGGCTGAAAAAAAAGAAAAAATCCATCAGAGAGATAGCAGACATGCTTGGAGTAGCAAAATCAACAGTCGGGTACATTTTGAGAAAAAAGGAATTGACTGGTGAGCTTGGGAACTCAAAAAGGCCTGGGCGTCCACGGATGACAACAGTGGTGGATGATCGCCGCTTACTTTCTTTGGTGAAGAAGAACCCGTTCACAACATCAACTGAAGTCCAGAACACTCTCAGTGAAGTAGGTGTATCTGTCTCTAAGTCAACAGTAAAGAGAAGACTCCATGAAAGTAAATACAAAGGGTTCACATCTAGATGCAAACCATTCATCAATTCCAAAAATAGACAGGTCAGAGTTAAATTTGCTGAAAAACACCTCATGAAGCCAGCTCAGTTCTGGAAAAGTATTCTATGGACAGATGAGACAAAGATCAACCTGTACCAGAATGATGGGAAGAAAAAAGTTTGGAGAAGAAAGGGAACGGCACATGATCCAAGGCACACCACATCCTCTGTAAAACATGGTGGAGGCAACGTGATGGCATGGGCATGCATGGCTTTCAATGGCACTGGGTCACTTGTGTTTATTGATGACATAACAGCAGACAAGAGTAGCCGGATGAATTCTGAAGTGTACCGGGATATACTTTCAGCCCAGATTCAGCCAAATGCCGCAAAGTTGATCGGACGGCGCTTCGTAGTACAGATGGACAATGACCCCAAGCATACAGCCAAAGCTACCCAGGAGTTCATGAGTGCAAAAAAGTGGAACATTCTGCAATGGCCAAGTCAATCACCAGATCTTAACCCAATTGAGCATGCATTTCACTTGCTCAAATCCAGACTTAAGACGGAAAGACAAAACAACAAACAAGCAAGACCTGAAGGCTGCGGCTGTAAAGGCCTGGCAAAGCATTAAGAAGGAGGAAACCGAGCGTTTGGTGATGTCCATGGGTTCCAGACTTAAGGCAGTGATTGCCTCCAAAGGATTCGCAACAAAATATTGAAAATAAAAATATTTTATTTGGGTTTGGTTTATTTGTCTAATTACTTTTGACCTCCTAAAATGTGGAGTGTTTGTAAAGAAATGTGTACAATTCCTACAATTTCTATCAGATATTTTTGTTCAAACCTTCAAATTAAACGTTACAATCTGCACTTGAATTCTGTTGTAGAGGTTTCATTTCAAATCCAATGTGGTGGCATGCAGAGCCCAACTCGCGAAAATTGTGTCACTGTCCAAATATTTCTGGACCTAACTGTATACACACATAGCAGACACACATGGATACACTGAGCACATATACACACAGCAGACACACATGGATACACTGAGCACATACACACACACACAGCGCGCATGCATGTATACACTGAACACAGACACACACACATGTCTTCACACACACTACTGAATACTCACCTGTCCCCAGCGATGCGGTCCCCAACACTGAAGTCCCAAGCGCTGCTCCTGTTTCCAGCCCCTCAGTGGAGTGAATATTCAGTGAGTATAATGAGCGGGGCGGTCAGGATCGGGAGGCAGCAGAGATGAAGAAAACAGCGCTAGATACAGGTGAATATAGAAAATCGTTTTATTTCAAAGACCCGTGTTTTCTCCGGTACATGTCACAGTAATGTCACACGGATCACATCGGTGTGCGATCTGTGTGACACCCGTGCTGCTGGCAGAAAACGAACATGTCTCCGTGTGTGCGTGCAGGTTCATGAGGGGTCACACGGTCCGTGTGAAAACACGACTGTGTGAGTAACAGTATAGAATAACATGGGCACGTGAAATAAAGTAGTAAACTAGTGCAGGCTGCAATTTTTTTACGTGTTCAGATGGAATATTCATGAAAAAAAATCGTCATCTGAACAGCCTTATTGAATAACATGGGATCGAAAGTCTGTTCGTGTGAACATAGCCTTAGGGGTACTTCTCACATAGCGAGATTGCTGCTGAGTCACAGGTTTTGTGATGTACCAGTGACCTCATTAGCGATCTCGCTGTGTGTGACACTAAGCAGCGACCTGGCCCCTGCTGTGAAATCGCTGATCGTTACACACTGTTCTGGTTCATTTTTTTGCTTGTTGGTCTCCCGCAGGGCAACACGCATCGGCGTGTTTGACTGCGGGAGACCAACAAGCACCGACTCTGTGTAAGCAGCGTACGCTGGTAACCAGGGTAAATATAAGGTAACTAAGTAAAGCGCTTTGCTTAGTAACCTGATGTGTACCCTAGCTACGTATACAGGGAGCCAGCACTGGCAGCCTGTAAGCGGTGTATGCTGGTAACCAGGGTAAATATCGGGTAACCAAGCAAGGCACTTTGCTTAGTTACCCGATATTTACCCTGGTTACCAAGCGCAGCATCGTTACACGAGTCGCTGATGGCATATGGCTGGTTGCTGGTCGCTGGTGAGATCTGCATGATTGACAGCTCACCAGTGACCATGTAGCGACGCACCAACGATCGCTGCCAGGTCGCTAAGTGTGACCCTAGCCTTAGAGTTAGCAGCAGGAAGTGGGGTTTACAGAAATCAAAACTGTGTGGAAAGAGGAGATGGCATCTGCAGTCAGAGAAAACTTACTGGAGAAAAGCAGGATAAGACCTAAAATGGAAATTAGTGCAGGATAGAAGCTGTACTGAATCGAAAGCTTATGAAGACAGAAGCAACTTTGCTGTTTTACTTGCAATGCTGGATTTACATGCTCTGGCCAGAATGAGACCAAAAAGGAGTCAATATTTTGGTTGATTACAGATAAAAACAATGGTGAAAGGGTTGTCTGGAACTATTTTACTATGTGCCTAACAACTAATAGGCAGGTAGTTGCCAAATGCCTGTTCTGCGCAGTGTAGATCTCTGACACCACAGAGTGGTCATAGACCACTCCTGCCAGCGGTTCTGACACTTCCAACAGAGCAGCAACTCTTCCACTCTACTGTTTCTGGGGCCGTACTGCCGATGTCATGCTTATTAACTGCCTAAGGCCTGTTTCACACGTCAGTGAAAAACAGACGTTTTTCACTGACGTGTTAAAAACGCATATGTCCCTCCGTGGGTTATCCATGTGCTATCTGTAATCTGTGATAGCACATGGAGCTAAACTCACCATTCTCTGTTCCTGCTGTCCGTGGTGCTGAACTCTTCATCTATGCTGTGTTTACGGCTGCCACTGACCCCCACTGCAGCTACTTCTGGGTCACGGTGCCGTGCATAAATGCATATGCTGGCATGACCATAGTTAGCCGGCCTGGAAGCAGCAGAGAGCAGCGGCTGAAAACAGTGGAGAAGGTGAGTATAAAAAGCTTTTTATTTTCAATGTACGTGTTTTTCTGGTACAAGTTTCACTAGTCACACCATAGTGTAATCCGTGGGATATCGGTGATGCCAGAAAAATCGGACATGTCTCCGCGCAGAAATCACGGACACGCGTGTACGCCGCACGGACACACGGTCAGTGAAAAATCACTGATGTGTGCGCAGACCCATTGATTATGTCTGTGATTCTGGTAGGTATAAAAACGGTAACATACGTACCAGAATCACTGACGTCGGAAAAAGTACCAACTGCAGAGAGCAAATCAGCATCTGCAGCCATGCCCCGTGGACAGAGTAGCCTGCAAGAGGAAGAGCTTCTCTGTTCACATGAAACAACAACATTGCCAACAGGAGCAATCTGTCACCACCATAGTTCTAAAATTAATTTAATGGCCTTGCAGTTTATTGCTGTAAAGCAGAAAAACTTGCATCCGTTACCAATAAATTAGCTTTCTGCTTAAGTCAATTTTAAAACCACCCAAATTTGCATGGCAGTCCGGTGTGTGCAGCATTGTGGTGGCACATCTGCCACAATGTATCAACCAGACAAATTTATTTTCTATTATTTAAAGGGAATTTGTCAGCAGTTTTTTGCTGTGTGATGGGAGGACAGCTTTTTGGGGTTAAATCACTGAATTCAGGGATGTGTCAGTTATTTGTCTTTGTGCTGTTGTTTTCATACAAAAATGTAATCTTTGTTTTTTGCATATGTTTCCATACAGTCAAAGTATTATCACCAGGTGAATTATCACTGCCAAAACTACATTGCATGTGAGCTCTGGTCCGATCATGCCACCCCCTCTGATAAGCAGCTCACTGTCAATCAACTATGTACTGTACATAGAGAGCCTGGTTGTCACACAGAATTTTGCACAAATTTCTCCCACTGTGACGGTGGCATTGGAATCTGTTCAAATTGCAGAATCTGACACTCCATTCAATGTTTTTTCTGGTGGTTTGGATCAACACTGGCTGACTCGAGCGTTGACCTGCGGTGTGCTGATTGATAGGCAGGCTAGCAAGAGTTAATCCATGCTAGTCTGCTCGCTCCTTTAATCACATGTGGGGAGACCTATCACATCTGCTCTCTTACTATTTATAATGTTGGAATCCCTCTACCCATGCCAGCTAAAGTTTTTTCTGTGTTGGTCTATGAGGTGTGGTGTCCCAGACTCTCTATTGAAAGTTGTGCTTTGTTGTACTTATTGCTTGGAGGGGTTGTGGAGTGTGCCCCTGTTTTGTACTTCCTTCCTGCTCTTCTTTTCCTCCTGAAACTCTTAGGCTATGTGCGCACGTTGCGTAAATCCTTTGTAGCGCAGCGTAACTGCATGCGTCCTGCGTCCCCTGCACAGTCTATGGAGATTGTGCAAGGCCGTGCGCACGTGGCGTTTTAGAGCGCAGCGCTTCGGCTACTGCCGAAGCGCTGCGCAAAAAGAAGTGACATGTCACTTCTTCCGTGCGCTTTGCCGGCAGCTCCTGCTCTGTCTATGGGAGGAGGTGCAGGCAGAGTGCATGGAATCGGCTTCACTACGGACATTTCTGCAGCGATTTAAAGCGCACATGTGCTCTTCAGATCGCTGCAGAAATTTCTGCAGTGAACTGCACAACGTGCGCACATAGCCTTATTGTGTGTGCGTGCAGTGTGACAGAGTTTTGATTTTTCCCTTGTCTATCTTTGTCTGTGGTTTCATCACACTCCGGTCCCGTCCCTCCTTGGGGCAGTGGGAATGAGATCAGGGCTGGTTAGGCCAGGAAGGAAGGAGACTCAGGCCTCTCGACCATTAGGAGTATCCCTGTGATTAGGGATAGCATGGGGCCCCCTAGCTTGAGGGATAACTCAAGAGCTCCTGTTCTCTGCTATACCAAAGTCATTGTGACACTGGGGTGGGCAGGGTTAGCTTTTTGAGCTCTGCTACATGTAAGAATTCTGATTATATCACAACTGCTACACCCAGTAAACAGTATACATCGTTGGATTCAGGGTCTTTTTTTCTACATTATGCTGCTCTCAGATGAGGTAGGCTAGGTTCACATTTCCGTTGTTTTGCATCAGTCACATGCGTTGCTTGACACATGTGACTGATGCGTTGTACAACGGATGACAAAGAACAGAAATCATTGTCGGACTCCGTTGTGTGCGGGGGGCAGAGCGCGAGGGGGCGGAGCCGAGCGGGGCCGTGGCGCTGAGGACATCAGTGCCGCGGGGACTGCAGGGCTGGGGACAAGTGAGTGTGTGAGTGTGTGTACACATGCGGAGTGCGGGAGGGGGCGGAGCAGAGCGGGGAAGTGTCGGCCTCCGTGCACACGTATCCAGGGTAAATATCGGGTAACTAAAAGCAAAGCACTTTTTGCTTGGTTACCCGATATTTATCTTGGATACCAGCGTACACCGCTTAGTGCTGGCTCCTTGCACACGTAACCACTGTAAATATCGGGTAACTAACCAAAGCGCATTGCTTGGTTACCTGATGTGTATCCTGGTTACGGGTGCAGGGAGCCAGAGAGAGCATGCGCAGCAAAATCCTACGGATTGCGCTGCTCAAAAACCGTTACAGGCTGCATTGCTCCCGCTCGGCGGTCAGTTAAAAAACGTCTGACCGCGACGCAGCGGATGCAACGCAGCATCATCAGTCGCAATCCGTCACTAATAGAAGTCTATGGGCAAAAACTGGATTCCTGCAAAATATTTTGCAGGATACCGTAATTCCTCAAGGCGACGGATTGTGACTGATGCAAAACAACGGAAGTGTGAACCTAGCCGTAGTAAAAACCTGGTGACAGATTGTCTTTAAAGCAATGACACAGTTGCCCCAGGTGAGGTATAGTATGTTTTTGCAGGAAACAACAACAGATAATCCAGAAGGATAACAGATCGCTGATTTCTCCCACTTTATTGTACTTTACAATAAACACGTACAAAGCGTTTGGCACGCTGCGGCTAGTAGTTGTGAATCTGGAGCTGCTATTACTGTGCTGTTTAGTGTTTTGAAGCCTTGCAATAGTCTGGGTGGCTAGCGTTGCCAGGCTGCAGACGCCTGAAGATAATTATGGAGGTGACAGTTTGCTGTTAGGAGCTGTCAGGCAGATGTGACATTGAGTCTTTTAATTTTGTTAATGGCTGATTGTAAAGGAACTCAAATTTCCACTGCTCTGCAGGTTAAGTGAGTCTCATACAATCCCCAAACCTCACGATCTTAACCTTTGCAGTACCAGCATGTTTTACGGCAGTTATTATACGCAATTGGGCGGCACGGTGGCTCAGTGGTTAGCACTGCAGTCTTGCAGCGCTGGGGTCCTGGGTTCGAATCCCACCAAGGACAACATCTGCAAGGAGTTTGTATGTTCTCCCCGTGTTTGCGTGGGTTTCCTACGGGTTCTCCGATTTCCTCCCACACTCCAAAAAAGACATACAAATAGGGAATTTAGATTGTGAGCCCCAATGGGGACAGTGTTCCTGATGTATGTGAAGCGCTGCGGAATATGTTAGCTCTATATAAAAATAACGATTTATTTTATTTATTTTAATACAATGGTCCCTAGGATTCACTGAACTACGGTAGATCAAATACTTTACAGATATAGAAGAAGAATACCACAAGAGGAAAAAATAAGTGACTTGAGATTCAGGGACATCATGCTAAAAGGAAAAAAAAAAAAAATGAAACAATTTCTAAAACAACTAAAGAAAAGCGCATTTGTGTGTACAATCCCCACCGATCTTGCACTGATGGTCTTTGTTTGCAAGCTGCCCACAATGAAGTGCCAAACCAGCATATGCTACATATACTACATCCAATTAGTGGCATCAGCCCTGCCCTCCACTTATTGGCATCATGAAGAAGTGGTGGCACATTGTGGCTTGTGAAACGCTCAGCTCTGGAGAGCTGAATAGTCCTTTAGGGGCCAAGATTCTCCTGATCCCCTTCCTCAGGCTCCTTCCACCAGATATGTGTCTTTTATACTTTTGCTATAAATGTCTCAATGAGAATATATGAGAATATTATTACATTTGATCGTGGCCCATTGAATTAGTAAAATCTGATAATGTGACGCTCAGATCCAAGAAGGATTTTGTACCCCTGCAACATTGAACATTGACTATATCAGTATCACATGTAAAATGACTAAATAGTTGTCATATAATGGTGTTTAGCGCAGTAATAAGAAAAAAAGAGGGCGTAAAACTGGGTCCAGGGAACTTATATTACTGGCTTTGCAGGGTCAGGAGGCAATAGTGTAATTTAGGAGCTGCAAATAATGACATTGACACATAACATTTTGGCAGTATCCAGTAATTCTGCTGGATCTCCCACATAGTTTCCTACACACAGCAGGAGCCCTCACACAGCATCCTATACACAGCAGGAGCCCCCACACAGCCTCCTATACACAGCAGGAGCCCCCACACAGCCTCCTACACACAGCAGGAGCCCCCACACAGCCTCCTACACACAGCAGAAGCCCCCACACAGCCTCCTATACACAGCAGGAGCCCCCACACAGCCTCCTATACACAGCAGGAGCCCCCACACAGCCTCCTACACACAGCAGGAGCCCCCACACAGCCTCCTATACACAGCAGGAGCCCCCACACAGCCTCCTATACACAGCAGGAGCCCCCACACAGCCTCCTACACACAGCAGGAGCCCTCACACAGCCTCCTATACACAGCAGGAGCCCCCACACAGCCTCCTACACACAGCAGGAGCCCTCACACAGCCTCCTACACACAGCAGGAGCCCTCACACAGCCTCCTATACAAAGCAGGAGCCCCTACACAGCCTCCTATACACAGCAGGAGCCCCCACACAGCCTCCTACACACAGCAGGAGCCCTCACACAGCCTCCTACACACAGCAGGAGCCCTCACACAGCCTCCTATACAAAGCAGGAGCCCCCACACAGCCTCCTATACAAAGCAGGAACCCCCACACAGCCTCCTATACACAGCAGGAGCCCTCACACAGCCTCCTACACACAGCAGGAGCCCAAACACAGCCTCCTATACACAGCAGGTGCCCCCACACAGCCTCCTATACACAGCAGGAGCCCCCACACAGCCTCCTATACACAGCAGGAGCCCCCACACAGCCTCCTACACACAGCAGGAGCCCTCACACAGCCTCCTATACAAAGCAGGAGCCCCCACACAGCCTCCTATACACAGCAGGAGCCCCCACACAGCCTCCTATACACAGCAGGAGCCCTCACACAGCCTCCTATACAAAGCAGGAGCCCCCACACAGCCTCCTATACACAGCAGGAGCCCCCACACAGCCTCCTACACACAGCAGGAGCCCTCACACAGCCTCCTACACACAGCAGGAGACCTCACACAGCCTCCTATACAAAGCAGGAGCCCCCACACAGCCTCCTATACAAAGCAGGAACCCCCACACAGCCTCCTATACACAGCAGGAGCCCTCACACAGCCTCCTACACACAGCAGGAGCCCCCACACAGCCTCCTATACACAGCAGGAGCTCTCACACAGCCTCCTATACACAGAAGGGGCCCCCCCACAGCCTCCTATACACAGCAGGAGCCTCCACACAGCCTCGTACACACAGCAGGAGCCCCCACACAGCCTCCTATACACAGCAGGAGCCCTCACACAGCCTCCTACACACAGCAGGAGCCCCCACACAGCCTCCTACACACAGCAGGAGCCCCCACACAGCCTCCTACACACAGCAGGAGCCCCCACACAGCCTCCTACGCAAAGCAGGAGCCCTCACACAGCCTCCTACACACAGCAGGAGCCCCCACACAGCCTCCTAAACACAACAGGAGCCCCCACACGGCCTCCTATGCAAAGCAGGAGCCCTCACACAGCCTGCAATACACAGCAGGAGCCCTGACACAGCATCCAATACACAACATGAGGCCCCACACAGCCTCCTATGCACAGCTTGAGCACCCACACAGCCTCCAATACACAGCAGACGCCCCCGCACAGCCTACTATATACAGCATGAGTCCCCACACAGCTTCCTATACACAGCAGGAGCCACTTCCAAACCTTTAACACACAGCAGCAGCCTCCTACACAAGTTTATTCTCTAAGTTTGATACTTGTGTTTTTAACTAGTAATAACATGTAAAATATGTTTAGATAACTATGCTATTGTATGGAGGGAGGGGGGCCCCACACACATTCCTTGCACGGGAGACCTCTGTAGTCTGTGCCCAACTCTGATTAGAATAATGCAGTGGTGATTTTCTCATCTTAAAAAATTTATTGAAATAAAATCCAACAACAGTGATCGGTATTACCTACCCAAATGTCAATGTTTCAATAACTTGTCATGTGGCCTTGAGCATCAATTACAGATAACGACGTATCATGCAGCTCACAAGTGGAGTTATTGTCTGCTGAGGCATGACATTCTACACTTCTTGAAGGACAGCCCTCAGATCATTGAGGTTCTGGGGTACAGAGTTACTGCCTCTACACGGTGATCTCCTCTCAGCTGATTTCATAGGTTTTCTATAGGATTCAGGTCTGGAGAATATGCAGGACACTCCATTTGAGTTGCCCCAGTCTCCAGCAGCCGTTCCCCAATGATGTGACCTCGATAAGCTGGAGCATTGTCATCCATGAACATGAAACTAAACCTGTGTTATTCATGCAGAGGCACAATCACTGGATTACTGATGTTATTCCAGTAGTAGGGGCTTGTCACTGTATCATTAACACAGTATAGGGCAGTTCCGTATTCTACACACACCTTCCCACACTGTAATACCACAACCACCACCAAAGGTTCGTCTGGTGACAACAGTGGTTGATGCATGGAAGTGTCAGTGCTGCGAGTGCGGCACTGGCAGATATAATCCATCATCAAGCACTGTAGTGGATATATCAGATGCAGGAAAAAATGCAGAAAGAATTGACATGCTGCAGATTATTTGAGCCCCAAAATCTGAAAGGAACAAATCTGCAGCATGTGCCCCGCAAGTCAGGATTCTCATAGACTTTGCTGGGATTCATTTTTCCTTACAGTATTGATTAACATTTGCAAGAAAAAACGCAATAAAAACGCAGCGTGGGCACACTGCCTTAAACTGTTAAAATATGTTCAGAAGCCTGAATATGTGACAAGTCGTGTTTACATAGAAATCCTTATGTTGATTCTTTTGAGCGTATTCTGCTAGATTTTTCAGGCAGTTTCTGCTGTGGAATCTGCCTGAAAAAGACAGCGTGCACGTACCCTTTGGATGTTGGGATTTAGTCTGATTATTCTGAATCTGGGCTGTTCTAATAGGCACTGCTATTGAGGTCACTGGGGATGAAAACTTGCACATAATCTTGACAACACTGAATCTACAACATCTGATTTTGCAAAGACATAAATAAAAATACATTGTGATTTATGTAATGCCTCTTTGACCTTATTTTGTCTTAAAGGGAACCAACCAGCAGGATTTTCATATATAAAGTAAAGCCAGCGCTATTCTGGTGCTGGGATGCTGAATGTAAGCATAGCTTTTGTTCTGAGATTGGAGGTTTTATTTCAGAAATATGTGCAAGTAAAGTTCCAGCAATGCACTGCCATGTGATTGTCAGGTGCAACAGGAAGGGAGTATGTGGGTCGGGTTTTGCTATCTATTGCCGCCCCTGTCTGCCTCCCAGGCCTTGGTAGATGCTAGAAAGTATAGGCTCCTTCCAGGTGTGAGTCTTTTCTGTCATGTGATAGGGGCGTGTTTGAAATGCAGCCCATACAGTCAAGCATCTACCAAGGCCAGGGAGGCAGACATCGGTGGGAATAGATAGCAAAACCCGACAAACATATTCCCTTCCTGTTGCACCTGTCAATCAAATAGCAGTTCATTGCTGTAATTTTACAGTATATTTACTTTATATTTTTGAAATAAAACATCCAATTTCAGAACAAACAGTATGCTTAGAATCAGCATCCTAGCGCCAGTATAGCACTGGCTTTACTTTATATATGAAAATCCTGATGGTTGGTTCTCTTTAACTCAATGCTTTTTGGTCCTAGACTTTTACCTCGCTTCATTGTAAATTTAATGCACAGGGTTAAAGCTCCTGCAATCTAAGGCTGAGTTCACATGTCCTGTAGTTATCTGTTAGCACGGATCCGTCAGAGATCTGTTGGTAAAGTTTTGCGGACACAACTTTTTTGTCCATTCTTAAATAACTGATTTCTGCCTGATCCCTTTTTTTAACATGGGAGTCTATGGAGGGCGGATCCGTTAACGGATTGATATTTAGTCATCCATTATTCTTGCATTTGTAATGGACCATTGTTTTCTTACAAGATCCGTTAATTATGGAAGATGAATAGCAATATGTTAACAGATCCATTCTCCATAGACTCTCATGTTAACAAAATGGATTTTACATAAATCAGTTTCCCAACATATCTCTGTAGGATCCATTCTAACAGATGATTACAGGACATGTGAACTTACCCTAACAAGAGCAGATTCGATCCCTGACTGTCAGACATAGCCAAGGACATTAGGGAGAAGACAGAAGTGGTTTATCACAGCTGCTGTCTTCTCCTTCGCTGGCAACATAGCATTCAGCAAGCAGATGCTTCTATAGGATGTTGCAAGCAAATGATGGCAGGGTTTCTGCCCTACATAGTAGAGCTGCTGGGTCCTAGCAGGCCAAAATCCGCTCTGCCATTTGCTTATATCACTCCAGTGGACTGTGTTTTCCTGGAACTTGGACTTTTACGGATGCCCAAGTTACAGCAGATAAAATGAGCAATACATAAATATATATATATATATATATATATATATATATATATATATATATATATATGTGTGTTCCTTGGAGATTTTTATCTCTGTTTTAGTAAACAGATTTTTGTAAAAAAAATACAATAAAAAAAAATGCTAATAGTAATATTTTTGGTGGAGAATGTCTATAAAAGGGTACAGTTCCACTTGCGTATAACTTCCGATGTGAGACCATCGGAAGCGGTATGGTAATGACCCTCTGCTGTGGGTGTCAGCCGAGGGTCATGCGACTGTGATGTGATCTTGCGATTGCATTACAGGTGCAGAGAAGAGGGAGGGAGCACTTTCTCCCCATCTCCTCCTGCTTGTCTCTGCGTATATCGGACTGCACTTGGATGACATGCGAGTGCAGTGCAATGTCTCACATGCTCCCATAGACCTGTATGGGGGTGCGTGAGCCGAGACTCGCTGCCAAACGCAGCTTGCTGCGATCCATTCCGCATGCCACTATGTCATGAGAACTCAATCGCAGATGGATGCTGCCCCATAGTTTTGCACTAGAGTGAGAGCAATCCGATGTTTTATCAGATTGCACTCACTAGTGCAAAACCTAAGTGAATCCAAGCCTTAAATGTGATATATTTCCTGCTTTGTATAATTCCAAACTGTTTTATTTCTGTTTTCCGCATTTTTTTTTTTTTTGCTAAAAAATGAAGCTCCTACAAATAATTGTCAAAATGGTGTTTTCTTGAGCACCTTTAATGGCACAGAAATTGTTGTTGGATGAAGTTCTGGTGACTGATATCACGGACCTGTGGTGAGAATTACACCTTTTTGTAACTTCTAGCAGCTTTACTATAATGAATTCCTAATTTGTGCGATGGCTCAGAATAATGTCTGATTCTTCGTCTGTTCCATGTGACAGTGTGAAATTCTACGCTGATGTTTCAGTTTGGACAGTGCAGTGTAATATGTCTGGTATTTTTTTTCTAGGTTGATTTACAATTAAATGCTGGTTATACTTACATATACCATTTTATACTTATACAACATTTCTAATAACAGATTTATTTTTACAAAATCTCCAATACGTAGTTTATGTAGAGCTTGTGCAAATCCAGTGGCTATGTCAGAACGGCATTCATGGGACCTCATTTGGCAGGCTGGATACTCAATAAAGAGCAGTGGGTGCTGCAGGTAAGAGTCGGGGTGCAGGTCTCCCATCCACTGGCCACAGAATACTGATGTGGCTGCTGTACGGGGTCCTGGAGTCAATTCGCACCATTTCTAGTGATAATTAAAATAAATTACAATTCATCTTGGGATAACAAATGTTTGGCTTTATGAACCAAATTCCCTATTGCAGCTGGTTTGACATGTAAAGTAAAAACCTTTGTTTAGTAACTTGAAGGGGCAGCGGTGACCGTGTTGTTGGCGAGCTATATTCTTCTCTTTGATACCCCAGCAGGACCATGTTATTAGCATTCATAAGTTGTAAGTGGAAAGGAATGGCTTTACATCCTAGCTGTTATTGAAGTTTTCACTGCATAGTTTTACTTTTCATTGTTTTTGGATGTCTTGACTCTATTTTTTTATTTTAGGTATGTTTAAAGGGAACCTCTCAGGTCCAGTATGCACCCAGAACTATGCGCACTAGATCTCTCTGAAGCCGGGACGCATCCACCCGACTTCCTAGTGCCTGTGACCGGAAGTGCTGAAACGTCTGATCATTCACACTGAGCCTAAGCCCGGCATCTGAGGCGGTGACAACGGACACAGGTACGTGCATCACCGCTGATGATGCTGGGCAATGGGCATTGAATATGATGTTAGCACGCCCCTATGGGCGTTCTAACATACTAAGGGGGAGGACTAGTCAGGGATATAACGCCCTTGCCTCTAGTCCCCGCGCTCATTAACATATCATAAAAGATCTTTAGAAATACTTTTCCTAAAGATCTCTTTATCTATACTAGTGTATAGAGGTATGGTTAGGCAGGGATTAGCAATATGCACATAGAACTGCTTGTGGTGCTGGGTGCATATTGTACCTGACAGGTTCCCTTTAAATGAAAACAAATACAATCAATTAAGGAGGACCTGTCTTGTGCTCAAAAAAGTTAAGTTAAATACCTTGTTAAAATAATGCCCGAGTTCCCTTGATTCTGCCGCTACTTATTATTTTGTTCTGGTCACTTCATGGCAGAAATATTCATATTTGTTGAATTTGGGGTGCAGTAGCTTGCAGTGTCTTTAGAGTCTTCTCTGGGGGCGTGCGCTTTCACACCTTTTATTCAGGTGTCGCCAATCAACTCAGCAGCCTATGAGACTCCTAGTGCAGTGATTGGTAGCATCTGAGTGGGAGGGGTGAAATGTCACACCCCCAGAGAAGACTCTGAAGACACTGCAAGCAGGAATTTCACATACTGTGCTCCAATAGTAATAGATATGAATATCTCTGCAATGGAGTGATGCAGCTTTTAACCCCTTAACGACTGCCGATACGCCTTTTAACGGCGGTAAATAAGGGTACTTCTTCCGATCCGCCGCTCTTATGGCGGTCGGAAAAAAGGGTATAGCGCCCCCCAGAGTCAGAAAATCTCCGGGATTTCAGCTACCGGGGGTAGCTGACACCCTGGAGATCATGATTCGGGCCGGTTTTTCCGGTCCCCAGTCACGTGATCACCGCTATACACCGTACACCGATGATCATGTTACAGTAAATGACAGCGCCGGTAAAAAATGATTTATCTCCCACCTGGCATGATCAAACATGTCAGATGGGAGATAAATCTCTTCCCCGGTCCTCTCCGGTCCCCCGGTGTCGCCAAAGTGCCCCCCCTCCCCCCAACCCCCTCCCGAAAATCCAACATGGCCGCGCGCACAGCAGCGCACCGGCCGCATTTACCCTTTTCCTCTGATTTCTGTTGCATGTGCCATGCCACATGTGACAGTGTTAAAAATATACTCTTAAATATATTTTTCTTCAAATACGTAAAAGCGCATGAAAGAAAGAACTTCAAAAATGTAAAAAATAAATGTATTTTATCTATTTAAAAATGGTTGCCAGGGTTCAGTTACAGAAAGGAAAAAATAATATACTTCATTAGCTTACGGAAAAGAGTTCATTTAGTCCATACTGATCAATAGAAAATCTTCATCCATCTCTCCTTGGATTCTGAATGGCAAGGCAGGGGTGATATACCCTAGGCTGGACAGCATGTGTTCATTTTGCAGCCTGGAAGCATTCTGACGACGTGCAGGAGCCGCAATAGCCCCCTCCATCCTGTGTTATATGACAACTGTTCAAACCATATAGGGAAATTGCTGCTGGACGCATGTCACATGGTGTAATCTCTAAAAGCTTCTAGATATATATATATATCCTTCCATGTCAGCACTTATGTATATTCAATATGAATATTTTAATATTTATTCCTTATAAGAACTTTATTAATAAACTATGCCCTCCAACATAAACAGAACTGTGAACATATATGTCCTACTATAAAATGTTTGATAACCAGATGTATTAATTTTAATGTTTTTACAGACAGAAAACTGCTCCCCAGGCCCTGCCAGGTCACCCCCTCATAGCTCCCCGGTGTCTCCCGGTGTTCCCCGTACCTTTTACAGCCTTCATCCACCGCGATCCCTCCTCCTTCACAGTGCACACTGGTCACATGTGCAGAGCAGCTGACAGCCAGCTTCCTGTGTTCAGAGAGAACTGCTGTGGAGCTGCGCTGGCTGCATGGACTCTGCTGCTGTGACCCGGGGAGAGTGGGTGCAATGTCATTGCACCCACTCTCCTCAAATGGAGGGTCTGCACTCCTAGAAAATGGGGGATACGTTTTATTACGGTCAATTAGTATCAGATAGACACCGTGACATCACTAATTGCTGGGCTTGATACCAGGTTACATTACACATCTGGTATCAACCCCATTTATTACCCCGTTTGCCACCGCACCAGGGCAACGGGATGAGTTATGGCGAAGCGCCAGGATTGGCACATCTAATGGATGCCCCACTTCTGGGGCGGCTGCAGCCTGCTATTTTTAGGCTGGGAAGAGTCCAATAATCATGGCTCTTCCCACCTTGAGAATACCAGACCCCAGCTGTCAGGTTCACCTTGGCTGGTGATCTAATTTGGGGGGACCCCACGTTTGTTTGTTTTTTAATTATTTATTTATAAATAATTAAAAAAAAAACAGCTTGGGGAGCCCTCCAAATTGATCACCAGACAAGATGAAGCTGTCAGCTGGTTTTTGCAGGCTACAGCTGTCTGCTTTACCCTAGCTGGCTATCAAAAATGAGTGGGAACCCACGTCATTTATTTTAATTTTTTTTCTTTGGGGCTAAATACAAGGCTAGGCACCCTTTAGTGCCACATGAAAGGCACTAAAGGGCGCCAGCTTAGAATATGCAGGGGGTGGGACGTTGTATATATGTTTGACATCTATCCATTCATGCATTGTAGCATTTTAGGCTGTGTGCCCACAATCAGGGTTTGCAGCATTTTGGGCGCAGAGTGTTTTCCCTGCATCCATAACGCTGCGTCGTGCAGTACAAGCACAGTGGAAGGATTTTTAGAAATCTCATGCTCACTGTGCTTCTTTTCTCCGCAGCATAAACCGACCTGTGGTGCAGCTTCCCGAGCCTCAGCATGTCAATTTATGCTGCGGAGACAAGAGTGTTCTCTACAGGTAGAATAGAGCTGAAGTCCACAGCAGCCTGAACCCAAATCGTGGGCATGGGCAGCTGCGTTCTCCCGTGGACAACAATCACATCTCTGCAGGAAGGCTGACACTGTGTACTAGACGCCGTGTCGCTGGATCATGGCCACATAGCCTAACAGTGAGAATATTGTTGCTACAGCAACATTTTTGTGAAGTACCTGTGGATTAAAAATGCTTCCTACTGAATAAAATCCTTTAGGGGTCCAGTTTCCAAAATGGGGTCACTTGTGGGGGGTTTCTGATGTGTAGGTACCCAAGAGGCCCTGCTAATGTGACATGGTGCCCGCAATTTATTTCAACTTTTCCAAAATTCAAATGGTGCTCTTTCCATTCCAAGCTTTCCCATTTATCCAAACAGAGGTTTTTGGCCACATGTGGGGTATCCCTGCGCTCACAAGAAATTGAATAACAACCTGTGAAGTCCACGTTTTGTTGTTGCCTCTTGAAAAAGTGAGAAATGTGATGCTAAATCAACATTTTTGTGGAAAAAATGAAAATTTTCAATATGGCAACCTAAGCTTATCAAATTCTGTGAAGTATTCGTGGATTCAAAATGCTCAATATACACCTAGATAAAAGCCTTGAGGTGTCTTGTTTCCAGAATGGGGTCACTTGTGGAGGACCTCCACTGTTTAGGCACCTAAGGGGCTTTCCAAATGAGACATAGCGCCGGCTAATTATTCCAGCCAATTGTTCAGTCAAATAGCACTTTTTCCCTTCTGAGCCCTGCTGTGCACCCAAAGAGTTGATTTCCACCACACATAAGGTATCAGCATATTCAGGAGGGACGGGGTCACTTGTGGGGGACTTCCACTGTTTAGGCACCTCAGGGGCTCTCCTAATGCAACATGGCGTCCGCTATTGATTCCAGCCAATTTTGCAGTCAAATGGCACTCCTTCCCTTCCGAGCCCTACCGTGTGCCCATACAGTTGATTTCCACCACATATAAGATATCACCAAACTCAGGAGAAATTGCACAATAAATTTCATGGTGATTTTTTTCCTCTTACCCTTGTTAAATAAAGCTACATGGTTGAAGTAACAATTTTGTGGTAAAATTGTATTTTTTTATTTTCATGGCTCAATGTTATAAACTTTTGTGAAGCACCTGGGGGTTCAGGGTACTCACCAAACATTTAGATAAATTCCTTGAGAGGCCTAGTTTCCAATATGGGGTCACTTGTGGTGTTTTTTTGCTGTTTACATGCCTTAGAGGTCCTACAAATGCGACATGGTGCTCGCAATCTTTTTCAGCCAAATTTCCTTTCCAAAATTCAAATATTGCTCCTTTCGTTCCAAGCCCTCCCATTTGTCCAAAGGTAGGTTTCAGACCACATGTGAGGTAACATTGCGCTCATAAAAAAGTGGGTAACAAACATTTGGGTAAAATTTTTGGAATTACCTCTTGAAAAAGTGTGAAAATTGATGCTAAAGCAACATTTTTGAGGAAAAAAAATGACAATTTTCAATATAACAACGTAACGTTATCAAAATCTGTGAAGTACCTGTGGGTCCAAAATGCTCACTATACCCCTCGATAGAAGCCTTAAGGGGTCTAGTTTCCAAAATGGGGTCACTTGAGGGTGGTTTCTGCTGTTTAGGTACCTTAGGCCGGTTTCACACATCCGGCTTTTTGCCATTTTGCCGGATCTGGCACTCTCCCGTACAGATAATACAGTACAATGACAGCGCTGTAACTTCCGGGTCACATGCGCCGGTCACATGACAGCATGTGACCGGCGCTTGTTGCTCTGTCATTGTACTGTATTAACTGTACGGGAGAGCGCCGGATCCGGCAAAACGGCAAAAAGCCGGATGTGTGAAACCGGCCTTAGGGGATCTGTAAATGCAACATGGTGCCCGCAATCTGTTTCAGACAAATTTGCTTTCCAAAACTCAAATATTGCTCCTTTCGTTCCAAGCCCTCCCATTTGCCCAAACAAAGGTTTCTGACCACATGTGGGGTATCGGCGCGCTCATAAGAAAGTGGATCCAAAGTTTGAGGTCCAAGTTTTGTTGTTACCTCTTGAAAAAGTAAGAAAATTAGTGCTAAAGCAACATTTTTAGGTAAAATGTTAATTTTTTTTTTTTTTCATTCGACATTAGTTTAGTTCCTGTGAAGCACCTGAAGGGTTAATAAACTTCTTTGATGTGACTTTGAGTACCTTGAGGGGTGCAGATTTTAGAATGGTGTTTTGGGTATTTTCTGTCACCCAGGCCTCTCAAAGTCACTTCAAATGTGATGTGGTCCCCAAAAAAATGGTTTTGTAAATTTTGTTGAAAAAATGGGAAATTGCTGATGAACTTTGAACCCTTCTAACTTCCGAACCCCAAAACATTTTGTTTAAAAAATTGTGCTGATGTAAAGTAGACATGTGAGAAATGTAATTTATTAACTATTTTGTAGGACATAACTCTTTGGTTTATGGGCATAAAAATTAAAAGTTTGAAAATTGCAAAATTTTAAATTTTTTTTGTCAAATTTCAGATTTTTTTCACAAATAAAATAAAAAAATATCATCCTAAATTTACCTCTAACATGAAGCCCAATATGTCACGAAAAAATAATCCCAGAATCACCGAGATTCATTGAAGCGTTCCAGAGTTATAACCTTATAAAGTGACACTGGTCAAAATTACAAAAAATGGCCTGGGCATTAAGTACAAAACTGGCTTCGTCCTTAAGGGGTTAAAAGGAAAAGAGGGCAGAATGGGAGGAACTCTGGATTATTATTTTTTTATTTTTTTTTACAAGAGAAAGTGACAGGTCCTCTGTGGAGAAATCCAGTCCTGGTATGGTTTTACATTGAGCATTGTCTTTATGAGAAATTCGTACATCTAATTCTATGTTTAGATTTCTTATGGACCCAAAGAAAGAAGCACCTGTAACCGTCTGGCAGATGAGCTCTGGGAGAACAGAATAATTGCAAACTGTTTCTTGCAAGTGTGCTCCAGTTTGCCCTGGAGATGCTGTTTCATTTTTAATGCTGGAAATTTCAAAATAAGGCTTGAAATTTCTAATGCAAAACTAGTATAGAAAAAAATCAATGTAAATGGGCATGTTTTGTGTTATCACTTTTATTTAACACTCACCAAGTTTATCTTAATCTTTCACATCAAGTCTTCTAAAGAGACCTCTCAGCAAGTCCCTGACATCAAGCGTGTATGCCTAAAAAAAAGAGGTGTGCTGCTAGAAGCTTGTTGGATATCAGCTGCCAGTGATTGACCAAGACTAATATTTGTGTAATGCTTGCAGGGCGGCGAGCAAGGGGTAAGTGGATACACTGGACCACAGGCATCGGTCACTGACTTAAAGGAGCGTACCTGAACGGCTACTGAGTCTTCGCTAAAGCTACAGGAGATGGAAATAGGCTACCATGCTGGTAGGTAGCTGACAAAGGCAGCCCCAGGGGATCATGGTTCCCTGGCAGCTGGCGTTACAGGTATATACACAAATAGTCTATGATGTTAGGAGAAGCAGCAGTATCGTAGGTTTAGCTGAGACGGGTAGTTGTGGCAGCAGTAGCCGAGATAGGTAGTTGCAGCAGCAGTGGCCGGTAACGTAGGAGCTGCCGGTGTGGATAATTGCAGCAGTAGTAGGCATGGATAGTTGCAGTAGCACCGGAGTCGTCATGCACTGGAACACAGAAGAGCATCAGTAATATAGCACACAGTGCAATAACAGCAGCAATACAAAGGGACCTAAGAACTTGCAATGTTAGTAAAACATTGCCCAGGCACCTCCCTTAAGGGGGAGAATGCCTTAAATACCTGATGCCTCTCGGCCATAGACTGAGAGGTACTTCTTTGTTAGGTTGTACTAGCTCTTTAAGAAAGAGGGCGTATCTGCGTGCTCGAAGGACACTCCCAGGAGACCTGTGTAGCATGCACAGGCCCCGTCAGTCTGTGGCAGGAACTGGGGATGGAGCAGTTACCGTTGGACGACCGGGAAGGTGAGAGTGCCAATGTCCCCGCCTGGGAAGAGGGGCAGGACAGTGCAGGGACGTCGGTACGAGTGTTATAATTTTCCTGATTTCGACCAAGAAAGGACATTCTGCTCAGGAGGCTTCCATAGAAGTAGTTCTCAATCTTCCTAAATAACTAATGAAATCTTTCAAAAATCCCAACAGGGAATTTTACATTCGAGAAGCTCACTGTGTTGCCACAAACCGCTTTTTATTATTCTTCACCAAGATCTGCTACCTGCCTTGCTTGCTTTCCTTACTGTAAGGAGTATTGGTCACAACATGGTTAAATATAGAAAAAGGTCAATTCATTTTTTGTGGTTTTGCATTTTTTGTTACTTAATTTTTGTCTTGTAGTCAATGTTGACCCTTTTTTCGCCAATTATTTTTAACTAGTGCACACAGTTTGATGAATTTTGTTCAAAGTTATATATATAGTTTTTCTTTTACTTTTCTTTTGTGCATTTTAAAGACCCAAAAGTCCCACAATCCTTTTAAATGTCATACATTAGTCTTTTAACTGTTCAAAAATAAAATTAGACAGATTTTGTACTAAAGTAGATGACTGTAGTGAAATTACTCAAAAATTTTACAACATTTTGAAAAATAGCAAATGATAAATTAAGGTAACACATCTGGCTAATGAAAACCATTCCTGCTATGCCAAACAAATAAACTAAACAGATAAATCCAAGTATAGTGAGCCTTAAAAGGGCCCAAATTAATCAATGAACAAAACAGAAACAATAAAAGTCACCTTTAGAACCATTTTTACTCTACAATAGAGGTGCAAAGACAATGATGACTAGGGGCCATAATGTCCATTTGACAGATCTGTTTAGTTCTCCTTCAAACCTATATTTAAATCAGTCTACCAATGATAATTCTTGTCTTTTGGGTGTATAGACATTGCTGTACACTTGTTGTAGGGCAAGAATATGGTTGAATAGATCCAAAAATATTTTCTGTTGTCTAGTTTGTCCAGGTTCTAAGGGACATGGTAAAATGGAGGACCCATAATTACAAAACGGTTTAGTTTTTAACATTTAAAAAGTCTTACATGTAGAGATAAGGAAATATATTTGAGTGGCAGTGAATTTTACTTGAATATTACAAAAATCTGCATTCTCCAAAATGCAGATTTGCTTTGTAATTTGCTTCTGAGTGGATTCAGCAAAATGGCGTCTGCTGGCTATCATTTTTCTGGATTGTAAAGGGCGATCAAGAGGTGAAAGAACAACAAAAAATCTTTATACTTTACTTACTGTTCAGTTCTTCAGTCCCCTTGGTCCTCACCGTCACCCGTCTGGCCCTTGTTGCATGTTCCGATCGCTGTCACTCACATGTGCACATAAGATCACATAATGATGTCATGACCTTTTTGACCCGTGTGCAGAAACCACCTATTCCTCATCAGAGCCCGAAGTTACAGTCTAGAGCAGGGGTCCCCAACTCCAGTCCTCAAGGGCCTCCAACAGTGCATGTTTTCAGGATTTCTTTAGTATTGCACATGTGATGATTCCAACACCCATGCAATGCTAAGAAAATCCTGAAAACCTGCACTGTTGGCAGCCCTTGAGGAATGGAGTATGGGATCCCTGGTCTAGAGTAAGTGGCCTAGTAATTTCAGCACGAGCAGCTGGTGATAAGATGTGGGAGGACCAAAGAGATGATGCTGAGGAACAGAGTAGAGAGGTGGGAAGGGAACCCAGAGGTGTAAGATGAGTATAGGGATTTTTTTTTACTTTTTACATCTTATGTTTATTATGCTATGGGGTAGAAATCAATGGACTTAAAAATTGAAGTGTGGCACTATAGATACAGGTTTTGGAGGAGACTTTCATTTGACTAATCTCCTTATCTGTATTTCACGGCTCATCAGATATTGACTTATAGTGACAATACACTAGAGCAGGAATTCCTTTTGGAAACCTATTCAATTCTATTCTTCTAGAAGCCTATGGAGTCAGTGTTTGTGAAAAACTGTATGTGATGGAATTTTTAGTTATTGAAAGTACCGTGTTTTTCAATTTAAAAGAGGCACTGGATTGTAAGACGCACCCCAAATTTAGAGATATAAAACGTTAAAAAAAATGGGGTCCGTGTTATACTCCAGTGTTGTCTTACCAGAGGGGGTCGGTAGCGGTGGTGGAGTGGAGTCACAGGAAGCGGGGGCAGTGCTGGTGGGGTCTGTACTAGCAGCGGAAGCTGTGTGGAGCAGGCCTGTGCAGCAGGTGAACCAGATGCTCTGTCGGCGGTCCTGTCTTCAAAGAAATAGCGCCCGGAACACAGAGAGGCATCTGGCCACCTGCCCTCACAGAGAGGCAGCCCCCGTAGTCCTATTTGTATTATAATGCAGCCCCCATAGTCCATAGTCTATCATATTGTATTATTTACCCCATAGTCCTCCATGTATTAAAATGCAGCCCCTTATTCCATATATAGGGTAACCCCATTAGTCCTCCATATAATGCAGCCCCATAGTCCTACATGTATTATAATGCAGCCCTATAGTCCTTTATATTGTATTATGCAGTCCACATAGTCCTCCATGTATAATCCACCGCCATAGGCCTCTGGCCACCGTGTATTCACTGGTTAACAAAACAAACCACACAAAAAACAAGTACTTACCTCTGCTTTCTTTGTTCCCCGTTGCTTCAGTCAGGGAGTCCTCCTGTCCTGTACTCTGCATGTCTCAGCAGCCACTAACCAAGCCGGTCACGCCCACTAACCTGGAAGGAGCCCATGCATTCTATGCTTAACCGCCTCAGCACAGCAGGCGCATAGTAGTGACATCACCGCGCTCTGAGCGCAGGTACACAAGGGGAGAACGAGAAAGAATGGAGCAGAGTGCTCTGCTCTGCTCCATTGCTCCATTCTTCTTCATTGCTGTATATGATGACTGGCGATGGGGCCCGTGCTGCCGCTGGCACTGGGCCTCCCTGACTCGTGGGCCCCTTAGCGGCCGCGTATCCTGCTGTTACAGCACAGCTCCTCTTAGTGAGAGAAGCTAGCTGCTTCTCTGCAAGGCGGGCGCCAGGTCCCAAACCCTGCTGGACCCGATTGCGATCTTTATAACCGTGGATGTTACGCCACTGCACTACACTATTAATATTTTCAATCCAGGTTACAAGTACACACTTGAATGTCCCACATATTGAAGACACATGTGTCCAACATACTATGGCTGGTGTTACGTGAAATGATGCACAGCAGGGGCTGATTCATGTAACTGCCCCACAGGTTGGAGGCCGAAATCATCTGCTGCTCATAAATACAGATACAATTGTAGAGCATTGCTCATGTATTACTGCTCAATGCACCTATATAGGTGACGTCCATGGATTTTCTGTCATTTGTACAGGGATAACTTAAAACATATACCTATATAAATGATTATATCCATGTCTTATAACCTGATGCCTGAATATGCAAATGTGTTAACTATTTACTGTATTACATAGTTGTGCTAGGAGGATTGAAGTATACGAGAACTGTGATTCATGAACTGGAAAAAAACACATTATTGATGGTAAATCTTTAATAAAATTGTTACATTTTATATTTATGCGGAAAGACTTCTTTTCCTATTGTTCAAACCTGCATGCAAGTGGAGTTAGCATATAGTAAATTAAAATATGGAAATCTGGAAATGGCTTCTATTATGGATAATGTTTGTTTAGGGCACTGGTTACACACATGTAGTGCACAGTGTCCGGCTTACAGCCTGTTACTGAAGCCCATTCTATTAGATCAGATGGACTGCCCAGCTCTCTATCATTACACTCTACCGGGGCAGACACCCAGAGTTTCAAAGCCAACATAGATGTAATTGGCGGCATTCTGCATAAAAATGAGGTATTAGTTGATATTGGCCAAAATATGCAAGCTCACAACCCACTTCAAGGGTCCTCATTGTTTTGTGAGTCTCCATACTAAAATTGAAAGCAAAGCCACAGAAAAAGAATTTGCTCAAATTTCATAAATTCAATATAGCAAAAAAAGGGCAACAGTATTTACCTGCCCAGGTCACAGAATCTAATGCAGTAATAGGATGCAGCAGCCCCTTTGCCCCTTCATGATAAAAGTGGAGGCAACACAAGTGCAAAATACTAATGAGACCACCACTTACAATCTACCAATTCATAGCGGAGGTGACCAAGATAGATGGGCTTGGCTGCATCCTGCATGAAAAGAGCGAGAACGTGCAAAATTGGTAGATATTTTGGCCAAAATACACAAGCTCGCAACCCACGTCAAGGGTCCTCATTATCTTGCGAGTCCCTACCTAAAATTAAAAGCAAAGCCACAGAAAAAGGAATTAAAATTCCCCAAAAGCTCAAGTTCAACAGAGCAAAATAAATAAATTTTCTGTGGCTTTGTTTTTAATTCTCCCTTAAAGGCGTTTTCTTGCAAACAAAGTTCATTTTAATCAATAGATCGTGGAATAATAAGTTCCACAATTCGATGCGCTTAAAGAAAATGTTCCTGTGCTGAGATAACCTTATATGTGTCCCTGCTGTGTACTGTGTTAATGGCCGTGTCTGACCGTACGGGGACATGGTCTGAACATACGTATCACAGCTTCTGGGCAGGGCAGGCAATAAGAGTATAAAAAGATTACAGAACAAGATCACAGCTGTTATGATGCAGAGAACACAAAAGATCTTGCAAAAATCCCATAAAAAGGTAGTTGATGATACACAAGAGTTGTTGGAAACTTAGCTGGCTGCAATCCACTGACTACACAAACACAACTAGAAGTAGCGGTGGAGCGTTCCTAACAAACCTAGACGCCTCGTCACCGCAGGAAAACTAACTAACCTCAAAGATGAAATGAGGAATTCTGACTTGCCTCAGAGCAGCCCCAATGGAAAGTCAAAAGCCCCCAACATATAACGACAGTGATATAAGAAAAAACAACACACAGATGGTAGATATAGAAATAAGCAAAGTGAGGCTCTGCTAGCTAGATGCAAAAGTATATGATAGAGTGCTGGTTGCAGCCAGTAAAAACCCTGAAAAATACCAACACCTGATAATCAAAAATTCCCTTAAAGATCACACGATTTTTCCACCCACTAAATCAGGAACTCTTGTGCAAATACATTAAATAACATGAGATACAAAAATAAAAAACTCCTGATAAAACAGGGATTAAAAATTCCTTCTTGCTGGGAAGAAAACCTAAAGGGAAAGGCAAAAAGCCAAAAGGCTGGAGGACAAAATGCAGGACATCTTCACATGAAGTAGAAACAATGATCATCGGCAAAGGTTAGACATAGCCTGCCTTACTATATCGTCCCAGGCTGGACTCCATAGGATACCTGAAACAGCAATCATCTCCCACACCTGTCTGAGCGACAGATGCAGAATCAGATTCACTACCAGCAGTAGCCACCAGAGGGAGTCCAGAAACACTCCCGGGAACAGCACCATCTCTGATGATATTCACAATACACAGCTGTTTCTTTTTGAGGTAAAAATTTTCCTGCCTGATTTTAAAATGTTTTACCTCAATGAAAAAGCAACTTGTGATCCTGTGCTGTAATGTCTTTATACTTTTTTACTTCCGACCCCACCCAGGAGATGTGGTATGATCAGATCATGTTCCTGTATGGTAAGACATGGGCATTACATAGTACATAGCAGGGGCACATATATAAGATTATCTCAGCACAGGAACATTTCTTTTTAAACACATTCAATTGTGGAACCTATTATTATTCCAATGTCTATTGATTAAAATTAACTTTAAAATTAAGTTTGCTCATGCGAAAACCCCTTTAACTAACTAAAGCTTTTTTCCCCCTAAAAGTTGGGATCTGTCTAAGGCAGTCAGCTCAAAAAGGCTTCATGGGATAGACTTGGAGCAAAACACTCCATTTCTGCTGGTCCCAAAGGAACCCCGGCCTACAGATTTTAATCTCGATACAGGGACAGTTTCATAGTTTTAAGGTTGAAAGACTCAAGTCCATAAAATTCAACCTAAAAGCTAATGTGTTGATCCAGAGGAAGACAAAAAACCCATATTAGGGGAAAAATTCCTTCCCGACTCCACATATGGCGGCAATCAGACTAGTTCCCTGGATCAATGTCCCATAACAAAATCTAGTACCAATAACCTTCAGTTTTATAATATTCACAAAAGGCACATAGGCCCACCATGAATTGTTTTTTCAGGATTACAAGATCATGTGGCTGACAGTTCCATAGTCTCATTGTGCACACTGTAAATATGTGCCATCTAAATTCCTTTAGAGAAAAGGAAATTAGGAGCTTGATGCTAGATTTTTTTAAATAACCCTAATTAAAAAATAAGCAAACAGCTATTTTCCTAAATGTTAAGGTCTGTCTAAGGCCATCAGCTCAAAAAGACTTCCTCGGACAGACTTTACCCAAGCTACTTTATTCTGCAGATTCCAAAGGATCCCTGCCCTTCACTCTTACACCCCTGTACAAGCATAGAAAGTACACAACAGGCCCAGGGTTACATCTACAGAGTAGCTGCTGACCAGAGGTTTCTTTTTATTTACTAAATTGGTGAACAAGGGCGTGTGTGGGAATCTTTATTCAAATAAACTATCTTTTATCTGTGTGTGTTTTTTAACTCTACAATTTCCGGGTTAGCAATGGGGGTATCTGATAGACGCCTATCTGTTACTAACCACCCCTGAGCTTGATGCAAGATGTCAATTCACAGCTGACATCAATCCCAAAAGTATTATCCCGATTGTCACTGCACAAGGGCAATTGGGAAAAGCTGAACAAAGCGCTAGAATTGGTGCATATAAAGGATGCTGCTATTTTTAGGCTGAGGAGGTTCAAATAATTATGGACCTTCCCTGCCTACTAATACCAGCTCCAAGCTGTCTGCTTTAGCTTTTAGCTTGGCTGGTTATCAAAAATATTGGGATCACACTCCGTTTTTAATATTTATTTAAATAAATAATGAAAAAAAACAGAGTTGGCTGTCCTCTTTTTTTGATAACCAGCCAAGGTAAAGCACTTAGCCAATATAATACCAAAATAATATTAGAACTTGTGAAATATTTTATTCCGGTACCTTGGAATTTAGTATAAGATATAACATATCTGTTGCTAATAACACTGAAAGGTATTTTACTTCAGTACTTAAGACAGACAATGTCTCCAACAACAGACAAGGAGAATAGACAAGATCACCAGAAAGCTCTTAAAGGGAATGTGAGGCAAATCCCGGGATATGAAGATGAATTATGACTCCAGTCATAATCCCTCATCACTCCCTGGCAGTGCCCCCTCCCTTCTTGTTCTCAGTGTTCCACTTACACCTCCATGGCCATGTCCTGTGATATGGAAATTAGGTGGTGTGGGAACAATGGACACAGGATGACTCCCTGCCGTCACCCTGTAGTAGGAGCTGCTATCTAATTAGCAAGGCTCTGGAAGTAGCCAGACAGAACGACTCCAGTAAAAAATGGTTCATATCTCGCAAGCCATATTTCCGATAAATATGGCAACCATAAAAATGGTGTCTCCGCATGCGGACGATGCCGGCACACCCTTTTTATGGGAGCAGGACATTGGGAAATGCCCCAGGCGTGATATCAGCCAATGGGGAACTGGCAGACAGGTCATGAGTCCCCTCGTTCTGTAGCTAAATTCATAACTGTCACAATGAGAGCGTTGGCGTCCGCCTACGACGCTCCCAGGCAAAGTTATGGCCCATATTCCATGTTGGGATATTGTCCATAACTCAAGCCAGGGGTGGAGCAGTGCTCCCTGTGAGGTCACGAAGGTAGGAGGGGACCTGGATGTGCCCAGGTTGATAACCCTACTTCGGCCATTTTCCAGTGTTCTTTCGCTGGGGGCACGTGTAGGAAACATCTGTGGGAAGGATCCTAGAAACCTGGGTACAGCGCCCCCCTGTGGCCAGACGCAACAAGGTAACTGCTGGAACTGTGTATGCCTGTTTGTAACCCATGCTTTGATTGTAACTGTACTCTGACATATGTATATTCTGTAGATTCCCTATTGTATATATTGTAGTTCTAGTGTGCTTTAGGCTGATTAAATTATATAATTAATCTTGGGCTGTTCTGTTATCTCGATCTTGAATCCCACGTCTGTGTGTTCGGCTAATAGTTACCGTGAAGCGGTTGGTGGCAGCGAGTTGTGCCAAGGATTATTGTGGGGAGGCCAGTGAGATTCGGGAAGATATTATATATTCCGCCCGCGGAGGTCGGGGGAATATATACCCTACTCTCACCGGGGACCCTTCAATAATCGGCATAAGTAGTATAGCGGCCTCCTTGCTTATTGTCGGGCAATTCCATAATTGGCCTGACTATAAGAGGGGCGCTAGAGAGCGCGTCACGTGCTCTGTCGGTCGGGAGGTATAAAGGAGGGGTGACCCCCACTTGTTACCCCCCGATTGTGACGTACTGGTAGCCAGCGCGGGGGATTTCTGAGTGACCCCCCCGGTGGTTTGTGACATATTGGTGGCATAGCGGTGGGATCGAGATAATAGTGTGTGTGAGTGTGAGACCCATACTCCCAGACACTAAAGACTGCCTGCAGCAGCTGTGGCTGCTGGGGTCTTCAGACTAGCTCAACACTAGAGTGTCAGAGTGCAGATACTGTAAGGTGTGTGGAGGCATCAGGTGTCAGTTCCGTGTCAGTGACCAAAAGTCTGCAAGAATGGCTGATGGCACCAGGAGCAGAGCTATGCAACTGGCCAATGCTAAGGCAGGAGCCGAGGAGAGGGAGGACGGTGCTGTGGACAGCAATGAGGAGGTTGCCCATGAGTCCTCCAGGAGCTCGACGCCAGAAAACAGCTCTGCAGAGGACATTGCACAACCTGGCACTGCTGGACAAGATGAGGAGCAGCTCACCCAAGGGTCCTCAACGAGCCAGATGCCAGCCCTCCGCTCTGAAAGGGACAGTGAATCGCCTAGCTCTGCAGCGTGCCGCAGATCACCACGTGCCATTCCACCGAGCCTGGGAGGCTCGGATAGCCTTCTTCAAATGGCTATGGCCCTTCTCCAGGCTGGAGACCAGAAGGGCTACAAGGAACTCCTGGCAGAGCGCAGGGCAGAGCGGCAGGCAGCGCGTGACGCTGAGGCTGCGGAGCGGCACGCAGAGCGTGAGGCTGCGGAGCGAGAGCGGCAGGCAGCGCGTGAAGAGCGAGAGCGAGAGCGACAGGCAGACCGTGACTACCAGCTGCAGCTAGCTCAGCTCCGGCCCTCATCAGCCACACGTGACCTTCGAGACACCAAACTTCCGAAGGTCCGTGTTGAGGACTTCCCAGTGCTGGAGAAGGATGGAGACTTGTACTCTTTCTTGACTGCTTTTGAACGGACTTGCTTGCAGCACCATCTGGACAAGGACCAGTGGGCCAAATACCTGACCCCCCGTTTAAGGGGTAAGGCCCTGGATATCCTTGGGGACTTGCCTGCTGGGGCAGATCAGGGCTACGACACCATCAAGCGGGCCCTGATCCAACAGTACAACCTCACTCCAGAGTCCTACCGCAAGAAGTTCCGGAGCCTACAGAAGGGACCAAAGGACTCCTGGGCTGAACACCGGCGGGCACTTGCCCGAGCTGCCGACCACTGGACCCAAGGCCTGCAGCTTTCCACCGGACCGGAGATCCTGGACTTGGTCATCACGGAGCAACTCTTGTGGAACTGCCCTGAGGATCTCCGCCAGTTCATCCGAGACCAGAAGCCAAAGGGGTCCACGGCTACAGCTGCCCTGGCCGATGACTACACCAACAATCGGGCTCCTGAAGCCAGGAGAGCAGCCACCAGCAGCACCTGGAGAGGGGGTAAGATGAATTCTGCGACTGCCCCACCTGCCCCTAGACTGCAGGGGGTGTCCCCCTCAACTCCCCTCTCCAGGCCCGTGGCAGAGCCAAGACGGTGCCACCAGTGCAACCTACCTGGACACTTCAAGGCCATGTGCCCTCAGCGTCCCAAGGCCCCGGCTCCGTCCCCGTCCCAAGGGCCGCCCAAGGTGTATTGTGTGGGTGGGGGTGGTGGTAGGTCCCTGGACAGCTTCCAACCTGTCACCGTCGGCCGGTCTGTGACCATAGGACTGCGAGACAGCGCCTCGGAGGTGACTCTGGTGCGGCCTGAGATGGTGTCCCCCCAAGACTTGATCCCTGGAAAAACCCTCGCTGTCTCCGGGATTGGAGGCACTGACCCGGCGCTGCCTGTTGCTGACATTTATGTGGACTGGGGCGCAGGGCGAGGGGTGAGGGAGGTGGGGGTAACTGATCGGATCCCTGCAAACGTGCTACTTGGGACAGATTTGGGGCAGATAACCTCCCAGTTTGGGCCCCAACCAAGGGCTGAACCTTCAGCCAGTACTGACATGCCTCCGGACAATGTTAATGTGTTATCTATGAATGATGTAAGGGAGGAGGGAGTGAACTCTGATATTTCTGCTTGCACAGACACCATAGACACACACGCAGCTGCAGCTGTGACAGGAGGGGAGGGGGTCAGAGAAAGGTGTGACAATGCCTCTACAAGTAACCAGCCTGTGAGCTGGGATCTGTTGCCCTCTGCAGGGATAAGCAGAGAGCAGGGTGCTGCAGGGGGAGGACCAGTGTGTGGGGTGGGGGCTACCACAGCAAATGTGGGGTCCCCAGAGATTTCACAGCGGGGTTCTGTTGCTGCAGGAGGGGAACAGGCAGGTGAGATTGGGGCCGGTCCAGGAGCGGAAGTGCTCCCAGGTAAGATCTCGGTGCATGGTTCCCCCACAACCGGGGTGTCAGGAAGCCAGGTAGGTCTGCCTGAACCGGCGACTTGGTCAGGAACGGAGGAGGAGCAGGCACGACCCACGGTCGCAGCGGCTGTGGCCGCTGTCACCCGCAGTGGGAGTGCTGGAAGCCAAGGGGCCTCCCGGAGGTCCGATAGCTCTTCCCCTTCTGACCAAGTGGCAGCCGAGTCAGGTGGAGGCCAGGACACAGGTCCCGGGGTACTGACTGAAGATGTGACAGTCTCGTCGATTCTGGCCACATCTAGTCAGGGGTTTCAGGCAGCGTTAGAAGCTGACGACAGCCTGAAAGCTCTTAAGGAGCAGGCGGCACAGCCTCCCTCGGACTCGGACCCGGAGCGAGTGGTCTGGGACCAAGGACGGCTGTACCGGGCCACGGTCCAGCAGGGTTCACCGGAGGCGTGGCCCAGGGACCGACAGTTGGTGGTACCCTATCCGTTCCGGACGGAGTTGTTGCGGATCGCACATGAGATTCCGATGGCCGGACACCTAGGGATCGCTAAGACCAAGGCCAGGTTAAACCAGCATTTCTACTGGCCAAAAATGGGGGCCGATGTGGCTGCCTACTGCCGTTCGTGTGAAACCTGTCAGAGAGTGGGGAAGGCGGGGCCACGCCCCAAAGCCCCACTGGTATCTCTGCCAATCATCGATGAGCCTTTCAGGAGGGTGGCTGTGGATCTGGTCGGCCCGCTGGCCATCCCCAGCAGCTCCGGGAAACGCTTCATACTGACGGTAGTGGACTATGCCACCCGGTACCCAGAAGCAGTGGCCTTGTCGTCCATTCGGGCTGACAAGGTGGCCACCGCATTGCTGGAGATTTTCTCCCGAGTGGGTTTTCCCCAGGAAATGCTCACTGACCGGGGGACCCAATTCATGTCCCAGCTGATGGAGGCCCTCTGTAAGCAAGTCCAGGTGCGACATCTGGTGGCCAGCCCGTACCATCCACAGACTAATGGCCTGTGCGAGCGGTTCAATGGCACCTTAAAGCAGATGCTTAAGATGTTGGTCGACTCCCTTGGGCGTGACTGGGAGCGGTATCTCCCACACCTGTTATTTGCTTACCGGGAGGTTCCACAGGCCTCAACAGGATTCTCACCGTTTGAGCTCCTGTACGGGCGACGTGTGCGGGGCCCCCTGGCTCTGGTGAAAGAGGCTTGGGAAGGGGATTTGGCCACCCCTGGAGTGTCGGTTATCGAGTATGTCATGCGCTTCCGGGACAAAATGCAGGCCTTGACGCAACTGGTACACGACAATATGGCTCAAGCCCAGGCCGATCAGAAGCGTTGGTACGACCAGAACGCTTGTGAGAGGACCTACCAAGTGGGTCAAGAGGTGTGGGTACTGGTCCCCGTACCACAGGACAAGCTTCAGGCAGCCTGGGAAGGCCCATACCTCGTGTACCAGCAGCTCAACCCTGTGACGTACCTGGTCACCCTGGACCCTGCCCGTGGAAGGCGGAAGCCCTTCCATGTGAACATGATGAAGGCACATCAGGAGCGGGAGGCATGTGCGCTCCCCGTGTGCAACCTGCCCGAGGAGGGAGAAGCGGAAACCCTCTTGGATATGCTAGCCCAGGTTAGGGCAGGCGGATCCATTGAGGATGTGGAGGTTGGCCACCAGCTCTTGGAGGACCAACGGTCCCAGCTGTGGGCCACCCTACACCCCTTCCGGGGGTTGTTTACCAACCAGCCCGGAAGGACTGACTTGGCTGTCCATCACGTGGACACTGGGGATCATCCCCCGATCCGGCGTTCAGCATATCGGGTCTCCCTGGAGGTGCAGCAACACATGCGCCAGGAGATTGACGAGATGCTGAAGCTGGGGGTGATCCAGGCATCCAACAGCGCTTGGGCCTCGCCTGTAGTCCTCGTCCCTAAGAAGGACCGAACCACTCGGTTCTGCGTGGACTACAGGGGGCTCAATGCGGTCACGGTCGCCGATGCGTACCCAATGCCACGCATCGATGACCTGCTCGATCAGTTGGCCGGGGCTCAGTACCTGACCATCATGGATCTGAGCCGGGGATATTGGCAGATCCCCCTGACTCGCAAGGCCAGGGAACGCTCTGCCTTTATTACCCCATTTGGACTGTACGAGTCCACGGTGATGCCATTCGGGATGAGGAATGCCCCTGCCACTTTCCAGCGGATGGTCAACACCCTGCTCAAGGGACTTGAAGGGTACGCGGCCGCGTACCTAGATGACATTGCCGTCTTCAGTCCCACCTGGGAGGACCACCTAGAGCATCTAGCACAGGTGCTCAGGCGGATCCACCGGGCAGGTTTGACCATCAAGCCGGGAAAGTGTCAGCTGGCCATGAGCGAGGTCCAGTACCTCGGTCACCGGGTAGGTGGGAGAACACTTAAGCCCGAGCCTGAGAAAGTGGAAGCCATCGCATCCTGGCCCACCCCCAGGACCAAGAAGCAGGTGATGTCCTTCTTGGGGACCGCTGGGTACTATAGGAGGTTTGTTCCATGCTATAGTAGCCTGGCAAAGCCCTTGACGGACCTCACCAAGAAGAAGCTGCCCTCTGCAGTCGATTGGACAATGGACTGCGAGACAGCCTTCCGGGCCCTAAAGGACGCCCTGTCCAGCCCGCCCGTGCTACAGGCAGCCGACTTCACGCGGCCGTTTGTAGTACAGACCGACGCCAGTGACTTCGGCCTCGGTGCGGTGCTCAGCCAGGTGGACTCTGCGAGCCAAGAGCACCCAGTCTTGTACCTGAGCAGGAAGCTGTTACCAAGGGAAGTTGCCTATTCCACGATGGAGAAGGAGTGCCTGGCCATAGTGTGGGCCCTGCAGCGTCTGCAACCCTATCTATACGGGCGCCACTTCATCGTGGAGACGGACCACAATCCCCTCAGCTGGTTGCACACCGTCTCTGGGACGAATGGGCGATTGTTGCGATGGAGCCTTGCGCTCCAGCAATACAACTTCACCATTCGCCACAAAAAGGGCCGTGACCACGGTAACGCAGACGGGCTGTCCCGACAAGGAGAGGTCGCGGACGGGCGCACGGGGGAACACCGGAGTGTGCTGCCCCCTAGCGCCCTCAAAAGGGGGGAGGTGTGAGGCAAATCCCGGGATATGAAGATGAATTATGACTCCAGTCATAATCCCTCATCACTCCCTGGCAGTGCCCCCTCCCTTCTTGTTCTCAGTGTTCCACTTACACCTCCATGGCCATGTCCTGTGATATGGAAATTAGGTGGTGTGGGAACAATGGACACAGGATGACTCCCTGCCGTCACCCTGTAGTAGGAGCTGCTATCTAATTAGCAAGGCTCTGGAAGTAGCCAGACAGAACGACTCCAGTAAAAAATGGTTCATATCTCGCAAGCCATATTTCCGATAAATATGGCAACCATAAAAATGGTGTCTCCGCATGCGGACGATGCCGGCACACCCTTTTTATGGGAGCAGGACATTGGGAAATGCCCCAGGCGTGATATCAGCCAATGGGGAACTGGCAGACAGGTCATGAGTCCCCTCGTTCTGTAGCTAAATTCATAACTGTCACAATGAGAGCGTTGGCGTCCGCCTACGACGCTCCCAGGCAAAGTTATGGCCCATATTCCATGTTGGGATATTGTCCATAACTCAAGCCAGGGGTGGAGCAGTGCTCCCTGTGAGGTCACGAAGGTAGGAGGGGACCTGGATGTGCCCAGGTTGATAACCCTACTTCGGCCATTTTCCAGTGTTCTTTCGCTGGGGGCACGTGTAGGAAACATCTGTGGGAAGGATCCTAGAAACCTGGGTACAGCGCCCCCCTGTGGCCAGACGCAACAAGGTAACTGCTGGAACTGTGTATGCCTGTTTGTAACCCATGCTTTGATTGTAACTGTACTCTGACATATGTATATTCTGTAGATTCCCTATTGTATATATTGTGGTTCTAGTGTGCTTTAGGCTGATTAAATTATATAATTAATCTTGGGCTGTTCTGTTATCTCGATCTTGAATCCCACGTCTGTGTGTTCGGCTAATAGTTACCGTGAAGCGGTTGGTGGCAGCGAGTTGTGCCAAGGATTATTGTGGGGAGGCCAGTGAGATTCGGGAAGATATTATATATTCCGCCCGCGGAGGTCGGGGGAATATATACCCTACTCTCACCGGGGACCCTTCAATAATCGGCATAAGTAGTATAGCGGCCTCCTTGCTTATTGTCGGGCAATTCCATAATTGGCCTGACTATAAGAGGGGCGCTAGAGAGCGCGTCACGTGCTCTGTCGGTCGGGAGGTATAAAGGAGGGGTGACCCCCACTTGTTACCCCCCGATTGTGACGTACTGGTAGCCAGCGCGGGGGATTTCTGAGTGACCCCCCCGGTGGTTTGTGACAGGGAACCTGTCAGCAGAAATGTCCCCTAAAACCTAACAGATTCCCCCTCTGCAGCTCCTGGGCTGCATTCTATAAAGGTCCCTGTTATGATTGTGCCCACTTTCTGACCGAAAAAAAGTGTTTATAAAGTTGTACCTTTTTGGCTTCTGATTCTGTAAATCCGTCACGGGGGCGGGCTGCCTGATGGCCGTTATTCTGCCCCCTGGTCCTGTATGCCGCCCCCATCGCTGATTTCAATACTTCTGGACGCCGCCCACTGCTCCAGCCATCCCCGCGCATGCCCAGTGCCCATCTCTCGGGGATGAGCACTGTGCCCAGCGTCACCGCTGGTGACGTGCACGCAGGGTTAAGATTATGGGCGGTGCTGTGATGTTTATTCCTAAGCAACCGCCCATAATCGCGGGACCGCGCTTTCGGTGTAGTCACTGCTCCGCGCTCTTCCCATCTATTTCCTGCCTCGGGGCAAGATGGGAAGGAGGCGAAGTGAGGTCAGCAGCAGCGCGCTTGCGCAGAAAGAAGCAGGCCGAGGGGGAAAGCGCGGTCCCGCGATTATGGGCGGTTGCTTAGGAATAAACATCACAGCACCGCCCATAATCTTAACCCTGCGTGCACGTCACCAGCGGTGACGCTGGGCACAGTGCTCATCCCCGAGAGATGGGCACTGGGCATGCGCGGGGATGGCTGGAGCAGTGGGCGGCGTCCAGAAGTATTGAAATCAGCGATGGGGGCGGCATACAGGACCAGGGGGCAGAATAACGGCCATCAGGCAGCCCGCCCCCGTGACGGATTTACAGAATCAGAAGCCAAAAAGGTACAACTTTATAAACACTTTTTTTCGGTCAGAAAGTGGGCACAATCATAACAGGGACCTTTATAGAATGCAGCCCAGGAGCTGCAGAGGGGGAATCTGTTAGGTTTTAGGGGACATTTCTGCTGACAGGTTCCCTTTAAAGATCTTTAGTTATTTTGCATATTTTCCACTGCATCCTGTACATGAGTCTCCCCAGGAGCTGAGTTACAGGTAAAGGGCACAAGAGCTGAACTGGGTGAGCACTAGGACCCAGGAGCTCTGCTCTGCCAGGCAGGAGTCCATTCATAGAGTAACTGTGGCGCTTCTACAGTTGGTGCTCAAGTTGGATCCAAACCCATAATGTAGAGACAAAGATACTTGACACTCCATTGTTATGAAGAAGATTTCCCATTGTTATTATTATAAAGGTTTTTGCCATCCAAAATAAATGTTTTGTCACACCTTGACCTTCATCAGTAGGGATTTCCAGGAGACCTCTCAGTAAAACAGCACGATGGTGCAGCGTCCACCGCACGCCTTGTAGTAAGGCACCTTAGTTTTACACAGGTGTCGCCTTGAAATCCGTACTGATAAAGATCCAGTTGTTATTGAAACGTTTATTTTGGATTGCAAACAGTTCTAATAACAATTGGAAATCCTCATACTATAGCAGTGCCAGGTATGTTTGTCTCTACATTACAGGCAGGTAACCATGTGGTCTAATAGAAGCATCGGCTCTGCTCACCAATGTAGTGCCTGCAAAAGAGGAGATAACCGTGTCCTTGCCTCAGGGTCTCTGTGTGCCTGCAGCTGACAGCAGTGAGAAGCAGATAGAAGGGGACTCAGAGAAGGCAGCAAAACGGAGCACACAGGCGGCGCTGCTCTGAAATTAAATAAATCTGGGAGAGCACAAGACTATGATATAGCGTGCGCTCTCTGCACAACAAAGTGAGAGGCAGACAGAGGGGATGTGGCCTGATACAAGAGGGGGCGTGGCCTGATACAAGAGGGGGGGCGTAGCCTGATACAAGAGGGGGTGTAGCCTGATACAACAGGGGACGTGGCCTGATACAACAGGGGAGGTAGCCTGAGACAAGAGGGGGGCATAGCCTGAGACAAGAGGGGGGCATAGCCTGAGACAAGAGGGGGGCGTAGCCTGAGACAAGAGGGGGCGTTCCGGCTGCTTCTCACTGCAGTGCAGGAGAAGTAAGCTCACGGCTGAGACAGCGGGGCAGAGGCTCAAAATAGGGACTGTCCCACTGTATTTGGGATGGCTGGGAGCTATGATTTACACTGCAAAAGTGGTGTAAGATAGGACTGAAATGGACTCCAGTTTTTGACTGTCGTACATTTCTTGTGGCTAAGTATGGAAGCTTAACGAGGTTGTTCCCTTTCGGTAAATGAATGCCCCTTGGTGCAGGTTATTGTAAAGAAACAATCTGGTGTACTGACACTCCTCTCCTAGTCCTCCGGCAATTCTCCACAGATTCTCCTGGCGTCTGGCATTACCTATGATCCTGATGTCATGTCAACACCGCAGCAGCCCGCTGATGTGCTCAGATGGAATGCCCCTTTCAGAGCCACTGAGCGCACTGATTGGCTGCTGCATTGTCGATGAGGCGTCAGCGCCATAGGCAATACCAGACACTGGTAACAATGATGGTGTCGCCGGGGAAGAAGAGTCATGTTTGTTTGTTTTGTTATTCATTTACTGAAAGGGAACAACCCTTTTAAGGGAATCTGTCACCAGGTATTTGCTACTTAATCTGAGAGCAGCATAATGTAGAGACAGAGACGCTGATTCCAGTGATGTGCCACGGTTTTCTTTGCTGCAGTTCTAGCAGTTATTTTAATGAGCAGTTTTATATTCTGCCCACATCACTGATAGGCAGCTTTGTGCCCATATCCCATATATACAGAAAGCTGTCAATCAGTTTGGGGGCAGGGTTATATAGAGATCATAAATATGCTGGACTACCTGGCAGCACACCAAGTAGTCCTGTAAGTAATTATAATCTACTGCTGATTAAACAGTGATTTTTATCGAAACTACACTAAGCAGCCTAGTAAGTTACACATCGCTGGAATCAGGATCTCTGCCCTTATGTTATGCTGCTTTCAGATTAGATGTCAAAAACATGGTGACAGATTTCCTCTAAAGGTTGAGTCAAATTCATTAAGAGTTGCACAATTTTTAATGAATTTGGTGCATTTTACTCCAATGGGCGCTTCATCAAGGTTAGCATAGCAAAGCATAAGCCTTGATAAAACGGTCACTAAAGGGTTGCATGACATTAGCAGATACAGAGCAGGAGGGGGGTAAATGTGACGCCCTGGGCAAGCCAGGGGTCACAGGTAATGACATCACCACACCCTACACCCTGGTTAGGTACACCTAAGCTAGACCTGAAATCCTTGCTGCCTTCCCCAGGGGCTGATGTCCACACCAGGGGGTGGAGCCAGGCGGTTGGTCTCCACCCACCAAGGAGTTCACAGTCCTGGAGGCAGGAAAACACAGGCAGATTAGTTTGAGTCTTTGAGAGTTGAAAGTGTGAGGAGTGAAGTAGAAGGAGGGAAAGTAGTGAAAGAGAAAAGTGACAGTTTGGAAAGCCTGAAGTTGGTCCGGGTGTGTGCCCCGGACTGAGACAGCAAGGTTAGCAGACGGCGGTGACTGTCTGCACTGGAGGCTGATCGGAGTTGCCATGAGGACCGTGGACGGGTGGTGGCCCGGCGGTACCGGACCGGTACACAAAGAGAAGCCAGCACCATTGGCAGGAGCCTTTCGGATCCCGGCAAGACTAGGAGTTGCCGTGAATTTGCCAAATCTGTCAGTGAAGGGGACCACCGGGTCTCCCAACAAAAAAGTCCCGATTGAAGGCAACAGTCCAACCGTGAAGGAGAGACACCGCCACCGCCAAGGCACCAGTTTCTCAGGGCCAGCGCCTGCGGGCAAAGAGAGCTCCTCCGGCCCATATCCAAGTCGGGGAGCGGGTAACCGGTGGGAACCCATCGCTACCAACATTGAACTTAGGTGCAGGGAAAAGAGACAGTCACCGCTAACTACCGGGGAAAAGCAACAGCAGCCATCCGTGGGAACCGGCTTTCCAGCCGTGTGTTTTACCGAGAACTGTGTCAACGTCTCAGGCTGAGTGAGTACCACCGTGCCGTGCGGCACAGCGCTGCCCCCGCGACCCTTTACCTCACCAGGCCCCACACCTGGCCTGCCATCCATCCCTACCCCATCACCGGGCCCCAGGACAACCAACCCCCCTACCCACGGAGGGGAGAACTAACATCTAGCTGCTCCATACCATCACTCCCGGGATCCCCATACAGAGCAGCGGTGGTGTCCACACAATCACCACAACCGTGGGTGGCATCATGGACAATAAATCCCCAAAACCAATCCCCTTTTCACTCACGGGCGAGGAGCGCCGCTCGAGTCCCCGGGATCTGGCACATCGCTCGAGCCACCGAGCAGCAGAGGCCGCAGCAGCAGCGGCAGCCGGACCCGAGCAGAGGGAGAGTGCGGCGTCCCCTCCTCCGCCCGCGACATATACGATACCAGGTTCTCATGATGCTCACAGTCCTGGGTCGTCTTCCATCGGCTTGTTTATTTCTTCATTCTGGTGACAATGTGGCATTCTTATCCTTTTCCTATCCCCAAAGGCAATAAAGGCGCAGGGTTCCAGGCTTTATATTCCAACAGCTCCATTTTCTTCTTTCTTTCTGGCATAGTTTAGCTTTATCCTCCTGCTCCTAAAGTATGAAGTGATGAATGGCTGTAGATCTCACAGGAATGGTTCTGATACCCTTTGATCTTTGTGATATCACAAAGTGATGACATAGGCAAGTGGGCGTGGCCCCTTTATGTAGTCTTCGGATGTGGTCAGATGCAATTTGCATATTATATAATGCTATAAACCTCTGATGTCACCACAACGAGACCAGACATGAACATTGCATTCCGGGCTCGGCCGTTATCGACATCTGAACCATCCATGACTGATGTCGGCGTTCTGCTTTGTAACTAGAGAAGAAAACAGAAGACTTTGCTCATTCACTTTTTATAGAACTATCAGTGGTTCCCTCAATTCACAGCTCTAGAGCCATACCTCTCAACTTTTAAAGAAAGGAAAGGGGGACAAAGCGCGTCGCAGCAAATTTTTAGGCTAACCCCTAACCACACATTCAGCAATGCCAATCACATTATAAACAGATTCATTTCTAACAAGTAATAAATTAAAATATAAATGCAAACTTGACCGTGTTTCTTTTAAATTAGAATATTTTAAACTACAAAATTCTATTTTAAAGCAGATCTGTCACCTAAATCTTTACTTTACAAAACTGCAGACTTCATGACAAATCCTCTCTATTAGATGAAATATCTTTAATAATATTGTGCTTTTGGTTAATGGGAGGAATTAGTGAATTAGTGAAGAATATGTTCTGCATGTCTGGTCTGCTGAAAGCATGAAAAGCATTACCCTCACCTCTCTCCACAGCGCACTATAAAGCTGGGTGTACGTGTCGCAGCTTCAGAGGGGTCTAGTGCGCATGACTGGAAGTGTCGCGACTTCTGATCATGCACACTGACCCTACAGCCAGCGTTCTGAGGCGATGACAACAGATACAGGTACATGTGTCACCGCTGATGACGCTGGGCCATGTGCATTGAATAGCATGTTAGCACCCCCCCTGTGGGTGTGCTATCATGCTAAGAGGGCAGAATGAGCACAGGAAGTAACACCCTTGCGACTAGTCGCTGATCTCATTAGCATAAGATAAAAGATCTTTAGAAATACTTTTTCTAAAGATCTCTTTATCTATGCTAGTGTATACAGGGACGGTTAGGCACGGATTAGAAATATGCACCCAGATTCCGCTCTTGGTTCTGGGTAATATTGCACCTGACAGGTTCACTTTAGGCCCCCTTCACACATCCATGTCTCCGGTACGTGTTTGGTCCATTTCCTCACGTGTCGGAGACACGGGCACACGTAGACCCATTAAAATAAATAGATTTGCGCTCACGTGCGTGTTTTTCCATGGACCGTGTGTACGTGTGGAGCATACGTGTGACTGTGCTCCACATGTAGACATATCCGTTTTTCTCCGGGATCACTGGTGTCACACGGACCGCACAGATGTGATCTGTGTGACACGCACCAAAGAAAACCACATTTCTGTGAAATATAATGAATTTATACACTCCCCTTCTCCAGCTCTGCTGTCTCTGCCGCTGCTGTCACTTGCTTACAACCCCCCCTCATTATGCTCATCGCATATTCACGCCACTGCGGGCGGAAGCAGCACGGACCACGGACAGCAACGCCAGGGACAGGTTAGAGCAGAAAGTTCCTGTTCTCTGTGTGTTATCACGGATAGCACACGGAGAACACACATGTGCCATAAACACGGCACACGGAGGACAATACGCACCTTTGACACTGTTAGGGTGAACTCTTAATCAGAGATCACTTGTTGCCTACTGCCTGGCCTAATTGGTGTGGACCAAGTGCATGCATAAAGAATTCACACCAGACACAGTCGCATGTGAAATCTCTTCTTGATCACAGTAAAAATGGCAGCCGAAAGAGAGCAGGGCAAATCATGCGGCCTCTTGATGTAGGCTACGGCCTACACAAGTTCAGATATGCCCGTTTAGTGGGACAGTTCATGAGCTAGCCAATGGGGAGATCTGTGTTGCTGTTGATGGGCGGGTCTGACTTCAGTGGATGAATCCATGGTGATGGGAGGGATGTCATCTGGTGGATCCATGCTGATGGTTTGGTCTGTGATGTCATCGGGGGCCATCTTGGGTTCTTCTGAAAACTGACTGGCTTATGTATAGAGAATTGATTTAATTGAACACACTTCTCAGAGTGCTCTATGTCCAGAGGTTAATTAAGTATTTCATCTTATGGCTCTCCTCAACAACACGTCCGTGAAAAGTACGTGATTTTCATGGATGTGTGAAAGAGGCCTTAAGGAGGGAGGAATGTGAAAAGTAGAGTGATTTTCTATGTTTGTAATCCTGGAAGTGGTACATGACTTTTTCTAGCCTGCCAGCTTCTGTGAGAATGCTTTTTATTTCCTACTTTTCTTATTAGGCTGGCCTCCTAATACTTTTTTCTCTTGCAGTATGCTGCCAGCTAGGAACAATGTCCCAATACCAAGGAGAATATATATATATATATATGGCCATGTGTGTTTGTGTGTGTACATATGTATATTTATGTATGTGTGTGTGTACAGTTATATGAAAAAGTTTGGGCACCCCTATTAATGTTAACCTTTTTTCTTTATAACAAATTGGGTTTTTGCAACAGCTATTTCAGTTTCATATATCTAATAACTGATGGACTGAGTAATATTTCTGGATTGAAATAAGGTTTATTGTACTAACAGAAAATGTGCAATCCGCATTTAAACAAAATTTGACCGGTGCAAAAGTATGGGCACCCTTATCAATTTTTTGATTTGAACACTCCTAACTACTTTTTACTGACTTACTAAAGCACTAAATTGGTTTTGTAACATCATTGAGCTTTGAACTTCATAGGCAGGTGTATCCAATCATGAGAAAAGGTATTTAAGGTGGCCACTTGCAAGTTGTTCTCCTATTTGAATCTCCTATGAAGAGTGGCATCATGGGCTCCTCAAAACAACTCTCAAATGATCTGAAAACAAAGATTATTCAACATAGTTGTTCAGGGGAAGGATACAAAAAGTTGTCTCAGAGATTTAAACTGTCAGTTTCCACTGTGCGGAACATAGTAAGGAAATGTAAGAACACAGGTACAGTTCTTGTTAAGCCAAGAAGTGGCAGGCCAAGAAAAATATCAGAAAGGCAGAGACGAAGAATGGTGAGAACAGTCAAGGACAATCCACAGACCACCTCCAACGACCTGCAGCATCATCTTGCTGCAGATGGTGTCAATGTGCATCGGTCAACAATACAGCGCACGTTGCACAAGGAGAAGCTGTATGGAAGAGTGATGCGAAAGAAGCCGTTTCTGCAAGCACGCCACAAACAGTCGCCTGAGGTATGCAAAAGCACATTTGGACAAGCCAGTTACATTTTGGAAGAAGGTCCTGTGGACTGATCAAACAAAGATTGAGTTGTTTGGTCATACAAAAAGGCGTTATGCATGGAGGCAAAAAAACACGGCATTCCAAGAAAAGCACTTGCTACCCACAGTAAAATTTGGTTGAGGTTCCATCATGCTTTGGGGCTGTGTGGCCAATGCCAGCACCGGGAATCTTGTTAAAGTTGAGGGTCGCATGGATTCAACTCAGTATCAGCAGATTCTTGACAATAATGTGCAAGAATCAGTGATGAAGTTGCAGTTACGCAGGGGATGGTTATTTCAGCAAAACAATGATCCAAAACACCGCTCCAAATCTACTCAGGCATTCATGCAGAGGAACAATTACAATGTTCTGGAATGGCCATCCCAGTCCCCAGACCTGAATATCATTGAAAATCTGTGGGACGATTTGAAGCATGCTGTCCATGCTCGGCGACCATCAAATTTAACTGAACTGGAATTGTTTTGTAAACAGGAATAGTCAAATATACCTTCATCCAGGATCCAGGAACTCATTAAAAGCTACAGGACGCGACTAGAGGCTGTTATTTTTGCATAAGGAGGATCTACAAAATAATGTCACTTTTATGTTGAGGTGCCCATACTTTTGCACTGGTCAAATTATGTTTAAATGCGGATTGCACATTTTCTGTTGGTACAATAAACCTCATTTCAATCCAGAAATATTACTCAGTCCATCAGTTATTAGATATATGAAATTGAAATAGCTGTTGCAAAAACATAAATTGTTATAAAGAAAAAAGGTTAACATTAATAGGGGTGCCCAAACTTTTTCATATGACTGTATATGTGTATATATATATATATATATATCTCAAATTTGTTTAAATATTAGCGTTTCTATGTAACAATTTCACTTATCTGCATTGTCGAGTTGCAGCAAGGTGTCTGCTCTGACCTTATAAGAGACCGACCAGGAGCCCCCTCTAGTGGTATATAGCAGGGGTGGGGAACCTCCGGCCCGCGGGCCGCATGCGGCCCGCCATGACCTTTTATGCGGCCCCCGGGCACATTCCCGGGGGCTGCAGTGCTGGGGCCGCCAGCCCTTTAAATGACCACATGCACTGTTTGGGAGAACCAATGGGCTCTCCCGCTGTCCAGTAGCGTAATCAGCGGTGTGTGCCCTCCCCTGGAGGAGACACTGGGGACATACACAACACAGGAGGGGCTGTGGGCATTTACATCACAGGAGGGGCTGGGAGCATATATAGCTCCTCATGTGATGTATGTGCCTCCAGTGTCTCCTGTGTTGTGTATATGCAGCAGTCCCAGCGTTTCCTTTCTGTGGTGTATACGTCAGTCCCAGCGTTTCCTTTCTGTTGTGTATACGTCAGTCCCAGCGTTTCCTTTCTGTTGTGTATACGTCAGTCCCAGCGTTTTCAATGTGATGTATATGCCCCCAGCCCCTCCAGTGATGTATGTGCCTTCAGTGACTCCTGTAATGTATATAGAGCAGTCCCAGTGTCTCCTATGTGTTGTGTGTGCCTCCACTGTCTCCTATGTGTTGTGTGTGCCTCCAGCGTCTCCTATGTGTTGTGTGTGCCTCCAGTGTCTCCTATGTGTTGTGTGTGCCTCCAGTGTCTCCTATGTGTTGTGCGTGCCTCCAGTGTCTCCTATGTGTTGTGCGTGCCTCCAGTGTCTCCTATGTGTTGTGCGTGCCTCCAGCGTCTCCTATGTGTTGTGCGTGCTTCCAGCGTCTCCTATGTGTTGTGCGTGCCTCCAGCGTCTCCTATGTGTTGTGCGTGCCTCCAGCGTCTCCTATGTGTTGTGCGTGCCTCCAGCATCTCCTATGTGTTGTGCGTGCTTCCAGCGTCTCCTATGTGTTGTGCGTGCCTCCAGCGTCTCCTATGTGTTGTGCGTGCCTCCAGCGTCTCCTATGTGTTGTGCGTGCCTCCAGCGTCTCCTATGTGTTGTGCGTGCCTCCAGCGTCTCCTATGTGTTGTGCGTGCCTCCAGCGTCTCCTATGTGTTGTGCGTGCCTCCAGCGTCTCCTATGTGTTGTGTGTGCCTCCAGCGTCTTCTATGTGTTGTGCGTGCCTCCAGCGTCTCCTATGTGTTGTGTGTGCCTCCAGTGTCTCCTATGTGTTGTGTGTGCCTCCAGCGTCTCCTATGTGTTGTGTGTGCCTCCAGCGTCTCCTATGTGTTGTGTGTGCCTCCAGCGTCTCCTATGTGTTGTGTGTTCCTCCAGTGTCTCCTATGTGTTGTGCGTGCCTCCAGCATCTCCTATGTGTTGTGCGTGCTTCCAGCGTCTCCTATGTGTTGTGCGTGCCTCCAGCGTCTCCTATGTGTTGTGCGTGCCTCCAGCGTCTCCTATGTGTTGTGCGTGCCTCCAGCGTCTCCTATGTGTTGTGCGTGCCTCCAGCGTCTCCTATGTGTTGTGCGTGCCTCCAGCGTCTCCTATGTGTTGTGTGTGCCTCCAGCGTCTCCTATGTGTTGTGCGTGCCTCCAGCGTCTCCTATGTGTTGTGTGTGCCTCCAGCGTCTCCTATGTGTTGTGTGTGCCTCCAGCGTCTCCTATGTGTTGTGTGTGCCTCCAGTGTCTCCTATGTGTTGTGTGTGCCTCCAGTGTCTCCTATGTGTTGTGCGTGCCTCCAGTGTCTCCTATGTGTTGTGCATGCCTCCAGCGTCTCCTATGTGTTGTGCGTGCCTCCAGCGTCTCCTATGTGTTGTGTGTGCCTCCAGCGTCTCCTATGTGTTGTATGTGCCTCCAGTGTCTCCTATGTGTTGTGTGTGCCTCCGGCGTCTCCTATGTGTTGTGTGTGCCTCCAGCGTCTCCTATGTGTTGTGCGTGCCTCCAGCGTCTCCTATGTGTTGTGCGTGCCTCCAGCGTCTCCTATGTGTTGTGCGTGCCTCCAGCGTCTCCTATGTGTTGTGCGTGCCTCCAGCGTCTCCTATGTGTTGTGTGTGCCTCCAGCGTCTCCTATGTGTTGTGTGTGCCACCAGCGTCTCCTATGTGATGTATATGATTTAGCAAATATTATTATCACAAAGAGTTGACTGCGCTTCAGATCGAGACAGAAAAGCAGTTGTGAGAAGAAACATGATTAGTATCATCCAACATCACAGCCGCACCAAAGAGAAGCCGCTTCGGCCGCCACAGTAGGGGTGAGTTAATTGTTTGACCAAATATAGCCGGGTAATTTTCACATTGAAAATTTTGTGCGGCCCCCGAAGGTTGGTAGAAATTTCCAAATGGCCCCCGGCTGAAAAAAGGTCCCCCACCCCTGGTATATAGGGACTGCGGCAAAGGATTGTGGGAGTTTTCATGTGTATAAAAGGTCGCAATTAACAGCAATTTTGGTGGATAGTTGTTAGATCTTGCTTTCTGTTTATGTTGTGTGGAGCTGCAACACCCTATGGATAAAATTTATATTGTAGAGAATATGGATTTTTTACCTGATGTTATTTGAGGAACAGAATTTTCTTAAAGGGAGCCTGTCAGGTCCAATATGCACCCTGAACCACGAGCAGTTCTGGGTGCATATTACTAATCCCTGCCTAACCGTCCCTGTATACACTAGCATAGATAAAGAGATCTTTAGAAAAAGTATTTCTAAAGATCTTTTATCGTATGCTAATGAGGAGGGGACAAGTCTCCTGAGCGTAAGTCCCCTTGCTAGTCACCCCCATTAGCATGTTAGTACACCCATGTGGGTGTGCCAACATGCTACTGAATGTTCAGCGTCAGGATGATCTCACCTCTCCGCCGCCATCGTGTTCAACGCTGGATTTCGGCTCAGTGCATGACCCCGGAGATTCGGTCATGTGCACTATGAAGCTGGGTGTACGCGTCCTGACTTCAAACTGAAGTAGTGCGCATGACCGAAACTCCGGGGTCATGCGCACTGAGCTGAAATTCATGGAAGCGGAGAGGTGAGATCATCCTGTGATGCTACGTATTCAGTAGCATGTTGGCACACCTACAGGGCCATACTAGCATGCTAATGGAGCTGACTAGCCAGGGGAACTAACTCTCAGGTCAAGTCCGAGTCCAGAACAGAACATTATCCAAAGTCCGGCTGAACCAGCCAAACCGAACTTCAACAGGTCGCTCATCTCTAATCCCTATCACTTTTGAACACTTCCTTATAAAAACCAGTGTAAATTAAAAAAATGTGAAGGGCTTGATCTGTGACATCCAGCAGGTAAATGCTTTCATTGCATAACTTGCAATAGTTAAATGGTAGTCATAATTCAGGTGGTCACTATGACCAGCATCTGTCTTTTTTGTTGCACTAGCTTCATGTGACATATGATATGATATAGGGTACTTCTGCTACATGGATTAGGGCTTCTTTACGTGTTTTTCTAGTCTTGTTATGTGTCACCCCTGTATTCTTGCCTGCGTCTGAAATGTGTCACTCATTCCTTCTGTGGAGTAAAATGAGCTCTTTTCACAGCTGCAATGTCACCTTCTCCTAAGAGCCTCTTAACGGTTTTGTCAGTGGAGTTATCAGAGAAATCATTCTGTCAGAGCCGTGTTATTAGCTGTCACCCAGAGGTGCCCCGTACTGAAGGCTCCACCTGGGTGAGCGGACAACCTTCAAATGTATTTCTGTCCCTAAAATACCGTTAGAATATGGTAGAGTAACATTATTCTAAGTGCAGTCCCTCTGCAGAAAGATCAGAGGGTATCATCTGCATAACCTAAAAAAGCAATCTGGACATTTGGTTCAGTTGTATACCCGTTTCTAGGAAGCTTTCCAGTTTTCCCAGTGTCCTGATGGACGCCTTCTGACGTTTGGTAGCTTGGATGTATAGCTTTACATTCACCTTTTAGTGGTCAGAATGCTACATAACATGTAGAGGTACCCGCTGTTCTCCAGCTTTTCTACAAACAAATATTCTGTATCTCACTTTCAAGGGGAATCTGTCAGCAGGTTTTTACTATGTAAGCTGAACAGAGCATGCTGCAAGGGTTAACACACACACAGTCTGATCTTTTGTCACAGTCTGATCTTTTGTTTAGTTGCTATGATTGTTTAAGAGCAGAATCCTCATCATTACAGGACTAGAAACTCCTGTGCAGAGACGTCCGACAGGCCCCCTTCCCTGATTGACACCGTACTATCAATGTGCAATCTCTATAGAGAGCCTGGTATGAGCGGCGACGGCTCCATGCTATGACAACCTAAAAATTCAGATTGTGTCAGAACGGCTGCACCCAGTAATCTAGACAATACACTGTTGAATTCTGGGTCTCTTTTGCCTATGTTATGCTACTCTCAGATGAGGTAGCGAAAACCTGCTGACAGATTCCCTATAATGACAGGGTTCAGTTCCCTGAAATGTAACACATAAAAGCTTATTGATAACTAGTTGTATCGTGTTGATCAGGCAGGTAAGTGTAGCGAAGCGCTCTATTCATGATATTGACTCGCTCTGCATTAAGATATTGTGATTGATTTTGTACTCTGTCTAGTGAACTGTATATGAATCACATCGTTATATTTTCTTGAATGCAATGATTTTTGCATTAGGCTGTAGGTCAGATTACACTGTATTAATGGCTTTTACATGATTAAGATATCAACAATGTAACCTTAGGATAAGTTATCAATATCAGATAGGTAAGGGCCCAGCACCACTAATTCTGGGTTCACACACAACGACAACGACGTCACTGTTAGGTCACCCTTTCCTGTGACGTAACAGCGACCTTACATGATCGCTAGTTAGCTGTCAAACATGTAATTTTAAGCAGCGACGGAGCAGCGATCATAGCGACCTCGACGGTTGTTCGGACGTGTCACACGCGTCGCTGTGCGACGACTCAGACCTTAATAGAGGCGTGGTGTTTACCCCTAGACATGTTTTGCGTTGCCTCTTTTCACGCCCCTCTGTCCCGATTGGTGATCGCTACAGCGCCTTTGCATTGCCTTTTTCACGCCCCTCTGTTCCGATTGGTGATCACTACAGTGGCGCCTGATTGGGTGACCGTGCCAAACAAAGGAAGACACAAAGAACAAAACACTAGCGACACCAGACAGAGACTCTACAAACAAACAAAGAATGGAACTTAAAGAATGAAATCACTGTAACGCCTTCGGCAAGTTACCCAATCGGAACGCTGCTATGACCACCAATCTGAGTCATGGGGGCGTTGTAAAATACACCACAAAAACACGCCCTTGTCCTGCCTTCAGTCCTACGTCACTGCCTTCAGTGTCGTCGTGACCGTTCGCTGCTGTGGTGTCAAACACAAGGATGCATGTGGCGCAGCGGGATAGCAGCGATCAAAAAATGGCCTGGAATATTCAAGAGCGAGCAGCGATCTCGCAGCAGGGGTCTGATCGTTATGTGTCACACACAGCAACGTCGCTGTTGAGGTCGTTGCTACGTCACAGAAAATGGCGACTTAGCAGCGATGTCGTTGTCGTCGTCGCTGTGTGTGACACCACCTTAACCTTTAAAGGAATCTTGTTACCTGAGTTATGTTGCCCAAACAACAGGCAGCATGGATGCTCAGATATTTCACAGAAAATATACTCTAAATATCTGGCTATTCCAAGAGCTGTTGCATGTGATTGGCAAGTCTCTCGGATAGCAAGAGATCTGGTAATGAGAGGAGCTCTACCTGCTGATATTGGTTCATGGCACTGCACCCAAATCTGAGAACAGGACAGATCACTATTTCGTCCTATACGTGGTATTTCAGGAGGGGCATTAGTTTGCACATCTGCTTCAAGCATGCCGGAAAACAATACATCCAAACTGCTGGGCCTAAAATCACGACTGGCCAAATAGCTATCGCAGGACCTGGTGTCATGTAATGCTATAAGGCTTTTATTGTATATCAGTTTCTGTTAATTTATAAAGCTGTATATCCCCTCTCTAATGTGGTTATGCAAAAAAACAATACATTATCACTTCAGATAGGCAAGCCTTTTGATAGGTTGTGATAGTCAACTTGATGACCACACTCAGACATGTATAGCATATACCGCTCGTGACGGACCATCACAAAATCATGTTTGTATTTTATTTATTTTTTTTTAAAGCTGGGAATCTTGCACTCCACATCTCACGATACGAGTAGAGATGGAAGAATTGATTCACAGGACCCCGATCCAACAGCCAGGTGTCACAATTCTATTGTGCAGAACATTCTGTATTGTTCCTGCTGTGCTCTCTTGCAGAGCCGGTATATGTTGCCTATGGTGCAGAGCATTTTGCAGGATGAATGCTCTGCTGGTTGTTTCACAGCACTGGTTTTCATGCTGGTCCTGGGTGGTGTCCTCTCGCAGATGCTTTTTGTTCTCGTTCCTGGTGATTGCTCTGCTTCTTTAGGGAGCATGTTAGCTCAGGATGCCGCCAGTCGTACTACCTGTTTACAGTAGTGCTGTTAGCTCCCATGGTGATCAGTGTTCAGATCTTGGTCTCTCGACTACGGACTGCTGTTTATTCATCTCTGCCTGTCCTCCCCTGTTTCTGTTGTGACTTCCTGGCTTCTGATCTCTGACTTCCTCCTGACCACATCCTCACCTGCTCCCTGTATCTTGTATGGAACCCTGATCTTTGGCTTGTACCTCAACCTTGTCTCTGTCTGCCCCCCGTTTACTGTTGTGCCCTCCTGGTTTAGGATCCCAACCTGTCTGACTACCTTTCCATTTACGGCATACTAGTAGTGTCTAGTGCCACCTTGTGACAGTCATCACACCAGATCAGTAATCTGTGACGATTGGATGGGAGGCCTGCAAGTCTCCTTATCTCCTGCCATTCCCCGCTCTTCTAATTTTTCTTGTGTGTGTCATGGTGCAATGATGATGCCAAGTTGGGAATGTCAGGATGTACGGAGATTCTCATGTTTTCTTCTCCCAGCGGTCACGGATTTCTGGTCAGGCTGATGGACCAAAGTCCAGCAAATCAATTCTTCTATCTCTAGTTGAGTGCGAACAAGAATGATGACGATAGTGTACAATACACTGAGCAATGCAGAATAAATCCAGCACAAGTACAGTTTGTGACTGTTTTATTGTTGCTTTTATTAAATTTTAGTCTTCTTGGATGGCAGGAGAGTTGGAGCTGAGCCATCTGATAACCACAATATCTTTATAATGAGAGATTTGACAGATCACTGCGAGCGCTATCTTTTTATTGTCTTTGTGTACATGATGCTTTTATGTTGCAGTGTTATTGCCTTCAGAATATAGTGTCGAGCTGTCAATCACATGCGAACGTTGAGTCCCACAATTATCCTATCCCGTACCCCATTGCTTCCTACAGTTTTGTTTGACATCACTATTCTAGATCTCTGAATGGTCACTTAAAATCATTGTTGATTGAAAGATTTAATATTATGTGTAAGAAGTCATTTTATTCCATATAAAAGCTTACAATCTGTAAGGAAACCTTCATGGAAATCCTTTACAAAGGGCGCTTGTTAATTAAAAGTAATTTTTCCATAATTAAGGTAAAACTCTTGTTAATCGTAGAGATCATGGGGAGAGGAAGTGTGACCTCCGGCAGCTCACATTGCACCTCTATCCATGCGCTAGTTTAGCAGCTCTCAGTATGAAAGGGATGTCCTTATTTTTTTTACAATGCCGGCAGACGTATCCATATATAGATGAGGAAATGTTATCAAGCTCTCGCTGTGCCCCAAAGAATAATTTTTTTTTATTTTTTTGTAATGCTGCTTTCTCTAAAATTTGTATCTATGAAATGGTCTATGCTTTTCACACAAGTCTTAAAGTATAAGTTGTTGTATATTCAACCGGAAATGTTTTTTTAGGCAATGTTCAGGGGTGTATTCAGGTGATGCAGAGTGAATTTGTAAGTTAAATGATAGAAAGTGGCCAACCTCTGGAGAAAAACATCTAAAATATCAACACTTATACTCACCTCCGGTGCCAGTGCCGTCCGAGAGGTTTTGGCACTGCCTCTCCCAGGGATTGCGTGACATTGTTACGTGACATGATCATTGTGGCTTCACTCTCCTTCCTAGAGATGTAATTAACATGCAGAGGAAGTGAAAGAACAGCCACAGTTCTCACTTCCTTCAGATGTCTGATTTCTCTGAAGGAGGGGAAAGTGAAGCCAGCGCTGATTGGCTGCAGGGATCACGTGACATAATAATGTCACACGATCCCCAGGAGAGGCAGTGCTGACACTGCTGGAATGGAGCCAGAATGGAGAGGAGTATAGTTGTTGCTTTACTAGGGGCAAACATGCTGATTGAGAAGGGGTTAGCAAAGTATTTTTACATCATGTTTATGTCCGGGAGCTTATGCATTGCTTACGTAGGGTAGAGATGGCACGAGGACATACTTTACATAGAAAAGAAGCCAGGCATTGAGAGTCTCTGGGCAATGTCCTGAAACCATGGGTAGACTCTTATAGATTTTATGTGAATGCTATTCAGAAACATTTAGAGAAAAACAAGTGCTTGGCCTCTATCCAAAACCAAATCAGTTCCATGGATGCCCCATCTCAGAATCTACAAGACATAAAGGATAGCCTATCAAATTTTTGCCAGCTACTATAGGATGACATTAGAGGTCTTGTGGAGTTAAAGGTAACCTGCCACCAGATTTGGGCCCTATAAGCTGCGGCCACCACCAGTGGGCTCTTGTATACAGCATTCTAACATGCTGTATATAAGAGCCCAGGCCGCTGTGTAGAACATAAAAAACACTTTGTAATACTCACCTAGGGGGTCGGGTTGCAGCAAACTGGTCAGATGGGTGGCGCTGTACTCCTTTTTCGGCCATCTTTGTCCTCCTTCTTTTGAAGCCAGCATCCATGACGTGTCCTACGTCATACACCCTTGCAAGCAATGAAGTCCCGTGCAGGCGCACTTTGATCTGCCCTGAGCAGGGTAGATCAAAGTATTTAGTGCACCTGCGCAGGACCTCAATACCGGCCCGTGTGCATGACGTATGGCGCATCCTGCACCCAGGCTTCAGAATAAGGAGGACAAAGATGGCCAAAATAGGAGGCGCTGAGCCCAGAGAACGGCGCCAACTATCTGACCAGTTTGCACCACGCACAAAACTTAACAAAAATACACATATTTAGTATCGCTGTGTTTGTAAAAGTCTGATCTATAAAATATTAAATTAATCTGATCGGTAAACAGTATAACGAGAAAAACAATTAAAACCCCAGAATTGCAGTTCTTTCGCTGCCACAGCAACAGAAAAAAAAAAATAACAGGCAACCAAAACATCGCATATACCTCAAAATAAACTCAATAAAAACATTGAGTTCCTGCGCATGAACACTACAATACTTTGATCTGCCGTGCTCAGGGCACATCAAAGTGCGCCTGCGCAGGACCTCAATGTCGGCCTGTGTGTATGACATCAGACGTGTCATGCACCCAGCCTTTAGAAGAAGGAGGACAAAGATGACCAAAAGAGCAGGCGCCGGATCCGGAGAATGGAGACACCCATCCGACCAGTCTGCACCGCACCAACCGTTTAGGTGAGTAATATCAAGTGATTTTTACATTCTACACAGCGGCCTGGGCTCTTATATACAGTATGTTAGAATGCTGTATATAAGAGCCCAGTGGTGGGGGCCGCAGCTTATAGTCACCAAATCTGATGACAGGTTTCCTTTAACACTTCAACAGATTAGAGCTGAGGCAAAGGGAAGAGACCTACAAAAAATTCTCTATGCACCATATATAAACATGCAAAAGTTAATTAAAGGCAATCTGTCACCAGAGACACTGATTCCAATGATTTGTCACTTATCTGGACTGCTTGGTGTAGGTTTTATAAAATCACTGTTTTCTTTGCTGCAGATCTATTAGTTTTCTGAATGCTGAGTTCTGTATTACTCTGCCCACACCACTGATTGGCAGCTTTCTGACAATGACAATGAGACAACTAGTCCTTTAGTGATAATCTCCTGCTGATAAAACACTGATTTTTTTGACACTATATTTACTGTGATTTTATTAAAACTACACTAAGCAGATCAGTAAGTGATATATCATTGGAATCAGGATGTCTGCCCCTAGATCATGCTGCTCTCCGATTACATAGCAAAAACCTGCTGACATATTTCCTTTAAAGCAGAAGTGATGTTGAGGATGAAGAGGGCAATGATTTTTATGATATTGTATCCAAATTATAAGGCCTCGCTCATGTGATCATATAAATAGGATGAGTGCAATACGAGAAAATAATGCATTACCCTCGGATCAATGTTATTCAATAAGGCAGATCTGCAATTTTTTTTTCATCTCCTGTACTCAGGATGAGAAAAATTCACAGCATGGTGCGAGTATATATAGGTAAATGGAACGAGACTTGCCAATGCAAATGTATGCATGTGAGAAAAAGAATAAACGGCACACACACCAGCCATATGCTGTCCGTTTTGTACAAATACATTACCATTCTGTAGCATAAAACACTGTAAATGATTGTAGAATAATAGATGCTAAGCAAAAAAACACATTGCATAAGGATGTCATATGGATGATTGTCATACTCTCATGACAAATGGAACACCAAACGGATGTCACTCGTCCTACTCTTCTGGATGGAAATCAGACCATTTTTTTTTTTTTTTACACACTCATGTGACCCCAGCCGCCTAACACAATAGGACAATAAGCAATCAACTAAAAGAAAGTGACAGCATCCAAATGCTGTAAGTGCACAGATAATTCACATACTTTATTCTTCCAACATAAAAAGTGTAATGTGTTTTACACTCCCAGGGGTCTCATGTTGAAGTAAAGTACGTCTACAATCTATCTGGATGTTGTCATCTTATATACATTCATATTTTTAATATTACCGTGTTTCTCTGAAAATAAGACACTGTCTTAAATTATTTTTTGCACTAGGGGTTATTTTCGGGGTAGGGCTTATTCTCGGGGAAAGTTTACCCCCCCAAAAAAGCAGACCCCCCGTAACTGGGAGAATCATACTTATACTTACCAGAACCCGGACGTCGGCGTGACTCCCAGTGTTATGGACAAGATTATGAGTATATAAGAGTTATATGGAGAATGGAGATATCCATAAAGAACAGGATTTAAGATGGTGTTTGAACTGTACCACACATATCTCTTGGCATAGGACTCAGACAGACAGAGTCTTGTGACAAGTGAATCATGCTGACATTGCTTAATATAAATGAGGAACCAAGCACATTACAGTAAATTGTATATCACAGAATAAGCTGTTCTACTTTATCCAATAGGAGACGTGTTACGTATTCTTGGCACCTAGCCAAGAATACCCTTTAAATGTTTGTACAACTTCCGGAATAAATCAGTCTTACTTTCTATTCATATCTGAGTACGGCTCTAGTGTGAGTGAAAGAGAGTGGTATGCATGCTACCACGAGTGACTCATAATTTGGACTGCAGACAGTTTAAGAGGGATGCATGACTGAATGGCATCAACCTAAATTAAGGCTTTATCACCAGGTCTTCTTGCAATCTTCGGCGGGCGCTATCAGCAGATATGCTCCCACAGCAGCCTTCACCTGCTTCTGGCCAACACACACATCAGATCACACAAACATCAGATCACACACCCATCAGATCACACACACAATCACACATCAGATCACACACACACAACAGATCACAAACACACACTCACCACCGATACCGATTGCTTCCGGCCTGCAGGGGAAGATGGGATGCAGTGCAGTGGAGCACAAACACCTGCAGTGGAATGCATCCACCGCAGTATGTGTGAGTGTGTGTGTGTTCTGATGTCTGTGGGTGTGCAATCTGGTGCACGCGATCTGATGTGGGTGTGCAATCTAATGTGTTTGGGTGTGAAATCTAATGTGTGTGGGTGTGCGATCTGATGTGTATGGGTGTGCGTTCCACTGCAGGTCCTCCCATCCGGCGTCTGGTAAGTAAGTTCTCTCTTTTGGGGGTATTGGCTTTATAAAATGAATTGTCCTACTGTATTCTTTAACTTTTTTAGCTGCATGGACACTTCATTATTGAACCGCGACTAGGGCTTATTTTTGGGGTAGGGTTTACATTTAAGCCTTAGGCCGAAAATGCTGAAAATTCCTGCTAGGGCTTATTTTCGGGGTAGGGCTTATTTTTGAAAAAATATGGTAGTAATATCTACTGTTCTTCCCCCAAAATAAGGCAGGGTCATATTTTATTTTTGGCTCCAAAACTTATTTTCAGGGGATGGCTTATATTTTGTATTGGTGTCAGTGATTGGGTTGCCCGTTAATGGAAAATTAATATTCACTCCCATCTCCTGCTCACCCCTCTGTGCCTATGTTAGTGATTGGAACGTATGGTAATTCAAATAAATATTTACCCGCTTCCCCTACCTATAATCCCGCCCACCCCTCTGTGCCAACATCAGTAATTTTCAGACTGTCATATTACTCTTTTGAGGATCACATCTCAATGCCTGGACTGGCTGGTGGATCTCCTGACCCGAGCATGGCAGCATGTATTTCTATGCAGCTGTCAAACTCAGATCAGGAGAGCCACCAGCTAGTCTGAGCATTGCAAAGCGATGCTCGGGCAATAATATGACAGTCTGACCAAATCACTGATGCCGATGCAGTGGGGTTGGTGGAATTATGGGCAGGGGAAGGAGGAAGGGGAAGGAGGGTGAATATTTACTTTCCATTATCACGCGTTCTAATCATTGATGCCACTGCAGAGGGATAGGCAGGCTTATGGGTTTGGATGGGGTGACTATTCATTTTCCATTAACTAGCCAGCATGTGACAACAGATTCCTGGGGCTTGCACTAACATAACGGGGCAACGTACTTCAATAAAAGTTACATATCCTGAAAATTTTGCTATTATAGTATGATAGGAATTACTTTATATTTTAAGCATACGCCAAAAAGGCTGAACAATGCTTCTAGGGTTTATTTTTGGAGAAGGACTTATTTTTGGGAAAAGAAAGCAATGTGAAATACAAATGTACAATTGGAAAAAAATGATTATAGAGCACAGCAGAGATACATAGCTGCCAAACACATCCTACGCAGCTTATATCAATGGAAGAACACAAAAAAATGTTACTGTTTGGATTTCCTTCTTTTTGAAAACCCATTGGGTGATCGGCCGGCTCCATAGACATTGTATAGTTGGCAGAATCTGCTAGAATTTTTAAAATAGGAAACTTTACGGCTTTGGCATAGTGAAGATGAGTGTATGGATTTGTTTTTAACAAGTAAGACCTTTTTTGCTTCATTAACTTAGCTCCAAAAATAGAGATTTTCAGGTTGCCAGTAGATTACGGTACTTTTTCTTTTTCAAGACTTGATATCTCATTTTGCTGCTATGTTGGTGTTTTAAGGCTAGTTTCACACTTGCGTTGAATGGCATCCGTTGCATTGCGTTGTGTGACAGATGCAACGGATGTGCTGCATATAGTGGCACAACGGATTCTATGGATGCTGCAAAACAACGGAATCCGTTTTGATTTTTTTTTTTTTTTTTTTACCGGCGGCAGACTATTGTGAATGATCAGCTGATCGCTCCCAGTAGCCGGCCGCCGGGTGATCAGCTGATCGCTCCCAGTAGCCGGGCGCCGGGTGATCAGCTGAGCGCTCCCAGTAGCCGGCCGCCAGGTGATCAGCTGAGCGCTCCCAGTAGCTGGCCGCCGGGTGATCAACTGATCGCTCCCAGTAGCCGGCCGTCGGGTGATCAGCTGATCGCTCCCAGCGCCGGGTGATTAGCTGATTGCTCACAGCACGGGGGGGTGGTAAACTGAACACTCCCAGTGCCGGGTGATCAGCTGATCGCTCCCAGCGCCGGGTGATCTGCTGATCGCTCCTAGCGCCGGGTGATCAGCCGATCGCTCCCAGCACAGGGGGTAAACTGATCACTCCCAGTGCCGGGTGATCAGCTGATCGCTCCCAGCGCCGGGTGATCAGCTGATCGCTCCCAGTGCCAGGTGATCAGCTGATCGCTCAGCCGCCGAGAATGTGTGCGTGGGGCGGAGTGCGGAGTGGGTGGAGCCGAGCGGGGCGATGGCGCTGAGGATAGGTGAGTGTATGTGTGTGTGTGTGTGTGTGTATATATATATATATATATATATATATATATATATATATATATACACACAGTTAGGTCCAGAAATATTTGGACAGTGACACAATTTTCGCGAGTTGGGCTCTGCATGCCACCACATTGGATTTGAAATGAAATCTCTACAACAGAATTCAAGTGCAGATTGTAACGTTTAATTTGAAGGTTTGAACAAAAATATCTGATAGAAATTGTAGGAATTGTACACATTTCTTTACAAACACTCCACATTTTAGGAGGTCAAAAGTAATTGGACAAATAAACCAAACCCAAACAAAATATTTTTATTTTCAATATTTTGTTGCGAATCCTTTGGAGGCAATCACTGCCTTAAGTCTGGAACCCATGGACATCACCAAACGCTGGGTTTCCTCCTTCTTAATGCTTTGCCAGGGCTTTACAGCCGCAGCCTTCAGGTCTTGCTTGTTTGTGGGTCTTTCCGTCTTAAGTCTGGATTTGAGCAAGTGAAATGCATGCTCAATTGAGTTAAGATCTGGTGATTGACTTGGCCATTGCAGAATGTTCCACTTTTTTGCACTCATGAACTCCTGGGTAGCTTTGGCTGTATGCTTGGGGTCATGGTGCATCTGTACTATGAAGCGCCGTCCGATCAACTTTGCGGCATTTGGCTGAATCTGGGCTGAAAGTATATCCCGGTACACTTCAGAATTCATCCGGGTACTCTTGTCTGCTGTTATGTCATCAATAAACACAAGTGACCCAGTGCCATTGAAAGCCATGCATGCCCATGCCATCACGTTGCCTCCACCATGTTTTACAGAGGATGTGGTGTGCCTTGGATCATGTGCCGTTCCCTTTCTTCTCCAAACTTTTTTCTTCCCATCATTCTGGTACAGGTTGATCTTTGACTCATCTGTCCATAGAATACTTTTCCAGAACTGAGCTGGCTTCATGAGGTGTTTTTCAGCAAAATTAACTCTGGCCTGTCTATTTTTGGAATTGATGAATAGTTTGCATCTAGATGTGAACCCTTTGTATTTACTTTCATGGAGTCTTCTCTTTACTGTTGACTTAGAGACAGATACACCTACTTCACTGAGAGTGTTCTGGACTTCAGTTGATGTTGTGAATGGGTTCTTCTTCACCAAAGAAAGTATGCGGCGATCAACCACCACTGTTGTCATCCGTGGACGCCCAGGCCTTTTTGAGTTCCCAAGCTCACCAGTCAATTCCTTTTTTCTCAGAATGTACCCGACTGTTGATTTTGCTACTCCAAGCATGTCTGCTATCTCTCTGATGGATTTTTTCTTTTTTTTTCAGCCTCAGGATGTTCTGCTTCACCTCAATTGAGAGTTCCTTAGACCGCATGTTGTCTGGTCACAGCAACAGCTCCCAAATGCAAAACCACACACCTGTAATCAACCCCAGACCTTTTAACTACTTCATTGATTATAGGTTAACGAGGGAGACGCCTTCAGAGTTAATTTCAGCCCTTAGAGTCCCTTGTCCAATTACTTTTGGTCCCTTGAAAAAGAGGAGGCTATGCATTACAGAGCTATGATTCCTAAACCCTTTCTCCGATTTGGATGTGAAAACTCTCATATTGCAGCTGGGAGTGTGCACTTTCAGCCCATATTATATATATAATTGTATTTCTGAACATGTTTTTGTAAACAGCTAAAATAACAAAACTTGTGTCACTGTCCAAATATTTCTGGACCTAACTGTATATATATATATATATATATATATATATATATATACATACATACATACATACATACATACATACATACATACATACATACATACATGCGGAGTGGAGTGCGGGAGGGGGCGGAGCCGAGCGGGGAAGTGTCGGGCTCCCTGCACACGTGTCCAGGGTAAATATTGGGTAAAGCACTTTCCTTGGTTACCTGATATTTATCTTGGTTACGGGTGCAGGGAGCCAGAGAGAGCATGCACAGTGAAATCCTAAGGATTCCGCTGCTCAAAAAACCGTTACATGTTGCGTTCCTCCCGCTGGGCGGAAGCAACGGAGCGTCGCCCAGCGGAAGCAACGCAAGTCCTTTTGGCACAATCCGTCATCCATACAAGTCTATGGGAAACAGCGGAATCTGTTAACGGATTCCGCTGTTTTCCAAAAGGGCGGATTGTGATGGAAGGAAAACAACGCAAGTGTGAAAGTACCCTAACAATGGAAAACAAAACCAGAATCAAGCAATGTTTCTTTCCCGGGCCCTGTGTGTACAGAACATGTCTTTTTGATGTTTCTCTCACTTTCCCAAACAGAAATAAAACTTAATTATTGATGTTTTACAGAGATATTCCAGAAGCAGAACACAAAATATTGTAAAGCTGCAATTCACATGAAATTTTAATTGCAATAGTGTCTGGCAAAACTAGCAACTCTTGACAAACCCCTAGGGTATATGGACATCATAGAGGGGGTCTCCTTTCTACAAGACAGAACATAGACCTGCTATCCATGGGCAGATCCAGATCTGGTGGACAGGAGCTGCCCCAGTGTTGCATGAATAGCCATTCATGTTAATGAATGACTGACCCTGAACCAAAGAATCCTTAAAAGGATTATCTCTGGTAAGACAACTCCTATAAGTGGAACTATCAATGATTTAGTGTCTAAACAACTTTTGATACCGTCATAAGGCCACGTCTCACTAAGCAACATCGCTAGCAACATCGCTGCTGAGGCACGACTTTTGTGACGTAACAGCGATGTTGCTAGCGATGTTGCTGTGTGTGACATCCAGCAACAACCTGGCCCCTGCTGTGAGGTCGCCGGTTGTTGCTGAATGTCCTGGACCATTTTTTAGTTGTTGCTCTCCCGCTGTGAAGCACAGATCACTGTGTGTGACAGCGAGAGAGCAACAACTAAATGTGCAGGCAGCAGGAGCCGGCTTCTGCGGACGCTGGTAACCAAGGTAAATATCGGGTAACCAAGAAGCCCTTTCCTTGGTTACCTGATATTTACCTTCGTTACCAGCATCCGCCGCTCTCACACTGTCAGTGCCGGCTCCCTGCTCACATAGCCAGATTACACATCGGGTAAGTAACCCGATGTGTACTCTGGCTAGGAGTGCAGTGAGCCAGCGCTAAGCGGTGTGCGCTGGTAACCAAGGTAAATATCGGGTTGGTTACCTGATATTTACCTTAGTTACCAAGCGCAGCATCGCTTCCACGCGGCGCTGCTGGCTGGGGGCTGGTCACTGGTTGCTGGTGAGATCTGCCTGTTTGACAGCTCACCAGCAACCCATGTAGCGACGCTCCAGCGATCCCTGCCAGGTCAGGTTGCTGGTGGGATCGCTGGAGCGTCGCTTAGTGTGACGGTACCTTTACTGCATATAGGCTTTGTCAACATAGCTGTATGGCTGATACATTTGCATCAAGAGCTGAATTGCTTTATTATAGACATATTAGAAATTCACAATATAGTTATATAGATCCCAACTTCGACATTTGAAAAGTTCCTTATGATTTTAAAGGGAACCTGTCATGTTGTGCATGCCGTCCAGGCTGTGGAGAGCATGTAGAAAAGAAATTCAGAATAAAATAGAGGATTGTTGAAAAAGATTCAGTATAACTTATCATTTATTCATTGAAATATCTGGTGTTTGTAGGCATAAAAGCCCAACTAGTGATTGACAGCTATGTCTGCATACACAGTTATACAAAGAAGATTGTCAATCAGCTGTTAAGATCTATGGGACGGCCAAAGATCTCCCTGAGAATCTGCCTCCAGAGTTTATTTTAAATTAAAGGAGACGATACCAGTGTGAGACATGTAAATCTGAAGAGAAGACTGTTAGTCATTACATATCTGTAAAGGCCACTTTACACGCAACAACATCGCTAACGAGATGTCGTTGGGGTCACAGAATTTGTGACGCACATCCGGCCTTGTTAGTGATGTCGTTGCGTGTGACACGTACAAGCGACCCCTAACGATCAAAAAAAAACCTAATTGTTGATCGTTGACACGTCGTTCTAATCCCAAATATCGTTGCTGCTTTTGGACGCAGGTTGTTCGTCGCTCCTGAGGCAGCACACATCGCTACGTGTGACACCCCAGGAACAAGGAACAGCACCGTACCTGCGTCCTCCGGCAACGAGGTGGGCGTGACTTCCATGCGGCTGCTCTCCGCCCCTCCACTTCTATTGGACGGCTGCCGTGTGACATCGCTGTGACGCCGCACAAACCGCCCCCTTAGAAAAGAGGCTGTTCGCCGGCCACAGCGACGTCGCTAGGAAGGTAAGTTGGTGTGACGGGTACTAGCGATATTGTGCGCCACGGGCAGCGATTTGCCCGTGACGCACAAATAACGGGGGCGGGTGCGATCGGCAGCAACATCGCTAGTGATGTCACTTCGTGTAAAGTGGCCTTTACTGTTAACACCCCCTTCTATTTAAAATAATCTCTGGAAGCAGATTCTCAGGTAGATCAGTGTTTTGCCCATAGATCTTAACAGCTCATATACAATACAGACCAAAAGTTTGGACACAACTTCTCATTCAAAGAATTTTCTTTATTTTCATAACTCTGAAAATTTTAGATTCACATTGAAGGCATCAAAACTATGAATTATCACATGTTGAATGAAATACTTAACAAAAAAGTGTGAAACAACTAAAAATATGTCTTATATTCTAGGTTCTTCAAAGTAGCCACCTTTTGCTTTGATTACTGTTTTAGTGGATGCAGTAAACTTTTGTCAATGTTGTGGTTGCTGGTCATCTGACATAATGTCAGTAGTTGCATTAAAAACTTCAATTCAGCACAGAGGAAGATGATACTGCCACATAATATCAGAGCAGAATTTATTTGGAGACTGGATGAAAAGAGTATTTGGGTCCGTTTGAAAGGGAACCTATCATGTTAGATAACACTATAAACCATTGTTGTAACTAGAGTTCGATGTGCCCCGTTGCAAAATTTGAATCTGCATGGGCCTTACCTGGAATATATGTTCCCATCCTGGACCCCTCCCTGTTTATATGTTCCCCTTCTGGTACATATGCTCCTATCCTGGTATATATACTGTATATAATAAATAATAATACAAAATAATAATAATAAAAAAGTATATATGTCACCATCCTGGGCCCTTTCTGGTATACATGTCCCCATTCTGATAAATATGTCCCCTTCCTGATATATATTGTCACCATTCTGTCTCTAACGCACAAACCCCACCCCCCCATTGTACTCACCCTCCCCAGCTTTCTCATTGAGCAGTGTCCTCCTCTGTAACCACTGCGCTGGCCACAGCTGACATTGGCGTTCATGCTATAGCAACACATGACGTCACTGTCATGATCTACCCTAGGTCACGGGGACGCCAATGTCTGTTGCCAGTCACTGTTTGGCTGGCAGCTTGTATTGCAGTGCCTAGACCTAACGGGTGTCTGCGCCACAATGTGTTTCAGCTGGATGTATGCCCTCACACAAATCCAGCTGAAGAAGGTGCTTGGATCGGCAGGCCTCGAACGCCCGGGGCCCGGTCACAGCAGTCGTGACACCTGCAACTGCAATTGTTCCGCCCCTGCTATTAACCTCAGATATAGGGTTAATCTGCAGATTAATAGTTCAAATTCCACCAAGGACAACATCTCAAAGAAGTTTGTATGTTCTACCTCATTTGCGTTTGTTTCCTCTGGGTTCTCCGGTTTTCCTCCCACACAGCCAAACACATACTGATAGGGAACCTAGATTGTGAATCCCAATGAGGATCATGATAATCCAGTATGTAAAGTGCTGTGGAATGAATAGTGAGAAAAATAAACCATAAATAAATATTGTTATGTAGGTGCCTGGCTGCCATACTGAAAGCGTGGCTTCGGAGAAAAAAAAGAACTTTATTCCTCCTGGGAGCCGCCGGCATTCAGTCATACTGGCGTGCCAGCACAGCTTTTGTCACCACTCACAGCGCTGCACAGCAGCTGTAACCATGCCTGGTACTTAGACTGACAGCCGACTCTGCAGAGCATTAGCATAGAGCAGGCTATCAGTCAGTGCCAGGGGCCGGTTACAGCTGACACTCACATCGCTGTAATGTACATTATTGATTTTTGTTCTTGAAGGAGTCATACAGCTCCGAAACGCGTCGAACAACAAATTCAGATGTCTTATTCTGCATTGATCTTAAGCGATCTTCTTTTGGCAGCGCAGATTAACCCTTTTCTTCCATGTCCTCCATTGCTGTGAGCAGTGACAGAAGCTTTTCTGGGACACCGGTATGACTGAAAGCCGGTGGCTCCCAGGAGGAATAAAATTGTTTTCTCCTCAGAGCCACACTTTCAGTATGGCAGCCAGGCACCTACATAACACTATTAACCTGCAGATTAACCCCATATCTGTAGGTAAAGAGCATTATCCAACGTTAGAGGTTTCTTTTAAGTGTAAAGGACTTTTTTTTCATGTTATAATATTTTTTATTATCTTAAAAATAATAAAATCTTAATATCCAGTTCAAAATCATTACACCTATAGCATCTTGCGTCAGATCTCCCGTCCATCTGTTTTTATAAAATACACATAAAACAAACATCTTTTCATTTTCTGACCCAACAGCTTTTCTTTTCTGCAAACCTTAAATCAACATGTAGTAACGTGCAGAACACTGTAAAAATGAGTAATTGTTTCTGTGCGGAGCTCAGACCTCCTGTCAGGATGAATATATTCAGATGCCCTCAAGAATCTGCAGCGGTCTTTACCTGAATTGTTTGGGTCATATAACTGTCTGATGCTGTTCTATGAATCCTTGTTATGAAGCATGTTTGTCGGCAGTGATCCTGACAAAACTTAAAGGGGTTGTTCACATTTGGAAACAATATTTATATTTTTTTTTACTCAATTGCATCCATTTTGGATTCTATGCAAAAAACGTAACCTGCAATAGGTATACCACATAAAGATGAGCGTAGCGCCCTGTCAATGTCCTCTCAGTACGTCCTTCATGCATCATTCAGTGCATGTGGTATATGAAATGTCCTTTCTGCTGTTTTCTCTGCCAAGATCGGAGGGGATCTTAGTGCTAGGAGTCATCATGATTGTTAATTGTAGGGTGGAGGGCACATTATTAAGACTTGGATATATAATAACTCTTATTTCATCAACGAAGTTCAACTTTGAATATTTTTGCTTAATTTGTAACTCTTGTTTTGAATTTTTATTTAATCAATCAATAATGCACATAAAAATAAGCATCTTTGTAATATATCTTATCAGATAAATCCGCTTCTTTCGCCTCTTGGACTGATACTTCGTTCTCAAAATTCTCATTTCCTTGGTAAAATCTGTCTTCAGTGAATACAGATTTTACCCAGGAATTAAACATTTTGAGAAGAATCAGTCCAGGAGGAGAATTAAGCTGATTTCTATGATAACATATATTACAAAGTTGCTTATTTTTATGTGCTCTATTGACTTACTAAATAAAAATTCAAACGATGGTTACACTTTAAGCAAAAAGATTTCAAAGACTCTGGTTCATCGATAATCCATGGCAAAGTTCCTTGTCTAACACTCGAATACCAGTAATCTGAGTGCCTGGCATGATTAGCATGATGTCACGACCACACGTCATGACTTGCAAATACCAACATGGATGCTGGACTAAGGTCCTACAAATCTTTTTGCCCAACTCTACAACCTTCTCTACAGTTTTAAAGAGGACCAAACACCAGGATTTCCCTATATAAATTAAAGCCAGTGCTATACTGGCGCTATCATGCTGATGCTAAACATGCCTTTAGTTGTGAGATTGGATGTATACTTTCTGAAATACAGGCAAGTAAAGTTTGTGAAATGTACTGTTATTTGATTGATAGAAGCTACAGAATATCTAATACGTGAGTTGGGTTAGTTATACCCACCCCTGTCTGCTGCCTGTCCTTCCTCCCTCGTGTCCTTTTTCCCTACTTCCTCCCTCTATAATAACAGAAACAGGGGGAGGAAGGACAGGCAGACAGACAGGGGCAGGAATGACTAGCAAAACCTGACCCACCTATTAGATATTTTGTAGCTGCTATCAATCAAATAACAGTGCATGTCACAAACTAAACTTGCCTGTATTTCAGAAAGTATACATCCGATCTCACAACTAAAGGTATGTATAGAATCAGCATGATAACACCAGTATAGCACTGGCTTTACTTTATATATGAAAATCCTGGTGGTTGGTCCTCTTTAAGACAAGATCAAGCCCAAATATTTGTGGTGCTGGTGCAGGTGTTGATTTAGGCCTCATATACAGTACCTAAGTTAGCTCAGTGCATGGAGCCTCCACAATATGTGTGCTGCCATTTGGAGCTACAGTGTGGCCCCATGCTTCTAGAGTAGAATACCTTGGTAATTTGATGTGCCATGAAACATGCCATGATTCTTCACCTCTCAGCACCCCCAATACAGTGTTAACCATAGGCCAGAGATATCATCTCTCTGCAGTCCTTCTCTTTTTGTCCTTAGGTGAATACACAGTGTAAAAATAAATCTTGCATACAAATAGAAAATTGAATATAGTTCCTACGTGATTCAGACCAAAAAAGTCCCTAATACTGGAATTAGTTACTTTTTTCTTTAGTCTGAAACGCGTAGGCACTACATTATGTTTGGATTTATTGGGCCTGCCAATTTTTACATTAGAAAAAAATTCAAAAACTTTAATTTCATAATAATGAATTGGCTGGAAAATCTTTTATTATGCAATCTTTGGCCACAAGCGGCAGGTGTGGCATTTCCGTGCTGAGAATTACTGAAACCTCACCTAAGATGAGCTGGACTACACCAATAAGCAGGCTGGCGCTCTCCTCCGCACTGCTGGATTGTGTGCACCTGACTTCATCAGTGATGTGCCATACAGTACACGTGACCGCTGCAGGCAGTCACTGACCTCAGAGGTATACCGCAATATACCCAGCTCTGTATTTAGTCTCCTCTAGTATTCTATTGGTTATGGGTGTTATATAATAATAGTAATGAATATCCAACATTTGAGGTGAAATTCTCTTATTTTGCACAATATTTATGGATTCGCTGTACATACAGTATTTTAATAATGGAACTATTCATTATAATGTCAGAGCAGAATTTATTCAGACCTGAACAATGTTGTTACTTCTCATGATTACTAAAATGTCATCCCGAAACTTCATGGGGGTCACATTTTACATTGTATGCAATTTGTACTGTAAAAATGAAAGCAATTTTTTCTTTCCCTTTATTCATGTTAGAGAACAGGAGGGCAAAGAATGATTAGTAGTAGCAAAATGACTGTATCCCAGGCTGAGATAATCTATGTCTATACCATAGAAAAACCTTAGTTATACTGAGTTTTATTCAGAAGTGAATGGCCATTCCCATTACACTCAGAGGAAGGGGGCATATACAGATTTATATACTTTTGAGTAGATTCTTTATTTTTTTTTGCCCACAACTTCAAGCTCTGTTTTGGACAGAAGTAGGGTAAAACCTTATTCAAACGTTGGGTTTTTTTTCACAGAAAATAAAAAAATGTCATTATCTGGGGGCGGTGTTGGTGTCACTCACATTGCTTCTATCTCTGCCTCCTGATGACCATTCGTTTGAAGGCAGTGATAGAGCTGTGGGGCGGCACTGCTGTCACTCACTGCGTCTATCTCCGTTGCCTAACATCTTTTTTCACAATTATAAACTGCAGCAACAGAGATATAAGCAGAGTGCCGGCGCTGCACTTGCCTATTTCACGGCTTCTATCACCTTGGATTCAGGACACCTTCAGTGGCCGATGAAGCAAGAAACTGTAGTAAGTAACTGCAGCACTGGCCTCGTTGACATCCAGTTCCATGAGTGGTGATAGATGCTGCGGAGAAGCAAGTGCAGCCCCAGCCTCCTGTGACATCATGTCTCAGGCTCCACTAAAAGGAAACATCACAGGAAATGAAGTAAAAACACATTTAGGGATTAGCTAGATTGGGAGAAGTGTTCAGTATTGTATAATAAAGTGATTAGGGTGTAAAGATAGATTTTTAGAAAGGACATTTTATGTACTGAACCACCCCTTTAAAGGGAACCTGTCACCATATTTGAGGCCTATAACCTGCGGCCACCACCAGTGGGCTCGTATATACAGAATTGTAACATGCTGTATATAAGAGCCGAGGCCGCTGTATACAACATAAAAATCACTTTAAATATTCTCCTAAAACGGTCGCTGCGGTGGAATTGGTTCCATATGGACGTCTTCGTTCTCCAGTGCCGGCGCCTCCTCTTTCTGACATCTTTGTTGTCCTTCTTCTGAAGCCGCGGTGCATGATGCGTCCTACGTCATCCACACTCGCTGACATTGAGGCCCTGTGCAGGCGCACTTTGATCTGCCCTGAGCACAACAGATCAAAGTATTGTAGTGCGCATGTGTGAGACCGGCTAGTGTGTATGACGTAGGATTAAGATGCGTCATGCACCCAGGCTTCAGAAGGAGGACGAAGATGGCTGAAAGAGGAGGCGCTGGCACCGGACAACTAAGACGCCATATGGCCCAACTCCACAACAGCGACCATTTAGGTGAGTATTATAAAGTGATTTTTACGTTCTACACAGCGGCCTGGGCTCTTATATACAGCATGTTACAATTCTGTATATACGAGCCCACTGGTGGTGGGCGCAGGTGCGGAGTCTGAGTCGGAGCTCATTTTGGTGGAGTCGGAGTCGGTATAAAATGCACCGACTCAGACTCCTAAAATATAGAATAAATTGGGGACAGTAGTGCAATGCAGAGTGTGATGAAAATTTTTTCATAGGAATTTGGGAAACTTATGAAATGTCCTATAAATGGCGGTTCTATTCCTGATCTAAGGCTGAATTCACACACAGCGTTTTTGGGCGTTTTTTGAGGATACGTTTTTCAGCTGCAAAAGCAGAATCAGCTTTTTAAAAAACCGCATCACCTGAAAGGTGTTTGAGCTCATAAATAATGCTTTCAATAGCAAAAGCAGATTAGAAAAAGGCCACACCAACTGACTGCTCATTCTTTGTGAGGATCCTCACAAAACGCTGTGTCTGAATGTCCTATCTTTTCACCCATTGCCTTTGCTGGGATTTCCAGAGTCACTGCATTTCACTGAATTTTTTTACCATCAATGTTCGATATGTTTGTGACAAGAAAGAAATTGTTAGTAAGACACTGGCAGTAAAAGATAGTAAAACTCATCACACCGGCCAGTTTCGGCCTTAGTGGAAAAAGTTCTGCAAGATTAGGAACGCAAAAAAGAACAGGTTCTAGCTATTGTAACGAACAATGCTTCAAACATAAGTACAATTAAACTGATGAATGAGAGTAATGAACAACAGCTAGAAGAAAATTTAGGATTTAGTATGTGTGAGATGGAGCCACAGCGCTGTTCATGTAACTAAGGAACAAACAGGTATTACAACAGAAGAACAGCAAAATGATACTTTAGGATTAGATGATCTTGTTGAAGCTGCTTCAAAACACTTTCATATTCATCACATGCGCTGTGTTGTACACGCTGCAGCTGGCAATAAGAGTCTGCAAGAGGGACCCCGGTTTCACACATCCGTCTTTTCGCCAGTTTGGCGGATGCGGCGCACTCCAGTACAGTGTATACAGTACAGTGGCAGCGCGACAAACGACGGTCACATGCTTTCATGTGACCAGAGCATGTGACCCGGATGTTGTGGCGCTGTATCGTACTGTACTGGCGTGCGCCACATCCGCCAAACCGGCGAAAAGCCGGATGTGTGAAACTGGGCGGACATGCTGGAAATCTGGAAAAGTGAGGAAGTTGGTTATTGCTGCTGGAACCCCTAAAATTGATTCCATCTTGAAGAGACGTGCTGGGAAAGGGGCAATTGTTGATCAAGCCACTCGGTGAGGCAGCACTTATTTAATGACTGAGCGATTGCTTGAACTAAAATAATTTCTTATAGATATGGTGAACCCTCAAGTAACCTTAAATGAAGGTCAATGGACACAGGTGGCTGAATTGAAGGAATTACTTAATCACCCATTTACAGTGACTAAAAAATTACAAGCTGAGGATTTAACGCCTGGCATTTTTCATAAGGGAGTGGAAGAACTTGCTACTTTGTCTGTCCCAAAGAGGAGGTTTAATTGCAGATGGCATTTCTGCTTCAATGAAACGGAGAGAGACACAGCTATTGGAAAACAAAATTCTTCTGGCAGCTGTTTATGTGGACCCAAGTCATTGTATACTGCTTGATGATCAACAGCTTACTAAAGGAAAAGGAGCTTTGAGTGAGGTAGCAGTTAGGATTAGCGGCTACAGGACTGCCAGGTGCAAGAGGACTTGGCGCCTGACAGTGCTACTGCTGCCATATCTTCATCCTCATCAGATGAGGAGTTTAACTTTGACAAGTATTTGGATGACATGGAGCAGCAAAGCATTGCCGCAAGGAAAAAGATTTCACTCCGTCTCCTATAGAAGCAGATTGACCAGATTTTAGTAAAATTTTTCACTTACTCTCAAGGAAATAGAAAAATTCATCCGTTCATCAAAACTGACTGTGTATTAGGCAATTCCTTTATACCCAGAAATTGTTAGAGATGTTACCCATGTGGTTACGGCTTTGCCTCCAACACAAGTTAGTGTAGAGAGGTTGTTCTCTAGCCTTAAAATTATTAGGTCAGATTTGAAGTCATCTGCGAAGGAGGATCTGATGGAAGCAATTCTATTTCTTACAACAAATTCATAGACTACACAAATGTTATTTAGTATGATTTTGTTGAAAACTGTTTTTTGCCATTTACATAGTGTATTACATAGTGTTATATATAACACTAACACTATGTAATACACTATGTAAGTGGCAAAAAACAGTTTTCAACAAAAACATTCTAAATAATATTTAGTATATTGCTTATATGTAAGTGAAAAATGTATTGTAGTACAATGTGAACATCAGACATTTAATCATTTTTATGGTACAATAATCAAGATATTTAGATAGAACATAAAATATATTTATTGGAATACAACTTTCGAACATAAAAAACTGTAATAAATTGTAAATATGTAATACAATATGTAAATATATATTATACATGCACACACAAGATATATATATATATATATATATATATACACTGTATATATTACATATTGTATAATATATTTACAACTTATTACAGTTTTTTGTGTTCTAAAGTTGTATTCCAATAAATATATTTTATGTTCTATCTAAATATCTTGATTATTGTATCATAAAAATGATTAAATTTCTGATGTTCACATTGTACTACAATACATTTTTCACTTAACTATAAGCAATATACAGTCATATGAAAAAGTTTGGGCACCCCTATTAATGTTAACCTTTTTTCTTTATAACTATTTGGGTTTTTGCAACAGCTATTTCAGTTTCATATATCTAATAACTGATGGACTGAATAATATTTCTGGATTGAAATGAGGTTTATTGTACTAACAGAAAAAGTGCAATCCGCATTTAAACAAAATTTGACCGGTGCAAAAGTATGGGCACCCTTATCAATTTCTTGATTTGAACACTCCTAACTACTTTTTACTGACTTACTAAAGCACTAAATTGGTTTTGTAACCTCATTGAGCTTTGAACTTCATAGGCAGGTGTATCCAATCATGAGAAAAGGTATTTAAGGTGGCCACTTGCAAGTTGTTCTCCTATTTGAATCTCCTATGAAGAGTGGCATCATGGGCTCCTCAAAACAACTCTCAAATGATCTGAAAACAAAGATTATTCAGCATAGTTGTTCAGGGGAAGGATACAAAAAGTTGTCTCAGAGATTTAAACTGTCAGTTTCCACTGTGAGGAACATAGCAAGGAAATGGAAGAACACAGGTACAGTTCTTGTTAAGCCCAGAAGAGGCAGGCCAAGAAAAATATCAGAAAGGCAGAGAAGAAGAATGGTGAGAACAGTCAAGGACAATCCACAGACCACCTCCAAAGACCTGCAGCTTCATCTTGCTGCAGATGGTGTCACTGTGCATTGGTCAACAATACAGCGCACTTCGCACAAGGAGAAGCTGTATGGGAGAGTGATGCGAAAGAAGCCGTTTCTGTAAGCACGCCACAAACAGAGTCACCTGAGGTATGCAAAAGCACATTTGGACAAGCCAGTTACATTTTGGAAGAAGGTCCTGTGGACTGATGAAACAAAGATTGAGTTGTTTGGTCATACAAACAGGCGTTATGCATGGAGGCAAAAAAACACGGCATTCCAAGAAAAGCACTTGCTACCCACAGTAAAATTTGGTGAAGGTTCCATCATGCTTTGGGGCTGTGTAGCCAATGCCAGCACCGGGAATCTTGTTAAAGTTGAGGGTGGCATGGATTCAACTCAGTATCAGCAGATTCTTGACAATAATGTGCAAGAATCAGTGACGAAGTTGAAGTTACGCAGGGGATGGATATTTCAGCAAGACAATGATCCAAAACACTGCTCCAAATCTACTCAGGCATTCATGCAGAGGAACAATTACAATGTTCTGGAATGGCCATCCCAGTCCCCAGACCTGAATATCATTGAACATCTGTGGGATGATTTGAAGCGTTCTGTCCATGCTCGGCGACCATCAAACTTAACTGAACTGGAATTGTTTTGTAAACAGGAATGGTCAAATCTACCTTCATCCAGGATCCAGGAACTCATTAAAAGCTACAGGAAGCGACTAGAGGCTGTTATTTTTGCAAAAGGAGGATCTACAAAATATTAATGTCACTTTTATGTTGAGGTGCCCATACTTTTGCACCGTTCAAATTTTGTTTAATTGCAGATTGCACATTTTCTGTTAGTACAAAAAACCTCATTTCAATCCAGAAATATTACTCAGTCCATCAGTTATTAGATATATGAAACTGAAATAGCTGTTGCAAAAACCCAAATTGTTATAAAGAAAAAAGGTTAACATTAATAGGGGTGCCCAAACTTTTTCATATGACTGTATGTAGGAGTCGGAGTCATGGAGTCGGAGCAAGGGAAATTGAGGAGTCGGAGTCGAAGGTTTGGCTTACCGACTCCACAGCCCTGGTTATAGGCCCCAAATCTGCTGACCGGTTCCCTTTAAGCATTGCCCCTAATGAAATGCAATGTGAATGCACCCTATTATTGCATTTAATGGTGTTACATGAAAATTAATTAACTCCTATGTGAGGTCCAACAGGAACGATTAATATAGGAAAATTGTATATATGTCCCCAGGCGATTGTTTAACTTGATGAACAAATCCGAAGTAACTACCGAATGTGAAACCTTTATTGATCAATGTCAATAGATACAAGAATTCATACTGCAACATCGAAAGCTGTTTTAAAGCTACTGATGCTGATGCTTTTCACAAAATGGACAGTGGTCATCCACCCTGTCCTTCTGGTGCCAAATAAAAGATTGTAGCCAGGAAGTGTTAAAGGTTAATCACCAGCGTTTATTGCAGCAACACAATGTAACCCTGGAGAGAAGCCTTTTTGCTGGATTATGTTTGCACACCTCTGCAGTTGTGGAGTTTATGGTCCTGAAGTGCATCACTTACTATAAACAGAATTTCTCTTATGAGATATTAGGTAGATCAGATGGGAAATAAGCTCGTCTTCATTAGATGTGGATATCTGGAATGTCTAGGACAAAGAAATGTGCCTCATTGTTTTCTTTGACAGTATTTTATTGAAAGCTTGTGTTATTTATTTATTATATTCAATGCTTTCCTGCATTTCTCACAGTACTTCCCTTGCAGAGCTCTTGCCATGTGCATTTTATGTAAAATTTTAATTAGCGATATCTTCCATGGATCTTGGGGAATAATGATCTAATAGGGATATTTTCACTGCCAAATAATTGTTAAAGGGAACCTTTCTCCCAGCATTGTAACCTGAGGCCACGCACCATCATATGAGGATCTTTTTGGGCTCAAGAACCTGGGTGTAGCTTCCCCTGAACTCACAATAGTTATGCCCCCATTGTGACCTACAAAAATGCTGTTTGCTTATAGTAAAAATAGCATTACATCATGTTAAGCTAGTGTACTGAAGCAGTGGCTAAAGGGAGAAAATGAACTTATTTTCTCCCTGCAGTCATTTGCTTTCAGTCATAGGGGCAGTGTAGGGGCCTTCAGCAGTCACTGCTTTTTACACAATTTCCCCTGTACCTTGATAGATAGCCAGCTGTGCAGCATATGTGTGCTGATCAGGCTGTCAGGCAAAGTAAAGGAGAATAAAACTTCATTTTCCCTCTGTAGCTGCTGTTTGAGCTAGACTGCCAAAGATGATTAATACACTGTTACCTGTAGATTACCACTATATCATCAGATAAATTGCATTTTTGTAATTAACATGTTCACTTTAAAGCGGGCTTTACACGCTATGATATATCTAACGATGTGTCAGTGGGGTCACGTCGTAAGTGACGCACATCCGTCATCGTTAGTGATATCGTAGAGTGTGAAACCTACGTGCAATTCAGATTGTACGCAAAAACGTTGATCACATACACGTCGTTCATTTTCTAAAAATTGAACGTCCGGTTGTTCAATGTTCCCGAGGCAGCACACATCGCAGTGTGTGACACCCCGGGACCGATTAACACAGCTTACCTGCGTCCCGCCGGCAATGCTGAATGAAGGAGGTGGGTGGGATGTTTACGTCCCGCTCTTCTCCGCCCCTCTACTTCTATTGGCTGGCCGCTGTGTGACACCGAACGTCCCTCCCCCTTCAGGAAGTGGATGTTCGCCGCCCACAGTGAGGTCGTATGGAAGGTAAGTAAGTGTGACGGGGGGTTACAACATTGTGCAACACGGGCAACAAATTGCCCGTGCCGCACAAACGATGGGAGCGGGTGCGATCGCACATTTAATTGAAACGTGTAAAGCAGCCTTAACACTTTAACGTTCACAACTCATTGTCCGCTATAATTGTGTAATATGAATGGGGTGAGCGACCAAACGCTGTGTCTGAAAATGCTTGTTCTACATGCGTGAAGTCATTTGGTTGAGCAAAAAAAATCATTGTTTTTCGTTCATTCTTTGTGCAATGAATTGTAGATTGGTTGGTCCTTAAACGATCTGGCTTTAGAAAAAGAGGAGTGAACACAGGGAAAGATGATCACTTGATCACTTTATTACACGATTCTCTTCCAGTGAAAACAGTTGTCTACCATTGTTCGGTTTGATTCAATCGTATTATTTATCACTGAAACTTAAAGCACCCTAAGGCGGGCTTTGCACATTGCGACATCGCAAGCCGATGCTGCGATGTCACACGCGATAGTCACCGCCCCCGTCGTAGGTACAATATCTTGTGATAGCTGGCGTAGCGAAAATTATGGCTACGCCAGCTTCACATGCACTCACCTGCCCTGCGAACGTCGCTCTGGCCGGCGACCCGCCTCCTTCCTAAGGGGGCGGGTCGTGCGGCGTCATAGCGACGTCACACGGCAGGCGGCCAATAGCGGCGGAGGGGCGGAGATGAGCAGGATGTAAACATCCCGCCCACCTCCTTCCTTCCGTATAGCCGCCGGCGGCAGGTAAGGTGAAGTCCCTCGCTCCTGCGGCTTCATACACAGCGATGTGTGCTGCCGCAGGAATGAGGAACAGCATCGTACCTGTCGCTGCAGCATAATTATGGAAAAGTCGGAGAATGCACCGATGATACGATAACGACGCTTTTGCGCTCGTTCATCGTATCATCTAGCATTTACACACTACGATGTCAAAAGTGACGCCGGATGTGCGTCACTTTCGATTTGACCCCACCAACATCGCACGCCCTAAGACATCCAAAATACACATGAATTCCCTTTAAAGGAAATCTGTCACCAGGTTTTGCTATGTTGTCTAAGAGCAGCAAGATGTAGTTACAGAGGCCCTTATTCCAGTTATGTGTTACTTATTGGGCTGCTCGATATGGTTTTGATAAAATTACAGTTCATCTATTAAAGATCTATCAGTTATGCGAATTTTGAGCTTTGAATAAACCCCACCCACACCACTGATTGGCAGCTTTCTGTATATGTGACCCATACAGTTATGGAGGTGGGGTTATACAGTGCAAGAGGACTACATGGCTCAAGACAACTAGTCCTGTAGTGATAATCTCCTGCTGATAAAACACTTATTTTATTGAAAGAACAACACGCAGCCTAGCAAATGACACATCACTGGAATCAGTGTCTCTGCCACTATATCAACTGATCCCAGATTACATAGCAAAAACCTGCTGATGGGATTCCCTTTAATATTCCCTTTAGTATATGAAGTTACCAGTGTATAAGAGATCTGCAGTGCATAAGATTTCTACTGTAAGAATATCTGTGTAAATTAGATACCGGTATGTATTGTCTGTATTACATTTTGCAAGTTGATTTCTGCTGAAAGCCCATTGAAACTCAGCCGTACCCCAAAAAAGAGTGGAGCAGCAGATTGAATAAACGGAGTCACGCCATAACTCCTGACCTTTAAAGATTTCACACAGCTGTGGTAGTAGAGCAGAACTATTCCCACCGGAGCCGCACTGTCATCTTCACTCCGGAGCCAGTGCCTGAGAAAGCCCAGATTCTTACTTCCTGCGCTTGCTGAAATTGAAAAAAATCCCTAGTGTTGTCATTACTATAAAATACATAATTTCAGCTTGAGACAGCTATTAGGAAGAAAATACCTAAAAACTAAAAATACCCTGGAATATAAGACTAGGTAGGCACCCGGCTCTGGATAGCAGTTCTTGTGGATCCCTATAGTCACATGGAAGTTGGTGCTAAAAGGAAAAACCTTTACTTTAAACCTATCTCCAATATATATGCCGGAGAACTGACACTGCTGATTTCAAAACTCTGAATGAATTATATATATATATATATACGGTATGATCCAGGCAACGGTGTAACTTATACTGGAAAATATGACATACAATGCGTGTATTTAATTCATGATCACTAATGGTAGACAAGATAGAAAAAATATACCGTATTTTCGTTTTATAAGACACATCGTATTATAAGATCCACCCAAATTTAGAGATAAAAAAGGAAAAAAAATAAAAATGGTGTCCGTCTTATACTCTGGTGGTGTCTTACTGGAGCGGGGGCGGCAGCAGTGGTGGAGCGGGGTCACGTGAGTCAGGGGCGGTGCTGAAGTAGGGCAATGCTGCAGGCACTGCGGTGGGGGCTATGCTAGCTGCGGAGGCTGTAGTGGCTGCGGGTGCTGTTGCCTTTGTCCCAAATGCTCTGTAGGCAGTGTGGGCTTCAAAGAATTGGCACCTGGAGTCAGCGAGTGGGCAGACTGAGCTCTCGACTCAATGACAAATCGAGATCTCATCTGCTCACGTGCCACCTCCAGGCACCATTTTCCTTAAGCCTGCTGCTGGGAGATTTATCGGCCGGAAGCGGCGAGTGCGCAGATGAGATCTTGAGCTGAGAGCTCCAACTGTGCAGGCGCTGACTCCGGGCACCATTATTTGAAGCCCACACCGCCAACGGAGCATCTGTGACACCCGCCGCACCACCCTGCTGCACACAGCCAGCACGGCGCCTGCAGCCAGCACTGCACCCACCACAGCCAGCACAGCCCCCACCGCAGCCAGCGGAGCACCCCACAGCCAGCACAGTGCCTATTCTATGCACCCCAAATTTTTCGGAGGAAAAGTGTGTCTTATAATTTGAAAAATATGGTATATATGTGTGCATATTTATATTCTTTTCCGTTTTGTGCTGCTTTGCTCCATTGCAGGGATATTCATGTATATATTGCTTTTAGAGCACAGTATGTGAAATCTCTGCTTGTTATACAACTTGATGTTTAGCGTCTTCTATAGAGGCTGCCAGTTACAGTGATACAGCTTGGCAGTTGTTCTAGTAGTTTCAGACATGGCCAAGATGTAATGGACAGTGCCTGAGAGGGGAGAGGGAACTCTCTTCAGAGAAAGCTATGAAGAAGCGTCCAGTTGAACTTGAAGCAGAGATTTCACATACAGCACTCCAAAAGCAAGAAATGTGAATATCTCTGCAATGGAGTGATGCAGAGCAAAACGGAAAAAAGCAGCAGATCTTTTTCTTTTTTTTTTTTTTGTTTGGGAGCAATTGAAAGGTCCTTTTTTATATATGTTAAAAAATTATTCTAATAGTGTAGTATCACAGCTAAAGCTTATTGGCCAGACGGGAAGTTTTATTGATGCACATTATCATCTTCATTAAGATTCAGTGTTTAGGAGACTCATATTATGAGCGTACATAACACAACACTTGCCTTTATGCCTTTATACTTTTATATGCAGAAGTCAAATTGTGAAAACTTATGGTAAAATCTATAGATCCTCTGGGTGCTGGAAATATATTGATACTGACTAGTTTATATTGTATACAGAGAATATCTTCTCAGGTAGATTGTGCTGGGAATGCTTTACTTATGGCCATAGTACATAATCCTGTAGATAAGAAGAAGGAAGATCAATGTAAATGTGACGTTTTATGGCTTTCAGAAAATGGACCAGATGGTTGTCGTCATTTGTCGTGATCAATCTAGAGCAATTTGTGTCATATTGTGATGCGGCTCTGCGGGTCAGGCCTTTATCCCATGGCCTTTCATATCAGTCTGCATCCATCCACGCAGCCTGTGTACAATCCGCTCTAATGTGCCCACCTTCTCTGCGAAATTATATCTACCGGGCAGTGATTTGTGTAGTAGAGAAAAGCATTTGCTTTGTGTGTGCCCAGCACAGTGGAGCGGTGTGAATGCACCATTGTCCTGCACCATATTACCACCCTCCGAATGGATGGAAGTGTGAACCTACCTTTTCATTTTGCTGTAGTTCTTTTTTAGAAAATCAGTCTTGGAGTTAGTGCAATTACCTCTTAGTGCAGAAATAGCACAATAATGACATTATTCATGACATCTCACACGTAGAGATAATAGCAAAGTCTCTTGTTGTTTCCTATCATTTTGTATTTGCTTTCTTCAGTTTTGGTAAAAAAATCCGCAGTCACGTGGACCAAGTTAAGACTCATCCAGATGTCAGTTTTTGGCTAACGACTACTGTCTGTGTTTTTTAAGATTAGTGCTCACACCCATAATAGTCCATGGGGCTGTTCACATGACCAATTTTTGTTTTTCTTGGTCAGTGTTGTCTAAACAAAAGCATTGGGACAAGTCTGATATTGTAGGACTACTGCATCCTCCTGCTCTGTGGCCTCCCCTCTAAGGCTATGTGCGCACGTTGCGTAACTGCATGCGTTCTGCGTCCCCTGCACAATCTATGGAGATTGTGCAGGAGACGTGCGCACGTGGCGTATTAGAGCGCAGCGCTTCGGCTGCTGCCCGAAGCGCGCGTTCTAAGAAGTGACATGTCACTTCTTTCCTGCGCTCTGCATGCAGCTCCTGCTCTGTCTATGGGAGGAGCTGCAGTCAGAGCGCATGGAATCGTCTTTTTTTTTTCATTACGGACTGTTTCTGCAGCGATTTGAAGCGCACATGTGCTGTTCAAATCGCTGCAGAAATTTCTGCAGGGATAGTACGCAACGTGCGCACATAGCCTAACAGTTTCGCACCCCTCTAATCGCTTCGCACCCCTCTAATCTATCCTAAACTCTGCAGCCTGATTAATCCACCTCTCCCCTAGCTATTCCCCAGCCTCGCCACTCTGCCAATCCCTTCACTGGCTTCCGATTGCCCAAAGACTCAATTTCAAAACACTAACCATGACATACAAAGCCATCCGCAACCTGTCTCCTCCATACATGTGTGACCTAGTCTCCCGGTACCTACCTGCACGCAACCTCCATCTTCTCAAGGCCTCTTTCTCTACTCCCTTTTTATCTCCCCTTCCCACAATCGCATACAAGATTTCTCCTGTGCTTCCCCTATACTCTGGAACGCTCTACCCCAATATATCAGACTCTCACCTACTGTGGAACCTTCAAAAGGAACCTGAATAACCACCTCTACTGACAAGTCTACGAACTACAGTAACCCTAAAAGGTACTTTACACGCTGCGATATCGGTACCGATATCACTAGCAAGAGTACCCGCTGCCCGTGGCGCACAACATCGCTTACACCCATCACACGTACATACCTGCCCTGCGACGTCGCTCTGGCCGGCGAACCGCCTCCTTTCTAAGGGGGCGGTTCGTGCGGCGTCACAGCGACAGCACATGGCAGCCGTCCAATAGAAGCGGAGGGGCGGAGATGAGCGGGACGTAACATCCCACCCACATCCTTCCTTCCGCATTGCCGGTGGACGCAGGTAAGGAGGTGTTCGTTGTTCCTGCGGTGTCACACATAGCGATGTGTGCTGCCGCAGGAACGACAAACATCGTACCTGCAGCAGCAACGATATTAAGGAAATGAACGTCGTGTCAACGAGCAACGATTTTTCACATTTTTGCGCTCGTTGATCGTCGCTCATTGATGTCACACGCTGTGATGTTGCTAACGACGCCGGATGTGCGTCACTAACGACGTGACACCGACGATATATCGCTAGCAATGTCGCAGCATGTAAAGCACCCTTTAGTCTATCATAACGTTGCATGACCAGCGCTACCCTCACCTACTGTATCCTCACTCATCCCCTGTAGACTGTGAGCCCTCGCTGTACCAGTCTATGCTTTGAATTGTTCATGATTATTGTACTTGTCTTTGTATGCCCCTTTTTCACATGTAAAGCATCATAGAATAAATGGCGCTATATTGAGCCATGAGTGGGACCAAACTGGCCAATGCAAGTCCATAGATCCTTGAGAAGTTCCTACATTACTCGGTTGCTATCTGTGCTATCTGTGTGGTGTCAGTTTTTCACTGACTGTTTAATAGGAGAAACTTGGCAAACCTCCATCAATTTTTTTTCTTTCATCCAAGAAAACCTTTTGAAACTCTGATGATAAGAATTGACATTGACCAAATAGTGATGCAACTCCGATCCAAAACACTAATTTAACTTTGACCTTTTTTTGCCAATGAGAAAAATCACTGACGTTCGATGTGGGCCGTTAGTAGGCCAAGATTCAGGATAAGGGCTCATTTACATGTTCATTTTTTACACATATTGTAAGTGCGATCCGTGGTTTTATCGGATCGTACTTGTACCTATCATAGCGGATGAACTGCGGCAATATGTCTGAATTTTTTCAGAGTGTCTGATGAAAATCGGAAATTCAGGTCTTTGGTTCTGTGGAAAAATTGGACAGCATTCAGATGCTGTTTTTCAAGGACTGCTAAATAGGATATGGTAGAGAAACTTTTTTTTTATTTCTTATCCAAGAAAAACTAATGGAACTCTGACCAAACTTTGAGAATGACTAAACTCAGATAAATCAAAATCATTGCTAAAACGCAAACCAATTTTCTCATATGAGAAAATCATTATCGTGTGACGTCAAACAGGTTAATTAATTTTCTTTTATTTTTGCATATATTTTTAAAAAATATTTATTTTTTTAAAACTTTACTTTATCTTGTAGTACCCATAGGGTACTGAAACCTGCAATTATTTGATCCCTTGTAGTATACACAATAATACCACAGTATTGTTGAGAAACATATCTGGTTGTGATCATACAGCCAGTATCAGATGACAGGTTCACTTTAACAAACACCTCAGTACACAGCTGATAACACAAGACTCACAATCACAACAGGTGATGCCACAGCTGACCCTGCTCTCCCTCCCTTCACAATAACATTTTCACATGCTCATTAAATGCTTCAATACAAAAGATAGGGTCAGGATACGACCATGGTGGCTAGGTACATATGTTATTTCCTAAAACACTAGGAAGTTAATGTCAAAGTACCAGTGCAGATATTGCGAGATTTCTTCTTTTTAGACAAATTGTGACGTAAAAAAATGCCCTATAGTTTTTAAAAATATATTTAACACAAAAACCTGAAACAAACATTAGGCTGTTTTCTGATGACACAATATATTTAATCCACGCTGATACTGGAATTTGGGCATAATAGGGAGTCTCACAAATCTACTCTGTGTGTAAATGTAATTAATGATAGCAGTCAGTCACTTAGTAGGACTCAAAGACCCACAATGTTAAGTACTTTTTGCTATTGGATGCCCAGCATACAGTTAGGTCCAGAAATATTTGGACAGTGACACAATTTTCACGAGTTGGGCTCTGCATGCCACCACATTGGATTTGAAATGAAATCTCTACAACAGAATTGAAGTGCACATAGTAACGTTTAATTTGAAGGTTTGAACAAAAATATCTGATAGAAATTGTAGGAATTGTACACATTTCTTTACAAACACTCCACATTTTAGAAGGTCAAAAGTAATTGGACAAATAAACCAAACCCAAACAAAATATTTTTATTTTCAATATTTTGTTGCGAATCCTTTGGAGGCAATCACTGCCTTAAGTCTGGAACCCATGGACATCACCAAACGCTGGGTTTCCTCCTTCTTAATGCTTTGCCAGGCCTTTACAGCCGCAGCCTTCAGGTCTTGCTTGTTTGTGGGTCTTTCCGTCTTAAGTCTGGATTTGAGCAAGTGAAATGCATGCTCAATTGGGTTAAGATCTGGTGATTGACTTGGCCATTGCAGAATGTTCCACTTTTTTGCACTCATGAACTCCTGGGTAGCTTTGGCTGTATGCTTGGGGTCATTGTCCATCTGTACTATGAAGCGCCGTCCGATCAACTTTGCGGCATTTGGCTGAATCTGGGCTGAAAGTATATCCCGGTACACTTCAGAATTCATCCGGCTACTCTTGTCTGCTGTTATGTCATCAATAAACACAAGTGACCCAGTGCCATTGAAAGCCATGCATGCCCATGCCATCACGTTGCCTCCACCATGTTTTACAGAGGATGTGGTGTGCCTTGGATCATGTGCCGTTCCCTTTCTTCTCCAAACTTTTTTCTTCCCATCATTCTGGTACAGGTTGATCTTTGTCTCATCTGTCCATAGAATACTTTTCCAGAACTGAGCTGGCTTCATGAGGTGTTTTTCAGCAAATTTAACTCTGGCCTGTCTATTTTTGGAATTGATGAATGGTTTGCATCTAGATGTGAACCCTTTGTATTTACTTTCATGGAGTCTTCTCTTTACTGTTGACTTAGAGACAGGTTCCCCCAGTTCACTGAGAGTGTTCTGGACTTCAGTTGATGTTGTGAATGGGTTCTTCTTCACCAAAGAAAGTATGCGGCGATCATCCACCACTGTTGTCATCCGTGGACGCCCAGGCCTTTTTGAGTTCCCAAGCTCACCAGTCAATTCCTTTTTTCTCAGAATGTACCCAACTGTTGATTTTGCTACTCCATGCATGTCTGCTATCTCTCTGATGGATTTTTTCTTTTTTTTCAGCCTCAGGATGTTCTGCTTCACCTCAATTGAGAGTTCCTTAGACCGCATGTTGTCTGGTCACAGCAACAGCTTCCAAATGCAAAACCACACACCTGTAATCAACCCCAGACCTTTTAACTACTTCATTGATTACAGGTTAACGAGGGAGACGCCTTCAGAGTTAATTACAGCCCTTAGAGTCCCTTGTCCAATTACTTTTGGTCCCTTGAAAAAGAGGAGGCTATGCATTACAGAGCTATGATTCCTAAACCCTTTCTCCGATTTGGATGTGAGAACTCTCATATTGCAGCTGGGAGTGTGCACTTTCAGCCCATATTATATATATAATTGTATTTCTGAACATGTTTTTGTAAACAGCTAAAATAACAAAACTTGTGTCACTGTCCAAATATTTCTGGACCTAACTGTATAAGCCACTCCCCTGAGGAACCTCGTTTGCATGAAGATTTGCCCTTGGAGTTACGTAAAAGACACACAGTGTTATGGTTTGGCGAATTGCAGAGAATAATGATGTCAAATTGCAACCCGGATTTCACCATGCAAAGATAGAATCTGCTGCTAGTAGCCCAAAGAGGTAGATGGACGAGACAGCAGGACGTAAACCCGGGTGTATTCCCAAAGCACTGTGTTGTCGGCACACAGTGATGATGGAACACTAGGTGCAGCCTCTGTTAATCTTACAGAGGATAATAACAACTGTAGGAGCCTCTGTTGACCTCACAGAGACTATGTATAACTCCGAATATGAGAGAAGACAAATTGGCAGTCCTCTAACAGTGCTACTGATTGGAAGAGAAGAGGAAATTCAAGATGCCATTCAACCGTTCTAGGTGAGCCCCGTCCCTACACTCAGAAACCCTGTGCTTAACCAGCAGCAATGGAGTATAGTAGGAATATGACACACTTAACCAGTGTGCATATATAGCCTAGAACTTGCAGTAGTGTTGGTAACAACCTGCTTATGTGTGCAGTCAATAAGGATAGCCTGAACATAGTAGTATGTGTTCTTGCTGCTGCGATGGCGGACAGCCTTACACCCACACACACACCAACATGAAATGACAATTCGCACCCATGTGCGCCAGCGGGAAGTTTAAATAAACTTAGCTCCTCCCCAAACACTCACAACCAGTCAACGATAACGTCACCCGTGGGCCAATTCAGCAGTGCCACGTCAACAGGCCTGCTGACGTCAGACCACCAATGCGACGCTGCCACTTCATGCACATGTGCACTTGTACGGGCTCTGCACTAAAGCGGGCTTTACACGCTGCGATCGTACCCGCCCCCATCGTTTGTGCGACACGGGCAAATCGCTGCCCGTGCCGCACAACCTCGCTTACACCCGTCACACGGACTTACCTGCCCAGCGACGTCGCTCTGGCCGGCGAACCGCCTCCTTTCTAAGGGGGCGGTTCGTGTGGCATCACAGCGACATCACACGGCAGGCGTCCAATAGAAGCGGAGGGGCGGAGATGAGTGGGACGTAACATCCTGCCCACCTCCTTCCTTCCGCATTGCCGGTGGAGGTAGGTAAGGAGATGTTCGTCGCTCCTGCGGTGTCACACACAGCGATGTATGCTGCTGCAGGAACGACAAACAACATCGTTAATAAGCAGAAAACGATTTTTGTTTCAGAACAACCTCTCCACGGCAAACGATTTTGACCGCTTTTGCGATCGTTTAAGGTCGCTCATAAGTGTCACACACTGCGATATCGTTAATGAAGCCGGATGTGCGTCACAAACACCGTGACCCCGACAATAATTCATTAACAATATCGTAGCGTGTAAAGCCCGCTTTAAGGCCGCTTTACACGCTGTGATATCGTTACCGATATCACTAGCATGGGTACCCGCCCCCATCGTTTGTGTGACACTGGCAAATCGCTGCCCATGGCGCACAAAATCGCTCAGACCCATCACACTACTTACCTGCCTAGCGATATCGCTGTGACTGGCGAACCGCCTCCTTTCTAAGGGAGCGGTTCGTTTGCGTCACAGCGATGTCACTAAGCGACCGCCCAATAGAAGCGGAGGGGCGGAGATGAGCGGGACGTAACATCCCGCCCACTTCCTTCCTTCCGCATTGCTGGTGGAGGCAGGTAAGAAGATGTTCATCGCTCCTGCGGTGTCACATGTAGCGTTGTGTGATGCCGCAGGGACAACGAACAACATCGTACAAGCTGCAGCAATGATAATTGGGAATAGGGGGGCATGTCACTGATTAGCGATTTTGCATGTTTTTGAGATGATTTAAAATCTCTCATAGGTGTCACATGCAACGACATCGCTAATGCGGCCGGATGTACGTCACAAATTCCGTGACCCCAACGAGATCGCTTGAGCGATGTTGTAGCGTGTAAAGCGGCCTTTAAGGCTGCTTTACACCAGACAATCTATTGTGCGATAGATCGTCGGGGTCACGGTTTTTGTGACGCACATATGGCATCGCTGGCGATGCCGGCCTGTGTGACACCTCCTAACGACGCAGTATCGCTCACAAATCGTGAGTCGTGTACTGGTCGCTAGGTTCCATAATATCGTTTAATTTAGTTGTTCATCGTTTCCGTGGTAGCACACGTCGCTCCGTGTGATACCCCGGGAACGATGAACAGCAGCTCACCTGCATCACGCGGCCGCCGCCGGCTATGTGAAAGAAGGAGGTGGGCGGGATGTTTACGTCCCGCTCATCTCCGCCCCTCCGCTTCCATTGGCTGGCGGCCGTGTGACGTCGCTGTGACGCCGAACGTCCCTCCCACTCCAGGAAGTGGACGTTCGCCTCCCACAGCGTGGTCACACGAGAGGTAAGTACGTGTGACGGGGGTTACCGACTTTGTGCGATACGGGCAGCGATTTGCCCGTGACGCAAAAAGGACGGGGGCGGGTACGATCGATTGTGAAATTGCACAATCGGTCGTACCGTGTAACGCAGCCTTTAGGCTCAGCAGCCAAAGCACCTCCTACTCGTGTAGGCACCATGGAGCCTTCTTGGGACTTAGCTGCAGAACACCAAGTAAGTAAGCGCTCATCATGCGGGCATTCTAAGCACCGGGACCGGCGCCTCGGCTGAGCAGCAGTCTCAGCAGCCGTCTCAGAATGGGAGACCTCAGCATCCAAGATTACCTGGGATCTATCCCATGAAGAAGGGACATCCTGATGCATAACACACAGACTCCATACTTTTCTGCCCTGGGTCTTAAAACTGAGCACTTTCGTTAATTTTTACTTAACAGGTTCCCTTTTAAGAAGTTTTAAATTGTATTATATGAACTATGGCCTGCTTCCCTTCATGTAGTATTCATAATGCCTTAATATTGCATTTGAATTACTCAGTAGCTGGAGTGGTGCTTCTGATCTAAAGTCCTGGTCTTATACTCCTTATCCAGCACCTTCACCTTATTTTTTGCTGCCTTTCTGATCCTGCAGCGTCTTTTTGTGGGGTAACAGTTGCAATTGCTCAACGCAAATCTATGATAGCCAGAACAAGGCTCTCAGAGACTTACCTTAAAGGGAACCTGTCATCAGAAATTTCGCCCAAAAGCTAAAAGATTCCCCCTCTGCAGCTCCTGGGCTGCATTCTAGGAAGGTCCCTGTTGCTATTGTGCCCCATGTGAGACCAAAATAAAGCCTTTATAAAGTTCTACCTTTTTGTATGCAGCTTCTGTAAATCCGTCACGGGGGCGTGCTCTCTGCCGTCCGTTATTCTGCCTCCTGGTCCTGTATGCCGCCCCCCATCGCTCCTTTCCATATCTGATGCACCGCCCACTGCTCCAGCCATCCCCGTGCATGCCCAGTGCCAGTCTCACAGGACTGAGCACTGTGACTGCTGGTGACGTGTGCGCAGGCAAGTGATTATGGACGGGACTGTGACTGTTATCAGCAAGTACCCGGCCATAATCTCTTGAGCGCGCAAATCTCTCCAGCATTCACACTGAGCTCAGTGTAGATGCTAGACTGTATGGGCTGCTTCCAGGGATGACGTCCCTTTGTCATGTGATAGGGGCGTGTTCGAAATACTATCACGTGACAAAGGGACGTCATTCCTGGAAGCAGCCCATACAGTCTAGCATCTACACTGAGCACAGTGTGAATGCTGGAGAGATTTGCGCGCTCAAGAGATTATGGCCGGGTACTTGCTGATAACAGTCACAGTCCCGTCCATAATCACTTGCCTACGCACACGTCACCAGCGGTCAAACTGCTCAGTCCTGTGAGACTGGCACTGGGCATGCGCGGGGATGGCTGGAGCAGTGGGCGGTGCATCAGATATGGAAAGGAGCGATGGGGGGCGGCATACAGGACCAGGAGGCAGAATAACGGACGGCAGAGAGCACGCCCCCGTGACGGATTTACAGAAGCTGCATACAAAAAGGTAGAACTTTATAAAGGCTTTATTTTGGTCTCACATGGGGCACAATAACAACAGGGACCTTCCTAGAATGCAGCCCAGGAGCTGCAGAGGGGGAATCTTTTAGCTTTTGGGCGAAATTTCTGATGACAGGTTCCCTTTAAAAGTGACCTTGCTTTATGAAACACTGGAAATATCCGGCCGATCATAAAGTGCTGGAGACCATTGGTAGTGGCGGCAGTAGAGGGTGAAGATGGCGGCGGGTAAGTATAAGACATTGTGCAGGGAACTTGGATTAGAAGCACCACTTCAACAGTAAAATAAAAAAACACCGGAGTGGCTTTAAAGATAAAAAAAATGGAAAACAAATTCTTAAAGACCAGGCGTCTGCAGTTTGGAAATGCTCTAAATATTACACTGAGATGTATCTGTTACCATAGATACACAGCAATTATTAGTTCTAGTAAAATTTACACAAATTAGACATTTTAATTGATGCTGTGGAGTTTGGCAAATGTGGCGTGAAAGTTTCCAAGAAGCCAAATAATTGAATGTTTAGGAAAGGAAAGAAAATGTTACCCTAAAATAACATCATTAACATCTATTAATTATGAAATGTTAACATTGTGGATTTGTTTTATAGTCATGACTCCTTCATAAGTGATGTCTCTCCCCATAGGTGAGTCTGCTGAGACACATGGAGCCCGATACAGCTAGACTGGCGGTGTTCATGCTGGTCTTGATGAGAATGCTAGAAGTTGCTCCAAACTGATGCAACTTTTCAAAGCTTTTTAAGTCAGAATATTGGCATTAAAAGTTAATCAGGATCTTAGTAATTACTACATTGCTTGATATATGGATTCAGATTGGAACATTTCTAATTTCAAATTTGGAAATTGCGTCATTGCATTGCCCAAAACAAACTTAGCAATGATTTCTGCCATTTACTACAACTTTCTTTACTACTTAAGTAAAAAGGTGCATACAGTATTTTAAGTAGGTCCTAACGGTCTTAAAAAAAAAAAAAAAAAGTTGTCACACAAATACATTTCTTTTTTTTACCATGTCCTAGATTGTTATTTTACTGTATATGGACAATGATAGAAAAAATTTAAAAGGAACCTGTCAGGTGCAATATGCACCCAGAAGCACGAGCAGTTCTGGGTGCATATTACTAATCCCTGCACCTGTCCCTGCATACAGCAGCATAGATAAAGAGATCTATAGAAAAAGTATTTTTAAAGATCTTTTACCGTATGCTAATGAGCGAGAAGTTTCGGTCTTGCACACTATGAAGCCAGGTGTATGTATGAAGTGGAGAGGTGAGATCATGCCTCTGATGCTGCACATTCATTAGCATGTTAGCACACCCACAGGGGTGTACTAACATTCTAATGGAGCTGACTAGACAGGGAAATAACAACCAGGGGACTAGTCCCCTCGCTCATTAGCATACAATAAATGATCTTTAGAAATACTTTTTCTAAAGATCTCTTTATCTATGCTAGTGTATACAGGGACGGTTAGGCAGGGATTAGCAATATGCACTCAGAACTGCTCCTGGTTCTGGGTGCATATTGGACCTGACAGTTTCCCTTTAAAGCACCATGCCAGCAGTTTTTGTTTTTTTTCGACGTTGGAGTAGCACTTAAAATTTAACCCCCTGTCATATACTCACTTTTCGGCGTTTTCATGCTTTTCGGTGCCTCCCTAGCTCCGCGGCGCCATCTTGTTACTGTAACTACAGACTGGCTGTAAGTCAGAAGTTATGTTACAAGTAGAGATGAGCAAACCCGTGGTTTAGATTTCGAACCGAACACCAAATTTAAAAGTCAAGGTTTGGGTCGGATGCTTTTTTGTGAACAAAACTCACACAAGCAAAGCTATGCTCTAGTACGCTTAGTGCTCTGCCCTGTGCGAGCCGCTTGCAGTGTTTGAACAGCGCACACTGGGGGTAACAACCGCATGATCACATGTACAGTCATGGACAAAAGTTTTGAGAATGACACCAAAATGATATTTTCACATGATCTGTTGCCCTCTGGTTTTTAATTGTGTTTATCTGATGTTTACATCACATACAGAAATATAATTGCAATCATATTATGAGTACCAAAAGGTTATATTGACAGTTAGAATGAGTTAATGCAGCAAGTCAATATTTGCAGTGTTGACCCTTCTTCTTCAGGACCTCTGCAATTCTCCCTGGCATGCTCTCAATCAACTTCTGGATCAAATACTGACTGATAGCTGTCCATTCTTGCATAAGAAATCCTTGCATTTTGCCACAATTTTGTTGTTTTTTGGTTGTCTACCCGTCTCTTGATGATTGCCCACAAGTTCTCAATGGGATTAAGATCTGGGGAGTTTCCAGGCCATGGACCCAAAATCTCTATGTTTTGCTCCATGAGCCATTTAGTGATCACCTTTGCTTTATGGCAAGGTGCTCCATCATGCTGGAAAAGGCATTGTTGGGCGCCAAACTGCTCTTGGACAGTTGGGAGAAGTTGCTCTTGGAGGACATTCTGGTACCATTCTTTATTCATGGGTGTGTTTTTAGGCAAGACTGTGAGTGAGCCGATTCCCTTGGCTGAGAAGCAACCCCACACATGAATCGTTTCAGGATGCTTAACAGTTGGCATGAGACAAGACTGGTGGTAGCGCTCACCTCTTCTTCTCCTAATAAGCTTTTTTCCAGATGTCCCAAACAATCGAAAAGGGGATTTATCTGAGAAAATGACTTTACCCCAGTCCTCAGCAGTCCACTCCCTGTACCTTTTGCAGAATATCAGTCGGTCCCTGATGTTTTTTCTGGAGAGAAGTGGCTTCTTTGCTGCCCTCCTTGAAACCAGGCCTTGCTCAAAGAGTCTCCGCCTCACAGTGCGTGCAGAAGCACTCACACCAGCCTGCTGCCATTGCTGAGCTAGCTCGGCACTGCTGGTAGTCCGATCCCGCAGCTGAAACAGTTTTAAGATACGGTCCTGGCGTTTGCTGGTCCTTCTTGGGCGCCCTGGAGCCTTTTTGGCAACAATGCAAGCTCTCTCCTTGAAGTTCTTGATGATGCGATAAATTGTTGACTGAGGTGCAATCTTTGTAGCTGCGATACTCTTCCCTGTTAGGCCATTTTTGTGCAGAGCAATGATGGCTGCATGTGTTTCTTTAGAGATAACCATGGTTAACTGAAGAGAAACAATGATACCAAGCACCAGACTCCTTTTAAAGTGTCCAGTGGTGTCATTCTTACTTAATCATGACTGCTTGATCGCCAGCCCTGTCCTCATCAACACCCACACCTGTGTTAATGGAACAATCACTAAAACAATGTTAGCTGTTCCTTTTAAGGCAGGAATGCAATGATGTTGAAATGTGTTTTGGGGGTTAAAGTTCATTTTCTTAGCCAATATTGACTTTGCAAGTAATTGCTGTTAAGCTGATCACTCTTTATGACATTCTGGAGTATATGCAAATTGCCATTAGAAAAACGTAAGCAGTAGACTTTGTAAAAATTAATATTTGTAGCATTCTCAAAAATTTTGGCCATGACTGTAGTGTGCAACAAAAAAAAAGTTTGAAAAAGCCAGCCCACCCTCCTCCGGAAGTGATCTGCTTATGGCTGCATAAGTGGGCGGAGACTCAAACTGCCAATCAGTGACTTGATCTGGGGTTCGGGTCAAGCTCAAGCCTGTGGAGCTAGGCTCATTTGCTGCCAGCGAACCGAACCTCAAAGGAACTGCTCATCTCTAGTCACAAGCTCCCAATGCATCTCTATGAGAACCAGAAAGAGGCTCTCATACACTTATATTTATTTGTGACCTATAGCAGTCCAAGAAACACTGGAGCTGCCGCCAGGCCACAACTCTCAGGAGACCGACAGGAGTGACGGCAATAGAAGATGAAGCAGCCAGAGGGTGAGTATAATACAGGGGTCAGGGGGCATAAAAAAAACTATGCAGTGGTTTTTAAAAATCAAACACCATTTTTAAAAAGTTTTTTTAAAAGTTCAAAATGAAAGCAGCTTATTTTTTATGTTGATGTCTTTAAGAAGGTAATATTTCCTTTCACATGAGACATGGATTTTTATTTATTAGGCAATAATTATATAACTAGAAGGTGGCCCGATTCTACGCATCGGGTATTCTAGAATGTACGTATTGTGTAGTTCATGTATGATTTTTGTTATATATATATATATATATATATATATATATGTTGTGTGTAGTTACCAAGTGTTTGTGTAGGCGCTGTACATGTTCTGGGTGTTGTCTGGGTGTGACGGGGGTGAGAGCGGTGTTGTATGTGTGTTGCGTTGTTTGTGGAGCGCTGTGTGTCTGTAGCGTTGTGTGTTGCGCGGTTTGTGTGTGTGTGGTGTGTTTTGGGGGTAGGTATGTTTTGTGCAATGTGTGTGTTGTGCGGTATGTGCGTATATTTGTGTGTGCCGCGGTGTTTGTGTGTTGGGTGTTGTGTGTGTATGCGCCCTTGGAGAAAGCCACGGCGAAACGCGTCAGGGTGTGAATGGTGAGGCTATAATCTAATTTGGCACTGTGTATGATATTTCTTTAGCAGGCATGTCTTTTGATGTTATTGTCTTCTGATTGTTAGGGCTTTTATTGTAAGCCCCCTTCTATACCATCTTATTACCTTTAACATTTCTGCTTATTTAATACCATCTAATCACAGTTGCTAAAATACATCTTACAACCTGTATCCTTCTTTGTAAAAAACATGTTATGGGAATATGGAATGTTCTGTCATGAATTAACATTATTGGAATTATTATTATAACTGACAGACTCCTGCTGTAATTAACTATTGGTGTCTTTGGTTGACACATCTTTCTATAATCCTTTTTGCTGTACTACCTTTTAAAAATTTTTTAATAACAATAAAATTTATATATTTCTACATACTTTTTTGTGTTTCTTTCTGGGTAGTAGTTTAGGTTTAAATTTCTGCCACTGTGTTGCTACCTGGTTATACTGGCATGTGTACTGGCTTGTTTTGGTTGGTGGCCAAATTGTAGGTTAATAGTGTTGTGTGTGTGCAGCGTTGTCTGTGTGTGTAGGTGTCTGTGTAGGGCAGTTGTTTGTGGTTCCCAGTGTGTGTGTGTGGTGTGTTGTGCAGTGCGTGTGTGTGTGTGGTGTGTTGTGCACTTCCCATCGTGCTCCATCCCCCATGCAGCGCACTCCCCATCGTGCTCCATCTCCCATGCTGCGCACTTCCCATCGTGCTCCATCCGCCATGCTGCGCACTCCCAAACGTGCACCATCCGCCATGCTGCGCACTCCCAAACGTGCACCATCCGCCATGCTGCGCACTCCCAAACGTGCACCATCCGCCATGCTGCGCACTCCCAAACGTGCACCATCCGCCATGCTGCGCACTCCCAAACGTGCTCCATCCGCCAGGCTGCGCACTCCCAAACGTGCTCCATCCGCCATGCTTCGCACTCCCAAACGTGCTCCATCCGCCATGCTGCGCACTCCCAAACGTGCTCCATCCGCCATGCTGCGCACTCCCAAACGTGCTCCATCCGCCATGCTGCGCACTCCCAAACGTGCTCCATCCGCCATGCTGCGCACTCCCAAACGTGCTCCATCCGCCATGCTGCGCACTCCCAAACGTGCTCCATCCGCCATGCTGCGCACTCCCAAACGTGCTCCATCCGCCATGCTGCGCACTCCCAAACGTGCTCCATCCGCCATGCTGCGCACTCCCAAACATGCTCCATCCGCCATGCTGCGCACTCCCAAACGTGCTCCATCCGCCATGCTGCGCACTCCCAAACGTGCTCCATTCCCCATGCTGCGCACTCCCAAACGTGCTCTATCCCCCATGCTGCGCACCCCCCATTGTAATCCATCCCCCATGCTGCACCAGCATCAGCCTCTCTACCCGCAGCATCAGCCCCTCTCTGTCCCCAGCCTCAGCCCCTCTCTGTCCCCAGCCTCAGCCCCTCTCTGTCCCCAGCCTCAGCCCCTCTCTGTCCCCAGCCTCAGCCCCTCTCTGTCCCCAGCCTCAGCCCCTCTCTGTCCCCAGCCTCAGCCCCTCTCTGTCCCCAGCCTCAGCCCCTCTCTGTCCCCAGCCTCAGCCCCTCTCTGTCCCCAGCCTCAGCCCCTCGCATCCACTCACACACACCCGATCGCATCCACTCACACACACCCGATCGCATCCACTCACACACACCCGATCGCATCCACTCACACACACCCGATCGCATCCACTCACACACACCCGATCGCATCCACTCACACACACCCGATCGCATCCACTCACAGACACTGACGATATCGCACATACGCGCTGATACTCACAACATCCGGACATACCACATGCCTCTGGCCATGTGATCCTCCGTCAGGTCCTGGAAGATCACAACAGCACAGTATCGAGGCCGAGAAGCAAGCGATATCGCCGGATGCTGTGAGTATGTGGATGCGATGTGTGTGTGAGGTGTGTGAGGTGTGTAAGGTGTGTGTGAGGTGTTTGTGAGAGTGAGTGCGATCTGATGTGTGTGTGTATGCGTGTGTGTGTGCTGTTATGTTTGTGCGTGTGGAAGTCGCGCCGCTGCAGGACCTTGATTTACTGGTAACTATGCAAGCATGGTTACCAGCGCAACACGTCCCCCGCTCGCACGGGAGCCCACACCAGCATACGGCGGCGGCGTACGCTGATGTGGGCTCCCGTTGGGGAGGGGGGAAAGGGGGGGGGAGTACAGTACTCACCTGGGATTCGTGGCTCCGTGACCGTGTCAGTTCGGGCAATGCGGGGGGGGGGCAGAGCTAACGTCTATTGCGTGAGGGGGGCGGGGCGTGGCGTGGGCGAGTTGCCAATGCCTGCAGGGTGCCGGGGCGAGAGGCCAATCCGTGTGGGGGCGGGGCCATGGCGAACCCAGCGGCCAATCAGCTTTGTGTCACCGTAAGGACATGTCACGGTGACACTGTCACCGTGACACAATTTTGGAGCATGACAGACAGACAGACAGACAGAATAAGGCAATTATATATATAGATATTATTTGTAGAAATAGAGAAGCTTCTAATACAATCTACACTGTTGCCTTATAGCACAATTCACGCTCTTGTACAACAGTCTGAAGTGTTCTTGTCTGCTCGCTTTATTTTTAGCTTTGTCCCCTTCTCCGCTTCATCCTTTTACTTACCATAATTTTAATAGAATGACAGTTTCCTGCCATTGATTGCAATATGAATGTGTCTGGGAAGGAGATTCAATTACTGGCAGCTGATTGGTCACCGTCATTGTATTGATTGACAGCTACACCAACATTAATTTAGGACATAGACAGCCAATAACACTGCACATGTCATATTTCATTATGATTTCAGTTAGATCTATTAATTTCCATCCAGAGATGTAAATTAAATCAGATGCAACAATCTTATGACTGGCTCTTCCATCAGACAGTTTTTGATGTAAATATAAAATGCAATAGAGTTGGAGTGACAGAGACATCAGATCTACCAAAGATCTTCAGCCTAAAGGCCCCGTTACACGCAACGACATCACTAACGAGATGTCGTTGGGGTCACGGAATTCGTGACGCACATCTGGCCTCGTTAGCGACGTTGTTGCGTGTGACACCTACGAGTGACCGCTAACGATCCGAATACTCACCAAAATAGTTGATTGTGGACACGTCGTTCATTTTTCAAATATCGTTGCTCGTTTGGTACGCAGGTTGTTCGTCGTTCCTGAGGCAGCACACATCACTATGTGTGACGCCCCGGAAAGGACGAACAACAGCATTCCTGCGTCCTCCCACAATGAGGTGGGTGTGACGTTAATGCAGCTGTTCTCCGCCCCTCCGCTTCTATTGGTGGGCCGCTGTGTGACGCCGCACGAACCACCCCCTTAGAAAAGAGGCTGTTTGCCGGCCACAGCAACGTCGTTAGGAAGGTAAGTTCGTGTGATGCGTCCAACCGATATTTTTCGCCACAGGCAGCGATTTGCCCGTAACGCACAAACGACGGGGGCGGGTGCGATCGCTAGCAATGTCGCTGCATGTAAAGTGACCTTTACTTGCATATCAAAAAAAAAAGAAATGAGCCGAAGCATTAAGTTATACATGCAGCGTATAAAAGCATGTTCACACTGTGGCCATTTAACAGACAAAATCTCGGTTGAAACAAAATTAGCATATACCCTGCAGTAAGTAAATAGTAATCGTGCATATAAATAACATAAAATACTTAGTATATATCCAATAGAGAAGAAATTGGGTTTCAGCCACGCTAAAGCACAGGATTCAATCTTGTAAAAGAATTCCTTTATTTGAAGTACAAGTGTATGCATTTCAGAAAGATATCCATCTCCTTCCTCAGGACATTCAAGAGTTTTCCTATAGTGATAATCTCTTGGTGATATATGACTTATCAAAACTACACAAAGCAGCCTAGTAAGTACCACATTGCTGAAATTATCACAAACTTCACCAGTACCTCCAAGAATGAGACAAGTGTGAACAGGTACATGCTAAACCAACTAGTCAATCTAACAAAAAGAATATGGCTGCACTCTGAAATACTATAATATGTAATAATTGAAGATATGAAATTAGAATTGCATTACTGATATAGAAACTTTGTTAAAAAAATGAGTGCATAAATTTGCCAATTCAAGATAGCCCAACAGCCAGTGACAAGGCGTATCCCTTTGTTGGAATCCTAGCCTGAAATGCCTCACCCTGGGCTGTAAGCCTACAATTTTAAGGGCAGGAAGGTTCCAGCTATAATTAAAAACGTTCTAGGCTCACGGGAGGAGTGCTTAGTTCTACTGTCAGGTAAAACAGGCAGGTACAGTGTTTTTCCAAAAATAAGCCGTCCCCAAAAATAAGCCCTAGCAGGGATTTTCAGCATTTTTGGAGCAAGGCTTAAATATATTCTCTACCCCGAAAATAAGCCCTAGTCGCGGTTCAATAATGAAGTGTCCATGCAGCTGAAAAAGTTAAAGATACTGCAGGACACATTATTATAGACAGCGGGCACCCCGCAATCATACTCACAAGATGCAAGGGTAGAGGACCTGCAGTGATCGCACCCCCGCACACATCCGATCTCACACACACACACACACAATCAGATCGCACACACACACATCGCATCACACACACACTCACGACATCCAGCGACACCGATTTCTTCTGGCTGGCAGAATCCTGGGAGGCTGTGTAATGGAGTGCAAGGACCTGCCGCAATGCTTCCTTACAGGACCTGCGTGCTGGACATGTGACTTCCTCCCATCATTCCCTGCAGCACCCACCGGAAGTCACATGGAGGACCTGGGAGCTACGCAGATGCCCGCGTCTGGTAAGTATGGGTCTCCTGGGAAGTGGGGGCCTGGGGGGGGTCTGCTTTGTTTTTGGGAAGGGGGGGTAAACTTACCTTCAACCATGTTTCTCCAAAAATAAGACCTCCTCCAAAAATAAGCCCTAGTGCTTTTTTTGGGGGACAAAAGAAGTATAAGACAATGTCTTATTTTTGGAAAAACATGGTAGTTAGCAATATATGTATGCAGCTGATAGTTTTGCTGCATGTTCAAATCAATTCCATGAATGTCTTGAATGTCTGCAGAATTTTTATAAGGGTCAGCAGATCTATCAGAGGAATGCCATGTAAGCTTATGTCAGACTGCGGTAAAGCGAAACGTGCATCAGATGTACAACCCGAGTGTGAACAGCCCCCAAAAATAACATCCTGATTGGGACTATTGTGAGCAGGAGTCCAGGAGCGAGGCTTGGAAATTTTTGATTAATTTCTGTATATTGAGATTATAGGAAGTTTGAATTGTTGCAAATAGGACAAAGATACACAAGCGAGAGGAAGGAAGGAGCAGGCAGCCAGGAAGTCTGCCTGGGAACAGTGGATGCTGAATATTTCACCAGCTGGGTAACAGAAACATTTCTTTTCTCAGGCTTGTCCTGCATGGTGTACACATGAACTAATGAATTAGGCGGAGAAGGGCGACATCCTGTAGAAAGCTGAGCACTTTCTGATGTGTAAATTGCTGGCTCTAAAATACATTTAATTAAATTCTATGTGACCGCAGTAGTATACTGACCTGTGTCCTTATACTGATGTGATCCTTACACACGAAAAGAGCTGTTTGTGGATGGAGTACTAACCACTTATTGTGACTTCTTATGTAGAATGTGTGGCTTCAATACTGAGTTTTGTTGTTTTGTTTTTTTTTCCCATTAAATTCTATAATTTTTGGTTGACAATAAAAAAACCCAAAATGCAATAGAAATTCCATTCATTCAGACTTTTTTTTGTTACTGCTTGCCAAGTGACACACCTTATCCACCTTATCCCTATGCTCATATGCAGGGGCATGGTAAATGTACGAGTGATGCTTGGCTCCAGCAAGAATTTATGAATATGAATTTTTTTTATTATTTAACACTAGAACTACTGGACTCGTGACACCTATTTAGAAATACATAGTGCAAAGTAGTCAAAATGACTACCTCAGTAGTTCTAGTGTTAATCTTACCATTCAGTTGAGTTTATGGCTTGAAGGGGAGTCTGCCACCCCCAAAATGCCAACTAAACTGCATGAAGATTTATATAGGGGACATAGCCGCTATAAAATCATACCAGGCATATATATTGTTTAACTTTACATTTTTTCTGCAAATATTCTTTTACTTAATTTTCAATTTAGGGCACTTAAGTACACCATTTGCATGGATTATGCCTTGGTGCCCTGTTATGAAATAAAAAAAAACTTACAACACTTCATAACAGACAAGTGTGAACAGGTGCAAACTATACTCTAATAAATAAACAGCTGCACTCTGAGACGCTAAGGTATGCAAACATTGAAAACAGGAATTTGAACATGCATTACTGCTAAGGAAATACATTTAAAAATGGAGAAATCACATAAAAAAGGATAGTTTTGTGTGAGCCCAGCAGCCAGTGTCAAGGCGTATCAGTGCCCTGTTATGTCCTTTTGTAGATTAAAGCCGGTTAATTACGATGATAGTTCCCCAGTGGTAAGAGGAAGTGCTATCATATAACTGGTTTGTGTGTCAGTGCTTGGACACTGACACTGAAAAAGCTCAGCGGGGTGCTCCAAGTGTCAGTGTGGGCTTGCACACAATGTGTTTACAGGTGCACTGTGGTTCATGCTTGTCTGCGGCCATTGCTTAATGTACCCAGAAGTGTAGTGAGTGGCTTCAGTGATAAGGGTAGGGTGTTGTTACCGGTGCTTGTGGTCTGTTCACTTCAACGGCGACTCCTCGTCACAGGAAGCTGCTTGAGCAGAAGCCAAGGGCAGGCTGAGACCAGGCATAATCAGAGCATGCTCGCTGCCACATAGTGTGTGCGCCCGACATTGACACTTGGAGTGTGCCACTACAACCCTCCAGTGTCAAAGTACAGACCTGCGCTCTCTTTTTAGACATTGTTCTCTCTTGGGTTTAACATGCAAATAGGAATGATGCACCAAGGCATGGGCCATGTCATGGGTGCAGTGCAGCTCCCTCATTTGCATAGTAAATATATGTAGATTTTTTTTTTAATTTAGGGTAAACTGTATATGCCTGGTGTGATTTTTTTTTTTTTTTTTTTTTATAGGGTTTATGTCCTATATATAGTGGAGCCTTGGTTAACGAGAACAATCCGTTCTGGGACTGTGCTTGTTAACCAAGTTACGCTTTCAGCAAAGCAAGATTTCCCATAGGAAATAATTTGCAATGCAGACAATTCATTCCACAACTTGTTAACTGTCCATTCCTGGTCCCCTATTGTGCCATTCCATACACGCACAAACACGCACATATTATGCTCACCTTACCTTCCGTTCCATCACCGGCCTCCTGGAACTTGCAGTTTGCCGGTACAGGATGTGTATCAGGTAACCATCGCGACGAGGAAGGCACTTCTGCTGCCAGAGCGCTGACGTCAAAGCCAGGAGCCGCTTGCCTCTGATTGGTCAGCGCGCTGCCTTTGAATAGTGGCTGACAGTGGAAGTTCCTCCCTCGTCGTGATGGCTGCCGATACACATCCTGTACTGGAAAACTGCAAGTCCCAGGAGGCCGGCGATGGAACGGAAGGTAAGGTGAGCATAATATGTGTGTGTGCGTGCGTGCGTGCATGCGTGTGTGTTTGTATGGACTGCAAGAGTGGGTTAGAGCGCAGTGGATGTATGGAACCGGAAGTGTGTGCGGTGAGTATTTTGCTCGTTCAGCAAAGCTTGCTCGTAAACTGAGTTACAAATTTACAGCAAGCTTTGTTCGGTAAGCAAAGTGCTCGCTAACTGGGTTACTCGTTAAGCGAGGTTCCACTGTATAAGCGTTTGTGGTGCTCAACCCCTTCTCGACAAGCGCTGTACATGTACGGTACAAGTCAAAAGCAGGTGTTTAGAGCAGGCTCGCGGGGTGCCAGGATCTGCATCTAACAATTGTTAGTTTGATAACCTGTTAAATCTCGCTATCAAACTCCTTTAACATGTGCACCAATCTTAGCATTTATCAGAAGTGATTGTGGTCGCTGATGAGTAGCTATGACGGAAGGGGACCAGCTGAGGACTTTCCTGCCTTTGGCCGGGGTTCAAAGGTGACTGATTTTCACTATGTACAGCAATTCTATGGCATTGCTGTATATAGCACAAGTAGCCAGGAAATTGCAGGTGATAGTCCACATAGGGGAATAATAAAAACACTGAAAAGTAAAAAAAAAATAGTTTAAAAAAAAAAAACCAAGAAAGTTCAAATCACACCTCCCTTTTGCCCCCATTAAAACTAATGCTAATAAAAAATAAACATATGCAGTATCGCTGCATTCAGAAAAGTCCGGTCTATCAAAATATAAATCTGATTGGTAAACTAACATATAGGGGGGTTTTTGTCATTGCGATACCACAAAAATGCTATAACAAACGATAAAAATGTCATATCTATCACAAAATTATATCAATAAAAACATAATCTCTCCCCGCAAAAAATAAGCAATTACAAAGCTCGATCAACCCAAAAAATGTATATGTTACATAACTTGGAAAATGGCGACACAACCCTCAAATTTATTTAGCAAACTTCTAATATTTTTTTCACCCCTAAAATAATACAAAAAAACTGTTCGGAATCGCCGGAATCGTACTGATGAGGAGAATCTTATTGAGAAGTAATCTTTACCACAAAATGTAAACCGTTAAATCAATTCCCCAGAATTGTGGGTTTTTTCACAATTTCTCCTCCTTTGGATTTTTTTCCTTGTTTTACAGTGCAACTTTTTCTGCAAAAAAGTAAGCCCTCGTATGTCTGTGTGGACAGAAAAGTAAAAATCAGTTATGGCTCTTGGAAGAAGGGGAAGAAAAAAACGTAAAACGTAAATTGGCCTTGTCGTGAAGGGGTTAACACGCGTTTTGGGAGTGACAGAATGCTTTATATATACATATTCGAAGCACACCTTTACTGATCTGATTGAGTTTTCTCAGTAATAGAAACCAGTGGTCGTCCAAGATAATAGAACTAGTCAACCTTATCTGCCATAACTAGAACACATCATCAATTTGCCTCGTTTTCCCCTTTGATATATTTCACATTTGTAGATATTTGAGGGTTTTTTCCGTTGGGAACCTTACCAGACAATAACCTCTGCTCTTGTGTTTTCCCGTTATTGCTTCGCGCCATAAAGTATATGAATCACTTATCCAGACGGGAGTGAAACCCTAAGGCAGGAGGCAGTGTGTCCCCACGATCCGCACAAGTGCTGTGTGACCATTTGAACTCATTCTTAAGAAATTCTTGTAAAGTGATTGCAAGACAAACCGCACGCACTTGTTGTTGGGTGATATCACAAGTCACAGACCTGTCTCCAGCCATCACTATCATACTCACAGCCCAAGAACAACTCCATTTGCATTACTTGTGTTGGAACATATGACTTGTTTCTGAACTTTTCACAATCGTTAAATCGACCCCAATTGTTTGTGTATCTTCACATATTTCTGTAATTTCACATATACGGTCATCACCCCAGGTGGGAACTTATTCCCTCTGTCCTGTTTTTTGGTCCTTTAAAGGGGGGTTGTCTACTAGTTGTAAAAATGTCTCCAAAATACCATATGCTCCCATTTGAAATAAAAATAACAGATTCTCATCTCCGACACCGGTGGCGTTCCAGCAACTGATTTCCCATGGTTCGTGTGACATTGGCTGCAGTGATGACTTAGTGACTTAGTATAACAGTCAGCTGCCACTTATGGTCATACATTCAGAACAATGTCCAATATCCTAAGAAAGTCTGAGAAGTGCAGACAATTTACAGCTCTGATTGGATGAAGGGCTCAATTAGCATAAAAATGTCACGTTAACCCCAGGAGACCCGCTGCTGACATAGCTAGAGATGGTGCAGGAGTGGAGCACCTGTATGTTTAGTTTACACTATCTTTTAAGAAGGAGTTGTCCTTTACGTTTACAAGTTATGGACAATCCCTTTAAATGTATTGTATAAGGCAAGGAGATTTATTGTTTCAGCAGTCTCACATAGGGCAGCATTTGTATTAAAAAAAAAGAGCTAGAGGGTGGACACTTACAACAGTTTTCTGTGGCTTGTGACAATTTGCGGACAATTGGTTTGTTGGCAGTCTGCGCCTCCAACACATCATGGCAGTTTCTGTGTCAGTCCCTCAACGTGCACTCATGGTACTGGGCATCCCTCTCATGATCACTTGTCTTTGACAGCAACATCCTGGTATATCACCTGGCAGTTTTTACATACTTGCGGCCTAACGTTCTTTGCTATTGCATCGCAGCCCCTCACACATAGGCAAAAATGCCCCCTGTAGCACACTAGTGCCCCCAACCCTCTGTAGCACACTAGTGCCCCCAACCCTCTGTAGCACATCAATGCCCTCTGTAGCACACCACTTCCTCCAGCCCATTGTAGTACACCAGTCCCCCAACCCCCTGTAGCACACCAATGCCCCAGCCCTCTGTAGCACAATAATACCCGCTATAGCACACCAGGCCCCCCCAGCCCCCTCTAACACACCCCTGCTGCCAGCAGTGTAGCACATCAGTGCCCCCAGCCCTTTGTAGCACAATAATGCACCCTGTAGCACACAAGTCCGCCCAGCCCCCTGTAGTACACCAGTTTCTCCAGTCCCATGTAGCACACAAGTACCACAAGCCCTCTGTAGCACACCAGTGCACCTAGCCCCCTCTAGCACACCAGTGCACCCAGCCCCCCTCTAGCACACCAGTGCACCCAGCCCCCTCTAGCACACCAGTGCACCCAGCCTCCTCTAGCACACCAGTGCACCCAGCCCCCTCTAGCACACCAGTGCACCCAGCCCCCTCTAGCACACCAGTTCCCCCAACCCTCTGTAGCACACCAGTGCAACAGCCCTCTGTAGCACACCAGTTCCCCAAGCCCTCTGTAGCACACCAGTTCCCCCAGCCCTCTGTAGCACACCAGTTCCCCCAGCCCTCTGTAGCACACCTGTGCACCCAGCCCTCTGTAGCACACCTGTGCACCCAGCCCTCTGTAGCACACCAGTTCCCCCAGCCCTCTGTAGCACACCTGTGCACCCAGCCCTCTGTAGCACACCAGTTCACCTGTAACACACCAGTCTCCCTAGCCCTCTGTAGTACACCAGTGTACCCAGCCCTCTGTAGCACCCCAGTTCCCCCTGTAGCACACGAGTGCCCCCAGCCCTCTGTAGCACACCAGTCTCCCTAGCCCCTTGTAGCACACCAGTCTCCCTAGCCCCTTGTAGTACACCAGTCTCCCTAGCCCCTTGTAGTACACCAGTCTCCCCAGCCCTCTGTAGCACACCAGTCTCCCCAGCCCCTTGTAGTACACCAGTCTCCCCAGCCCTCTGTAGCAAACCAATCTTGGAATAATAATATGGCCTTTCAAAGTAAGATCGTTCTTTAAACTGCAGGGATTCAGAGTAAATTGTGTAGGGCCGCAGTAATGGAGCTAGTGTATGCTGTGTGCTGCCCGCGGCTCAGGCAGCATGAGTCTTCTGCCAGTTTCCCTTTTACCGTTATTTGATACAAATTTCCTTTGTTTTATAACAGTCCCTTTTTACAGAAGTACTGTGTACATACTGTGTGAATTAAAAACTGTTCCCTCTCTATTTTCAGATTATTTCTATGACTACGTGGAGTGTTTCAGTTAGTTACAATCTGTTAGTCAATTACCATTCATGCAGTTCCCTTTTATTTCCATAAAATCTATTTTGTTAGACTTCTGAATAGAGGAAGCTGGAAGGAAATTTACCTGCCATGCAGTGTGTGTATATCTACGTATGAGTAATGAATTAATTTATCATTGTAGTGATATACTTGGCATCTATTACCACTGTTCATAGTTCAGGACAGTTAATTTAATCATGTACCTACCAGGCTTGTAATAGTGTGTAGATGATCATGTGTTAATTGCTAAGAATCAGTGAATAGCAGCAAAACTCTCATATATGTCCTTCAATGTTGCAGAAGGAAAGATCCAAAATTTGTCTAGTGGAATGTCATAAATCATATCTGTAGTTGGGATCTAGATCGATGCTGTGCCTTGTTCTTAAAGCTAACCTGTCACCAGAATTTTCCCTTATGAGCTGCGGCCACCACCAGTGAGCCCTTATATACAGGACTCCAAAATATTGTATATAAGAGCCCAGACTGTTCTGTAGAATGTAAAAAACACCTTTCTAATACTCACCTAGGGGGTGGTCCGGTCCAATGGGTGTCGCTGATCTCTCTCTGGCGCCTCCTCCATCTTGTGTGATCATCGTCCTCCTGCCCAGCCCTGTGTGCATGACGCGTCCTATGTCATTTACACAGAGTCCTCCATTGCGCTCCTGCGCATGTGCACTGTGATCTGCCCTGCTGAAGGCAGCACAAAGTACTGTAGTGCGCAGGCGTGAGGAAAGATCAAAGACCACCCTCACATGTACACTACAGCACTTTGATCTATTTTATGCTTGTACATGCTTGACTAGCACTCCTCCTATTTCCACTTTTTGTTATTTAGGTGGTGCCTACCCCTGACCTATATGCGGATCAGTATTATTGTACTGTATGATTCATTATTCAATGGCCTGAAACAATATTGTTATTCTTCGTGTACTATTAAAACTAGACCTTGGTTCCATCGATAAAACATACAGTTCATGGATACAGAATAAATTGGTTATTGGTAGTGATGAGCAAGCATTAGCATACTCGGGTTCTTGGTACTCGTTAGGTTGCTTGGATGCTTGGATAGGCACAACTTTAGTTTAATGTCAATGGGGAACTCAAGCATTTTACTGGACTATCTTCCAGAAAAATGCTTGTTTAGCACCCCTGAAGCCATCAGGGAGCTACAAGGTACTGCATCCCCACCGGGATGCATGGCCTACCCCCTAGGGGCCCAGAAAACCAGTGCCCGTACCACACAAACACTCCAGGTAATCCCTGTTTTTCCCCAATCATCCCCCATAGAATGGTACAAGGCTAGGGTCAGACCAATGGATGGCCCCCTAGAGTTGGAGCTACTCCAGTCCACTAGACAACCAGGTGGGAGAGGCAGACAGTGGACAGACAGTGTAGCAGTGGAAGTGAAAGTGAGCCGAAGGACTGACCGGAGTGAACAGTCACCTGAGGGCCCAGGCGGTTAGTTGCCAGTGGAGTACATGGGAGTACTCCCAGAACTACGCACCAATGGGGTACAGAATCCTAGGTCAGGCAAAATCTCCAGGCAGACTTGATAAAATCTGCACAGTGAGGGGACCATCAAGGACCTCACTGATCTTCATGTTCGGGACTCAGTAGCAAAAGGAGAATCGGGGACAGAACCAGAGACTCCAACCCCACAGGGTTCACGCTACTGTCATACGGACTGCTGAAGAAGACAACCAGGAGGGGACCCCCAGCTGCTCTACGCCACGGGGACCCACTAGCCAAAGACAGGTGCATGGGGAAAGAAGCCACCAGGTCACTAAACCGGCACTGGGACTAAGGGGACCTGCGGTTAAGACCAGCCAGCCTCGGGTGACCAGTTACCACCAGAAAGTGAGTAAAGAACCATTTGCACTGAAACCCTTGTGTGGCCTACCTTCTTCCGACACCCGTCAAATCACCTATGCGGAGGACCTAGTATCCAGGCTGCCACTAACACCATCCCCAGTAGTGAACATTGTGCAGCAGTGGCTCCATCCACATAGCCGTAACACCGCAAGTGGCGTCACCTATAAACTTTATTCAAAAAATCTCCTTCAAATATCCCCTTTTCAAAAAGCACACAGGGCACGGAACTGGGCACCCGCCACCAAAGTGACATTCCCCAGTTGTACACCGCCTGGGACCGAGTACCCCATAACCCTGGGTGACACACTTGAGTTCCCCATTGACTTCCATTGTACTCGAATACCCGAGTCACGCCCATGAGAGCATGCAACTGCTTGTTACCAGTACCAAAAACACAAGCATGGTAATGCTCGCTCATCACTACCAATGACCAGTCATTTATGATTATAAATACTATTAGGTGGTTCATAAAAATGGCAGCAAAACTTGCTCATCACTAGTTATTGGGTAGTGTGCCACCGTCCCTGCCAGCGTTGCTGGTGCTGCACATTGATAAAACTGGTATTTCTAATAGATGAACGACTACAAAATTTTCGGAACACCCTGCCCTTGTCTCAGTGGTAATTTCCAGGAAGGTATTTTACATTTTAACCCTACATAGATGTTTTCTTTATAGCCGATGCGTGTACTTCATGCTTTTTTCAGTATTGTTATTTTATGTCCTTGTACACCTAAATGAATGGGAATTTACCACCGGCTGAGGTTCGGTTTGAAGAGGAAGAAATAAATAAATATATTTGATTCATTGTACAAGAGAGAAAGAAATGTGGGTCAGGGGTTGTGGGAAAACATATTCTTGGTTTGTACAATTATTTTAATGTTCTCATTATGACTTCCTGTTGTTGAGGATACCATCTTTATTTACAGCCATTGTCGTAGCAATTATAGTTTGGCCAAATCAAAGGGAATTGGGTCATTTCCAATTTAGCCGTTCTCTTAGTCCACATATCACTGCAGCAGCACAACATGGTCCATCAGGCACATGCCGAGTGCGGGGAGGCTTTCCTCCGAGAAGTCTTGGATGCCGCTCTTGTAGCCAAGAAGCCTTTGAAATATTTATCTTCACCACATGTTCTATGAAAACAGAGATGAGAGGTCGCGTAGTGGCTATTTCATCGGACAGATATGTGACGCAGCTATAAGCTTGTAAATTTAATCTGTGCCCAAGCTGGGGAAATCGATTCACCCCTGATTCAATTGGGATTGATTTTTGCTGGAGGCTCGAGCAAGTTGTCTTCGTTTGTTTGTATAGAGCATATACGATGTGCAAATTAAAGCACCAGACAGTGATTTTGATCCATTGCTTTATCTTTTTAAATTATTTTTCTTTTTTATAGATTAATTTTCAAATTAACACATGATGAAAAGAGCAGGCTGCACCAACTTGTAATTTTCTGTACAAACACGATAACACAACAGATCAGTCAACACGTGGAGTTATCGCACGCGGGAAACTCATTAACTGCACACTGCACTAAAAGCTGTGTCTTTAGTGATAAGTACATATAGGACTTGATTCATCATTTCATATTTTTTTTCAGTCTCCTTTTTTTGTTGTTTGTGTTTTTTTGCTTCATCATATTCCAAATCAAAACTGCTGTTTCATTTTGTCTTTACCTTTTTGGCAACTTTTTTACTATGAAAAGTCACGTGATACGTAGCTACATTTACACAAAAATTTCAGACGTACATAAAATCAGTCTGGGGTGGACTGGAATACATGTGCAAAAAACGTTTTGAATTGATACAGATAATATGAAAAAAAACTTTAAAACACTCATTTTATTAGATAAACCTAAAATATGTCCCACACAAGACAAAAAAAATATATATACAAGATAAACAATTAAAGAGCACAGGTGATAGGAGGGGGAAAAAATAGATTGCACCATTCAATATATCCTCCCTCCTGAACACTACCTGACAGCAGAGGTCCGCACCCTAAAATTAGATATGGCGCCCCCACTCACCGTTGACTGTTCCTAATCTGCCCTATCTATCCCTCACAGATACAGTCAGAATAAAGTACCAGTTCTTATAATACAAAGTGAGCAAATGTAAAAAAAGTGCCAACAGTACTAGTTCGTTGTTGGTAGCACTGTCAAGCATGGTGGAGGGAGTGTCACGGTTTTTGGCTATATAACTGCTGCCGGCTGTGGGGAGTTAGTTTATTAAGGAACCATGAATGACAACATGTACTGTGACATATTGACGTAGAGCAGGATCCCCTCCCTTCAGAAACTGGGCCGAGAGCAGTATTTCAACATGATAACTACTCTAAACACACTTCCAAGATGTCCACTGCCTTGCTAAAGAAACTGAGGGTAAAAGTGCTGGACTGGCCAAGCATGTCTCCAGACCTAAACCCTATTGATCATCTGTGGAGCATCTGCAAATGGAAGGTGGAGGAATGCAAGGTCTCCAACATCCCCCAGTCTATGATGTCATCATGGAGGATGGAAGAGGATCCAGCGGGTCCTTTGAAACTCTAGTGAACTCTATGGCCAATAGCATTAAGGCCGTGCTTGATAATAATGGTTGCCAAAATACTGACACTTTGGACACAATTTGGCCATTTTCAATTAGGGGTGTTGCTTGTTTGGATTGGATCATTCATGCAGGACATTAAATCACTGTTAGTGGTAGGACATAGCCCCCTGTAACGAAGAGATGTGCAGCCAACAATATGCATGCTGTACCGGGTCAGAATCATTTTATTAATGATCATTCTGTCCTATACAATTTGCACGGATCCTTTGTGAATGGGTCATAAACAAGCACTGATCGATTTGTATATCGACCATTGGTGCTCATTAATGAGGAGAAATTTGAGTGTCTAAATGCATCATTACTGATGATTACGCGCTTCAGTCACACAGGTATAATGAAGATGATGACTGTTCAGTCTCCTGAATATATGCTTTTAATATATTAACTCATTTAGGAAAATACTGTATATATATATATAAAAAAAAAAAAAAGAAGCCGAACTGCAGATAACTGTATGATGTACACTCATGTGGGGTGAAGGGATAAAACAATGTTAAACTGCAGAATGAATATTACCCAATATATATGTATAATGTGTATGTGTGTGTGTGTGTGTATATATATATATATATATATATATATATATATATATAATATATATATTTATTTATATATATTATTTATATATATATATATTTATTTATTTATTTATTTATATATTAGTGCATTATGTAAAAAAAAAAAAAACTGCAGAGTTAATAATTATAAATAAATATTTTTTCTATTCCTCACCCCATAAAGTTATAAATATTAGTAAAAATTTATATTTATCCCAATAAAGAGTCGTGAAAAAATGAACATGCGCATCCCCCAAATGGCAAATTTCTATAAAATGTCATTGAAAATATTTTTTAAAAAATAGTTCTTCGGAGGGAGTACTCAAAAATGCTTTAGGTCTTCCAGAAAACATTTTTTAAACTATTAATAATTGAAATATTAATTCATAAAATATCTAAAAATCTAGATCAATTTGTAAAACTTTAAATAATAGTGTTTCTTAAAAAAAAAAAAAAAAAAAAAAAAAAAAAGACGGTCTTTTATTATTTTTTGCTCCAAAGATGTGTTACCCCTTTTTTCAGGGGATGTCTTATTTTTCTATGAACAACAATCTAGTGTGCTGGGGTGACTAGCAGGACTATCCATTTCATGTGTGAGAGCCGGGCACTTACCAACCTTTTGGGTCTCATGGGATCTTTTTAGTATGATTATTTTTGGTGTGTCTGCTTTTTTTTTTTGGTTAAGGGTCTATCTGTTCTGCTGCATTCTATTGTCAATTGATTTTACTTTTTTACATGTACAGATACCTGGACACTATTTAACACTAAAACTACTGAGGTAGTCATTTTGACTACTTTGCACCATGTATTTCTATATAGGTGTCACGAGTCCAGTAGTTCTAGTGTTAAGTTGACTTATTTTTGGAGTCTGGTTCAGTCATTCTCAAAAATCATGAAAAATCATGCTAGTGCTTTTTTTTTAGGGTAGGTCTTATTTTCAGGGAAACAGGGTATTAATATTAAAGAGGTTGTCCACTACTTTAACATTAAGCTATCCTTAGGATAGGTCATCAATGTCTCATCGGTGGGGTTCGACAGCCGGCACCCCCACCAATCAGCTGTTCTCGGTGGCAGCCAGAACTGCTCAGTTACAGAGTTGCACAGCACAGCTCCGTCAACTGTATAGTTGCCACGGCCGGGTACTGCACAACCGCCCCTATACAAATCAATAGGAGGCGGATGTGCAGTACTTAGCTGTAGCCACTATTTCGTTGATGGAGCTGTTCTTTCCTCTGATGCCAAGAACATCTGATCAGTGGGGGTGCCAGGTATCGCTCTCCCGGCTGATCAGACATTGATGACCTATCCTAAGGTTGGCCATCAATGTTAAAGTAGTGGCCAACCTCTTAAAAACAACTTGTACAATAAGGATAGCTTTTATATTTACTGAAAACTAAAAAGTGTTTTAAAACAGCCAAGAGCAATGGACAAATTACTGCTTCTTTTTTCTTTCTCCCCTCCCCTAAAAAAATAATAAAAGATAATAAATAGGTTACAGGTATCCCAAAATGACCACATTGTAAAATATAACTCTTCATGCAGAATACAAGTACTCATACAACTACATCAATGGGAAAGTACTTCAAGGTCTAATTACGCCTGGTTGTAAAAGGCCGGCTGTGTTTTATGAAAGTTTTATGCTCTTTCACAACAAATTAAAGTTGCAGTTTAGTTTAGAAACATTGTCCTGTGTGAATTTACAGCTTTCATGAAGGACGTTGCCAAATAATCAGCCGTGTGTGGGGAGAAGGTTCTTTTCTTCTGATCTGTCACCTGCTGCTGTGTGAACTTCCCGCAACATGACCTTGAGTCCAGATCAGGAATATTTTATTTAAAATATATCCAAACTTGCTGAAAGATGAAAATACACAAGTAGAATCTGTCGTCCGTCATCTGATATGAAAATTGTAAACTTTCCCAGCAATCTACTTCAGTTATTGTTCTACTGAAAAGCTGAGAATAACCTGTGAATCACTGATATTAGACTGCTGCCGGCTGACCTTTTATATTATTGCAGAAATGAAGTTCTGATGTATGCAATGTCTTATTACTGATCTTTTAAAGGAGATTTCTGGCATTTTAAAATTGAGGATTTATCTTTCAGATAGCTCATCAATATCAGATCAATTGGGGGGTCTTAATCCCAGCAGTGTCTCTGTACTGAAGGAGATTTGGTGCTCGAAGGGGAACCTATGCCCCAATCTCATGTCTTGCAGAATCTAAAGCCCACTTTCCACGCTGCAATGTATCTTACAATGTGCCGGCGGGGTCACCTCGTAAGTGGCACAAATCTGGCATCGTAAGGTACATTGTAGTATGTAACAGCTACGTGCGATTGTGATTGAACGTTAAAATGTTCATCGCATACACATCGTACCTTTCTCTAGAATTGAACATCAGATTGTTCATCGTACCCGGGGGGTAGCACACATTGCAGTGTGTGACACCCCGGGAACGATGAACAGATCTTACCTGCGTCCTGCGGCTCCCGGCCCACAATGGGGAAGGAAGGAGGTGGGCGGGATGTTTACGTCCCACTCAGCTCCGCCCCTCTGCTTCTATTGGCTGGCTGCCGCGTGACGTCGATGTGATGCCGAACGTCCCTCCCACTCCAGGAAGTGGACGTTCGCCGCCCACATCGAGGTCGTATGGAAGGTAAGTACGTGTGACGGGGGTTAATCGTTTGTGCGGCACGTTCAACAAATTGAACATGCCGCACATGCGATGGGGGTGTTGCAAATCGCATACGATATCATATGCGAAATTGCAACGTGTAAAGCAGGCTTTACAGATTTTCCTCCAGGATTGTCCTGTATTTAGCTCCTTCCATCTTCTCATTAACTCTGACCAGCTTCCCTCTCCCTGCTCAAGAAAAGCATCTCCATAGCATGATGCTGACACCACCACCATGTTTGACGGTGGGGATGGTGTTTTCAGGTTGATGTTCAATGTTAATTTTCCACCACAGTTTTATTTGGTCTCATCTGACCAGAGCACCTTCTTCCACTTGAAATGTAGGGGGCACAGCTAGCATGTGGAAGAAGTGGATGCTTTTCCTCAGCAGGGAAAGTAATGCTGGTCAGTGTTGATGGGAAGATGGATGGAGCTAAATGCAGGGCAATCCTGGAAGAAAACCTGTTAAAGGCTATAAACGACTTGAGACTGGTGTCTAGGTTTCCCTTCCAGCAGGACAACAACCCTAAACATACTGCCACGTACTGGGCTGAATACAAATGCACGTAACAATTTTCATATTTATAGTTAAAATATTTAGAAAGTCATATATCATTTCCTTAACACTTTACAAATTCTTGCTACTTATGTTCTTATATCACATAAAATGACAATAAAATACATTTAAGTTTGTTGATATAATGTGAAAAAATGGGGATAATTCATGGGGTCTGAATACTTTTTCAAGGTCCTGTAAGACAAAAAACTATATTGGTCTCATGCGTTCTCAAAACATTATTCCAATAACCTTATGTCTTATCCAGGGGATCTTTAGCAAACTGTAGATGAGGAGCAGTGTTCTTTTTGGAGAGCATTGGCCTTATCATTAGATGCCTACCGTGCACGCCAATGTCGTTCAGTGTTCTCTTGACAGTGGACTCATGAACATTAACATTACCTAATGTGAGAGTGGTCTTTAGAGGTTACTATGGGTTAATCTAAGACCTCGCGGACTGTTATACACTTTCCTCTTGGAGTGATTTTTGGTGGATTACCACTTCTGGGGATGGTAATAATGGTCTTAACGTCCACTATTGGTATAACATCTGTCTGACTATAGATTAGTGGAGCCCAAACTCTCCAAATGTGATTTTATAACCTTTTCTTGACTGAGGAGCATCAACAACTCTTTTTCTGAAGTTCTCAGAAATCTCTTTGTTTGTGCTGCAGACGTGTTGTGAAGATTAGATTTTGATAGATTCCTCTTCTCTAAATAAAACAGGTCACCCACTCACAACTGAATACTAATTAACTGCATGACAGTTTTGTAATTATAGAGGATTGCATAAGTTGCTGATGCTTGAGGGGGTCCAATGAACCTTCTTTCCACATAAAAGTAGAGCAAAGCTATGGATGAAATGGGATTTTGGAGGGTCATGAAGTGACTGGAACTTTTAATTTAATTATTTTTTTTAAATCTGAAATCATACTTTACGCCCCTGGGCTTCCCTCTTACATCCCTGATGTCTTGAACAAATTTGTAATAAAAAATGTTTTCTCTTCTAAGGACAGGTATACATGGAGAACCCTATGTTCCACAATTGCTTCGGATCATTAGTATTAGTGTTGTTTGTGAAAAGCACATTGTTGAATGGTTATTCAGCTTGGAGCAAATAAATGAACAACACAAACATATACTCAATGGAAATCATTATATACAAGGTATAACATAAGGTATATGTGTGCAACTATTTTGATACCACTGCAGACAGCCTTTAATTTGCTTAGAAGAATTACATTTCAAAAGAAAGCAGCACCAATGTCAAAAATGTCCAATTTTAAAGAAGGAGCTCAGTTTGAAAAATTTTTGAAATCCTAGAGAGCTGCAACATAGAACATCAAATAAAACAGTCCCGCATGCAGCACTATATAGGTAGTTGGCGATGCGGAAATGGTTATATTGGATTATGTGCGTACAGCTGTTGACTTATCTTCAAAAGAAGCAAAACAGTTGGATCCAATTCACACTCCAGTAGAGAGTTGGCACAGGTGAAAAGGCCTACTATCCCCTGTTGCATCTTAAACTTTACTCACAAATGCCTCCTCCTCATACTTGACTTAAAGGAAGAGTGAGAAGGAATCCCATAGTGATGCACCGCAAGGTATTTCTTATCACAAAAGGATTTTAGTATACTTACAGAATACTTCTTTACAACATATTTTAAAAAAAAATCACAAACACAGTGAGATCAACTGCCTGACTCTAAACGGGGATTTACACGCAGCGATATCGCTTGCGATCGCACCCGCCCCCATTGTTTGTGCGTCATGGGCAAATCGCTGCCTGTGGCGAACAAAATCGCTAGTACGCGTCACACATACTTACCTTCCTAACAACGTCACTGTGGCCGGCGAACAACCTTTTTTCTAAGGGGGCGGTTTGTGCGCCGTCACAGCGACGTCACAAAGCAGGCAGGCAATAGAAGCGGAGGGGCGGAGAGCAGCCGCATGAAGGACACTCCCACCTCGTTGCCGGAGGACGCAGGAACGCAGTTGTCCGTCGTTCCTGGGGTGTCACACGTAGCGATGTGTGCTGCCTCAGGAACGACGAACAACCTGCGTCCCAAAACATCAACGATATTTGGAAAATGAACGACGTACCAACGATCAACGATGTGGTGAGTATTTTTGATCGTTGCGGTCGCTCGTACGTGTCACACGCAATGACGTCGCTAACGAGACCGGATGTGCGTCACTAATTCCGTGACCCCCAACGACATCTCGTTAGCGATGTCGTTGCGTGTCAAGTGGCCTTTCGAGTTGTGTGGTTGACCTCACTGTGTTTGTGATTTTATAAGTTATATTTTAATGCAACATCCTGTAAAAAAATATTTTGTGATAAGAAAACACTGTGGTTTCTCACTTTTGGAGAATGTGTTGCTTCTCTTTTTTGTTTTAGGACAGGTGTAGAGACGGGACATTTGTCACTGGAGTTAAAGAGGACCTTTCACCAGTTTTTGCATGTTAAAGTGGCAATATAGTAAAATAGTGTCTGGAGAGCGGAGTATAACATATAATATATCTATTTTTTATTTTTCATCTCCGTTGTAAATATATTACCTTGTAAACCTTACATTCTGATTTATGCTATAAAATAGTGGGTGTCAGCAGAGAATTATCTCTGGGGGGATTTACTTTTTCCCCTGTATAATATTGACAAAGTCTAACCAGGAGCTGACATGCAAGACAGAAAAAATTAGGCTTAAAACAGGCTTTCTCTTGTGAGTCTCTGCTTTCCTCCATTTTTCTACACTTCCAGCTTTCATCTTGAGGAAGTCGGTGTTGTGATAAGGGGAGTACAGCAGAGCTGAGTGTAATTACAAATACTTCCAGCTCTCATCTCACAGCTACATTTGATCTGCTGTATTTCCAATCCTTCAATATTGACTACCTTGAGGTGAAAGTTGAAGGTGTTTGTATTGACACTCAGCTCTGCTTTACTCCCCCTCTCCTTACACTGACTGCTTTGAGATGAAAGTTGGAGGTGTTTGTAATGACACACAGATCTGCTTTAATCTACACAGGAGGTGTAAAGTTTACTGAGCAGAGTAGCTGTGTGTGCAATTACATGTCCTACAGGAGAAATGCTGTGCTAAGCTTCTTCAGGCATTTTCTTTTTATGTTTACATATACAGTCAGGGCCAGAAATATTTGGACAGTGACACAAGTTTTGTTATTTTAGCTGTTTACAAAAACATGTTCAGAAATACAATTATATATATAATATGGGCTGAAAGTGCACACTCCCAGCTGCAATATGAGAGTTTTCACATCCAAATCGGAGAAAGGGTTTAGGAATCATAGCTCTGTAATGCATAGCCTCCTCTTTTTCAAGGGACCAAAAGTAATTGGACAAGGGACTCTAAGGGCTGAAATTAACTCTGAAGGCGTCTCCCTCGTTAACCTGTAATCAATGAAGTAGTTAAAAGGTCTGGGGTTGATTACAGGTGTGTGGTTTTGCATTTGGAAGCTGTTGCTGTGACCAGACAACATGCGGTCTAAGGAACTCTCAATTGAGGTGAAGCAGAACAGCCTGAGGCTGAAAAAAAAGAAAAAATCCATCAGAGAGATAGCAGACATGCTTGGAGTAGCAAAATCAACAGTCGGGTACATTCTGAGAAAAAAGAAATTGACTGGTGAGCTTGGGAACTCAAAAAGGCCTGGGCGTCCACGGATGACAACAGTGGTGGATGATCGCCGCATACTTTCTTTGGTGAAGAAGAACCCATTCACAACATCAACTGAAGTCCAGAACACTCTCAGTGAAGTAGGTGTATCTGTCTCTAAGTCAACAGTAAAGAGAAGACTCCATGAATGTAAATACAAAGGGTTCACATCTAGATGCAAACCATTCATCAATTCCAAAAATAGACAGGCCAGAGTTAAATTTGCTGAAAAACACCTCATGAAGCCAGCTCAGTTCTGGAAAAGTATTCTATGGACAGATGAGACAAAGATCAACCTGTACCAGAATGATGGGAAGAAAAAAGTTTGGAGAAGAAAGGGAACGGCACATGATCCAAGGCACACCACATCCTCTGTAAAACATGGTGGAGGCAACGTGATGGCATGGGCATGCATGGCTTTCAATGGCACTGGGTCACTTGTGTTTATTGATGACATAACAGCAGACAAGAGTAGCCGGATGAATTCTGAAGTGTACCGGGATATACTTTCAGCCCAGATTCAGCCAAATGCCGCAAAGTTGATCGGACGGCGCTTCATAGTACAGATGGACAATGACCCCAAGCATACAGCCAAAGCTACCCAGGAGTTCATGAGTGCAAAAAAGTGGAACATTCTGCAATGGCCAAGTCAATCACCAGATCTTAACCCAATTGAGCATGCATTTCACTTGCTCAAATCCAGACTTAAGACGGAAAGACCCACAAACAAGCAAGACCTGAAGGCTGCGGCTGTAAAGGCCTGGCAAAGCATTAAGAAGGAGGAAACCCAGCGTTTGGTGATGTCCATGGGTTCCAGACTTAAGGCAGTGATTGCCTCCAAAGGATTCGCAACAAAATATTGAAAATAAAAATATTTTGTTTGGGTTTGGTTTATTTGTCCAATTACTTTTGACCTCCTAAAATGTGGAGTGTTTGTAAAGAAATGTGTACAATTCCTACAATTTCTATCAGATATTTTTGTTCAAACCTTCAAATTAAACGTTACAATCTGCACTTGAATTCTGTTGTAGAGGTTTCATTTCAAATCCAATGTGGTGGCATGCAGAGCCCAACTCGCGAAAATTGTGTCACTGTCCAAATATTTCTGGACCTAACTGTATATGGCTCCAGATAAGAATCTCTGCTAACGCCATCTTGAGCATGGCATAGATTTTATTCTAAACTTTACAAACTATAATGGAGATGAGAATTTAAAAAATAAAATCTGTTTTTCTGTGAGGATGTGAGAACCAAGCAGATCTACGTATTATAGCTGATGTGCACTGTCTTCTTATTGTGACTCTTCTGCAGAAGGACAACGACTGCCTTGTGCAAACCATAGTATAATTTATTAAGAATACAGGTCATCTGATGGCTGTCCAGAACAGGGCATTAGTTTACTTTCATGCTTTCCACAGAGCAGGTAGTTACAATGTTATTGAATATGTCCGTATATGTCAAGAGTTTGCGTATCATCACAATGATTTTCGGCCTATTTATGTGCTTCAGGGAACTCCTACGTCTCGCTTGTGGCTAAGACTGGTCCAGGCAAGAAGATGTCACTTCTCATTACTCTCGTTACTGTAATTAGGAGGCTGCTATAGATTCCTATACCACAAAGCCCGGAGCTGTAACTCCGCATGTTAACATCTGTTAGTTTGACCTCTGTAGGGGTGAAATGACTACATTTGACAGCATCTCCTCTCAGGCTTCCCTTAGAATCCTCGTTTATAGAAGTGATTCTTATAGGAATACTTATTCTCTTTCCATTAGAGCCAAAATTAAGACTTTTTAATGTAAATAACTCAAAACATATTGGACAAAGTATGTAACTTAAAGAAATCAATGAAAAATAAAGTCTCAGAATTGTATGAAAATATATATATTTGATTAAGAAATCAATTCACTTTGCTCCTCATTGAAACCCCATAGTCTGTCTTCATTGACATCTTTGAGGACATATCATGTCATCCCTCTTGTGTAGCCTAAAATGGTCTTGCTCAAAAGCTTATATAAGCTTGGAACTTTGTATTGTATGTTGCTTCTTACAGTAATGACATCTTGCAGTCTTTTGTGACCTTTAGTTTATTATCTGATAAAGCTTCCTATTGCTCTTGTCAACTAGCCTACAATGTGTCTGCTAGAGCTCTTCTAACTACGCCTCCATGATGCTGAGGTCCGGAGACTAATGGCTACGCCAGAACCCTTTACACCACTTTGTATCCAGGAAACTTGTGGTCCTGCAGAAATTGTTTGTGGCTTTTTCTTGGTACGTGTGTCTGAAATCTACAGTATCTCTGTCTACCTGATCGATGTTTCATATTAAGTTTGAACATAAATTGGCATTTTCAAATTGTTGATGTTGGACTGACGTTGAACTGCTTTTGCCCTCAAATCTCTTGAAAGTCCTTTTACTTTCCCTCAGTAAAGGTGGCTTTACACACTGCAACATCGCAAACGACATCGCTGTAACGTCACCGGTTTTGTGACGTAATAGCGACCTCCCCAGCGACATTGCAGTGTGTGAAACACATCAGCGACCTGGCCCCTGCTGTGAGGTTGCTGATCGCTACAAATCGTTCAGGACCATTCTTTGGTCCTTTGTTTCCCGCTGTGCAGCATGCATCGCTAGAAAGTCTCAGTGTGTAAAGGGGACTTTACAGCGACTTCGTTAGCGACTTACCTTTCAAAAAGCTGCTTTACAACGTCCCCAATGACTAGCTAGGTCGTTCTGCAGGTCCAGATCGCTGTTGCGTCGTTGGCCAGGTCTTGCTGTTTGACAGCTCACCAGCGACTTTGTAGCGATCCCGGCCAGGTTGGGATCGCTGGTGGGATCGCTAGAAAGTCTCAGTGTGTAAAGGGGCCTTAACCAGCAAATCAGTGTTTATTGGGTGCAGCTAAGTGAGAAGGGGTTTGGAAATGTAAATAAAAATACTGTATCTAAAGAGAAGCCAAATTATAATCTAGCATGAACTATTGTGATAAATTTGACTCATGTAGTCTGATTTTAACCAGAATTTAGTAATTTTTCCCCAGTAACTATTTATGAAAACTAATTGCAATTACAAAAGACACAGAATCCAACTTGCTCTGTGTCAGTATGAGCAATATGAGTGTTTTTTGTAGTCCAAACATTTAATTTGTTACTCTTATGTTTATGAAATTGTTAGTTAGTTACACAGTATGAAAATATGCAAATAAGCAAATTCACAATTACTTGCTTTTTCTATCGTTGTTTTCATTCTATGAGAGTTTTTATTATTATTTAGAGCTTGTTGCCAAGGAGACCGGGCTCCAGAGCCTGACATGCACAGTAGCTACATTCCAGGCTGAAGGAGTTAACTCATAGGATCCTAGCCATCTCTCCCCAGCCTATTACTTTTTATACAACAGTTAGACAGTGCTGCTCACCAGCCCACCTTGGATTACCTCTTTCTTTCAGCTCCTGATCTGGAGCTGCAATCAGTCCTGAAAAATCCAACTTTCTCTCCAATAATCAGTCTACCCCAAGCAGTTGTTTTTTTTTTTACTCCCTGCTCTCTTTCCTCATTAGCTGATAAGATACTCTTTTTTTCAAACACACTGTTATATGAAAATATAGAGATTACAGTGTAGACCTTACAACAAGCACACTGACAAAACCTGAATGTGTCACAGTAGCACAGACTATGCTGCTCAACTAGAACTGCCAAAGAGGAGTGTCGCCCCTCAGCAACAAGAAAGTGCGGAGACTGGGGAGCTGTGTGCACCTAAAGACGCATATTGAGAGTAACCATTTAAGGATATGTAAAATTTTGATCTCTGGTATCAATGTGAGATCAAGCTGTTATTTTGATAAGGTGCACTTCCCTGTTGATGTTTTGCTTCACTTTACTTGTATTCCTTAATTAACAAATGGTGTTTTAAATAATTAGTTATATTGTCTGCACAGCTCCCCTGTCCATGCAATGGCTACTGATGGAGGAGCGTGTGACCACCTCTAGCTGAAATCAGCTTTCTTATGCTAAATATTTTTCTATAGTAGGAGGCTGATGGACAGGTCTGGACACTTTGTTCCATCACTTGTCATTTTGACAGCAGAGCTGTGAAGTCTGTAAAGAAGCTAGACTATATTATATATTTTATGTGCCACAAATGAGCTAGCCCAAAAATGTATTAAAATAAAGATAAGATAAGTTGGTCAATCCCTCAGGTGCAATATGCACACAGAACCACGAGCAGTTCTGGGTACATATTGCTAATCCCTGCCTAACCGTCCTTGCATATATAAACTAGCATATATAAAGAGATCTTTAGAAAAAGTATTTCTAAAGATCCTTCATGATATGCTAATGAGCACAGGGACTAGTCGCAAAGGCGTTAGTTCCTGTGCTCCTTCTACCCTCTTAGCATGTTAGTATGCCCACAGGGGAGTGCTAACATGCTATTCAATGCCCATTGCCCAGTGTCATCCCCAGCGGTGACACACGTACCTATCCGTTGCTGCAGCCTCAGACGCCGGTCAGTGCGCATGATCAGAAGTTCCCGGCACTTTCGGTTATGTGCACTAGACCTCACTGAAGCTGGGACTTGTACACCCGGCTTTATAGTGCACATGACCGGAAGTAGCAGGGACTTCTGATCATGCGCACTGACCGGCGTCTGAGGCTGCAGCAACAGACAGGTACGCTTGTAACCGCTGGGGATGACACTGGGCAATGGGCATTGAATTGCATGTGAGTACGCCCCTGTGGCATACTAACATACTAAGAGGGTGGAAGGAGCACAGGAACTAACGCCTTTGCGACTAGTCACTGACTTCATTAGCATATCATAAAGGATCTTTAGAAATACTTTTTCTAAATATCACTTTATCTATGCTACTAGATGCAGGAACGGTTAGGCAGGGATTAGTAATATGCACCCAGAACTGCTTGTGGTCCTAGGTGCATCTTGCACCTGACAGGTTCCCTTTAATTACTGAGTCCAACACAGAAACCTAAATGACCTGATCAGTGACCTACAGGGGTAGGTTTTGTATTGGCTGTCTCCAAAGTATAACACTTAAAGAATAACTTTCATCTTAATTTTAATTTCATAAATTGATAGTACCCATAAAAATAAGCAACTTTGTAATATATCTTATATGAGAAGTCTGCTTTTCTCTCCCTGTACTGATATTTCACTATCATTTCATTGTTAAAATTTGTATTCAAAGAAAACAGATTTTACCCATTACTAAGATTGGAGATAACAATTGGTGTTTATAAAATTCTAATTGTCTCTCCAGGACTGGAGACAAACTCTAGCGCAGCGCCACCTATTGGAAGTAGCGATCCTAAAAGTTAAATGTGGATTTTTAACAACCCTTTACATATAACTTAGGATATATATGCCAGATCAGAATCCCAATTTGCAGACACAGTGTTTTGGGGTGCTTGCCCCTCGTCAGTCTCCATAAGGAGAATAGTGTTCCCTGTGATCCCCACATAGCTTTCTCATGAGCCAGATCAGACACCCCATACTTTGCACTGACAAGGGGCAAGCACCCCGAAACACCGTGTCTGCAAATTGGGATTCTGACCTGGCATATATATCCTAAGTTATATGTAAAGGGTTGTTAAAAATCCACATTTAACTTTTAGGATCGCTACTACCAATAGGTGGCGCTGCGCTAGAGTTTGTCTCCAGTCCTGGAGAGACAATTTGAATATTTTGTAGAGGGGCGTGGCAGCTATAAGTCCCCTTACTTGAAAGCAGCCAGACTGGCTTGCAAAGTCTCCATAAGGAGAATAGTGTTCCCCGTGATCCCTATAAAATTCTATGAAGAATGGAGGAACTAGAAACAGACAAACATTCTGCTGCAAGTTCTCCTGAAACTACAGCTGCTGTTCTCCATAGAACTTCATGTACACCAATTGTCATCTCCTCTCTTAAACGTGCATAAACCTGTACATATTATGCAAGCTGCGCTAAGGTATCGCAAGATCGGTCATTCTAAGATCCCTCACAATAATTAACCAGATCTAACTTCCTAACTTTTATACCCTGTAGTATTATAGTAGTATAACAAAAATAATTACTAACACTCAAAAAATGTCAGATTTAACCCAACTGTTACAAAAATTTGATGGCCACCTGTCTCATTAATAATTGTATATTCCTTTCCACCTGAAAAAAAATTGCAGCTAGGCTCTGATTGGCCCTTATGGGCAACTTCACTTTTCTGTCCCCATTAGTGATGGGTGAGCACTATCATGCTCTGGTGCTCGGTACTCTTGACGAGCAGTTGGACACTCGGATGGGCGTGAATCAAGTACCTTAGTATAATGGAAGTCAATGGGAAACTCGAGCATTTTTCTGGGAAATCTCTCATCACTAGTGGCAGTAAGTTAGTTGCTAATAGTCATAACCATTTCTGTCTGCATTTACCTAATCAGGAGAACTATATTACATTTCTAATTGGAGTCTAATTCAGTCAGACACTGATACGAGTGCAACTCGTTTACTGAGTATAATCAAACTCAATAGGGAACTCAAGCATTTTTCTGAAAAATCTTCAAAAATGCTTGAGTTCCACATTGACTTCCATTATACTTAGTATATGAATCTAGCCCATCCGAGTGTACAACCTGCTGATTACCGGAGCTGCTCGCTCATCATCACCAGTCCCTATCTGTGTCATGGTTCTCTCCCTGTTTTTTTTAGAGACTAGTGACAGGTTTAGGAATGTAGCCTCTCATTTCCATCTGGAACTCTGTTTCCTTTCTTTTGGTGCTTAATTAGTTAAGGCCGCTTTACACGCAACGACATAGCTAACGAGATGTTGTTGGGGTCACGGAATTCATGACGCACATCCAGCCTCGTTAGCGATGTCGTTGCGTATGACACTTATAAGCGACCGCTAGCGATCCCAAATACTCACCAAATCATTGATCGTTGACACATCGTTCATTTTCAAAATATCGTTGCTGATGCTGGACGCAGGTTGTTCGTCGTTCCTGAGGCAGCACACATCACTACGTGTGACACCCCGGGAACGACGAACAACAGTGTTCCTGCGTCCTCCGGCAACGAGGTGGGAGTGACGTGAATGCGGCTGCTCTCCGCCCCTCCACTTCTATTGGTGGCCCGCTAATTGACGTCGCTGTGACGCTGCACAAACCGCCCCCTTAAAAAAGAGGTTGTTCGCTGGTCACAGCGACGTCGCTAGGAAGTATGTGTGATGAGTCCTAGCGATATTGTTTGCAACGGGCAGCGATTTGCCCATGACGCACAATTGACGGGCGCGGGTACGATCGCTAGCGACGTCGCTAGCGATGTCGCAGCTTGTAAAGCAGCCTTTACTGTCAGTTTTGTTGCCAGCAGCTCATTGCAGTGCATGTCAGCTGCAGTTGCTTTGTAGCCACGCCCCTTTAGGTTTAAGTCGTGGGGGTTCCCTGCATTCCTTGCTGATACAATCCATTTGTATTCTGGCCACCTTGGTGGAAGGTTTTGCTGAGGAATTGACTCAAAGTTGGACTTTATCCTTTTTGTTCCTTTCTCCCCTCTTTGTCTTACCTACCCTTGTGTTGTATTAGTGTAGCAGTGGGACTTGCGATCCTCACCCATCAGCTCACTAGCCAGGGTGTCTACAGGTCCCTTAGAGCCACAGGTCTCCAGCTCGGCAACAGGTTGAGAGAACCTGTATAGGGACTGGCTAGGACAGGGGTGGGGAACCTCCGGCCCGCGGGCCGTATGTGGCCCACGACGACTTTTCCTGCGGCCCCCGAGCTGATTCCCGTGGACTGCAGTGCTGGAGTAGCAGCCGCATCTTGCTGGCTGCTGGCCCTTTAAAACCCCACACAGCGCGTTCAATGCTGATCGCTGCATTTCCTATACCTGAAAGACTACATCCCCACGCTGGCACTGCCTACGTGAGGACGTACTTTGTAGGTGGGGTCGGCGTGAGGAGCGCTAAAATCAAACAGGAGAGGATTGACTGCCAATCATCCCCCAGGTCTGTTCCCGGTGGCAGCTCCCTGTTCCCGGCGGCGGCTCCCTGTGCCCGACGGCGGCTCCCTGTGTCCGGCGGCGGCTCCCTGTGCCCGGCGGCGGCACCCTGTTCCCGGCGGCGGCTCTCTGTACCCGGCGGCGGCTCTCTGTACCCGGCTGTGGCTCCCTGTGTGTCAGGTTTCCAGGTTTTCCAGTTCTCTTTTGAATGAGCTTGCCCTCAGTTAACATGGAGTTTTAAGGTTCTGTTGCCCTACTTCCTGTCCAGCTGCTTAAAAGGCCGCCTCTCAGCCCAGTCCAGTGCCTGAGTATACTGCTTGCTGTGTGCTCCTGCTTTGCTGCTGCTAATCCTGATTGCTTTTGGATCCTCCTAAAGACTACCGACCGACTCTGGACCTTACCCGGTTTCTCAAGCTGTGCCTGGACTCCGTCTGCCATCTTCGGTCAGCACTCTGCCCGGTTCTCTCTGGTTCGTAACCACTCTGGACAATCATCCCGTACGGACACTCCTGGACTTTTACCGCTTGCCCCTTGTGTCCCGGCTGCTGCGCATTTAGGCCTTCCGGGGTGATTGCCGGACAGTCCCTGTATAGGGGTTCGCTCTGGTGGTCTCCCTGGGGGAGTCCGGTGCGTGGCCCCGGGAATTCCCTCCGCTCCGTTTCGGGAAGGTATTGTGTGTATTTGTATTGCTGTGTTTGTTCCGTTGTTATCTACCGTGGTTACAGATTATAAAACATCTTGTATCAAAAACTCGTCTCTGCTGATCATTGCCCTACGCTATCGAAATCCTCAGAACATATAATATAATACCGTCCTCCCCTGATTCTGGCTCACTGACTCACAGCAGATTGCAGATCGCACACACGCGCATACACACACACACACACACACACACACACACACACTACACTACACTACACTACACGTCACATCACATTCAGCACTTCCGGCTGCAGGGAATGATGGGAGGAAGTCACGTGTGTCCGTAGGTTCTGTTGCGGAAGGTCCTTGCACTCCACCGCACTGCCTCTCAGGATTCTGCCGGCGAGAAGAAATCGGTGTCGCTGGATTTGGTGAGTATGTGTGCGATCCGATGTGTGTGTGATTCGATGTTTGTGTGTGTGATTTGATGTTTGTGTGTGAGATCTGATTGCGTGTGTGTGTGTGAGATCGGATGTGTGCGGGGGTGCGATCACTACAGGTCCTCTGCTCGGCGTCTGGAGATAATGATTACAGGGTGTCCGCTGCCTATAATGAAGTGTCCTGCAATATCTGTAACTTTTTTAGCTGCACGGACACTTTATTATTGATCCGCGACTAGGGCTTATTTTCGGGGAAGGGCTTATATTTAAGCCTTGCTCCAAAAATGCTGAAAATCCCTGCTAGGGCTTATTTTTGGAGGAGGTCTTATTTTTGGAAAAACACGGTATGTACTCATACCGACCTGGAGAATCATACTGCCAGGTCAATTTTATGGTAAAATGAACTGTGTGAATAAAAACAAACAAAAAACTATTGCACAACTTCCTTTGTTTTGCTATTTCGCCACACTTGACATTTTTTTCCCGCTTACCATTACATAATATGATAAAATGGTGTCAATCAAAAGTGTAACTCATCCTGCAAAACAAGCCTTCACACGGCTATAGCAATGGAAAATTAAAAATGTTATGGTTCTTGGAAAAAAAACAAAAGTGCAAAAATGAAAATTTCCCTTTAGGGGTTAAAGCACAATTCCAGCAGATTTTTTTTTCAGCGCTGGAGTGGTATTTTAGATCTTAGTTCCCTGCCCTCGGTTTTATAATCACCCTATGGTGTTTAGTGCTTTTTCGATGTTGCTCCGGTCTTGTGGCACCATCTTGTGACTGTAACTTCTAAGGGCCCCTTCACATTGCGTTTTTTCCTACGCTCCGTGTGTTCCAATCGGAGCCTGCAAATTGTTTTTTGGATGCATGCGCTGATGGGGCCATTGACTATAATGGAGCACACGGAGTCAGCATGTGCTGTGTCTTGCGCCATTTTCGGGCGTATGCGCTTTCTGTGGGTAGACACCTAGACGTAGTAGGCTGCATCTGGGTGTCCGCCTACAAAAAGCATATACGCCTGAAAATGGCGCAAGACGAAGCACACGCTGACTCCGTGTGCTCCATTATAGTCAATGGCCCTGTCAGCGCATATGTCCGAAACCCGTTTTGCTGGGGGTTCAGATGGAAGCTCCGACAGGACCAGTGAACGTAGGTAAAAACGCAATGTGAAAGCGGCCTACCTGACCGGAAATCAGAAGTTACATCACAACCTCTCAATAAAAGTCTATGAGAACCAGAACAAGACTCTCATAGACTTGTATTTAGTTGCCTCCATAAAACACTGGAGCTGATGTCAGGTCAGAAATCGCTGGAGGCTGACAGAGGAGCGATGACTATAGAAGATGAAGACCCTGCAGGGTGAGTATAATGAAAGGGCAGGGGACTTGCACCACTCTAGCGGTGAAATGAAAAAACAAGCAAACACTGTAGCTATGTTTTAACTTGATGCCTGAAGATTGGAGTACATTTTCCTGCTGACAGATTCCCCATTCTCCATTCTGAGATAATAAATGTAACATTCCCGAATCTTACCTAAATAGCACTATCCATTCTGAAAATGCGGAACGTCTCAGTAGGTAGATAATCTGAGAACTGTACCCATGTCGGGAGAACGAGGTGGATCCCGGAAGTTTTGCCAATTTTCAGCAGAATTAATGAAAGACCAGATCAATTTAATAATCGTTTTCTCATAAATGTTAACTTTAACTTTTTAAGCCAGAATTAATCTATTGGTACCACCAATGTGTTAAATTTCAAACAGAAAAATCCTTTACAAATCTTTTGTTAATTCAAGGAAATGTAAAATAAATACAGAATAAATACTTAATGTATAGATAAGAGCATGCAGTAGTGTATACGTAGCTTCTGTAAAGCTCCATTAGCTGAGAATGTCTTAACAAAGCTTTTTAAGGAGGACCTGTCACCTAAACTGACGTGTCGTCTTCACTGATCTCATGAAATAATGATGGATCATCTCTTAGAAATCTGCACTGTGCCATTCCTCCTCAACAACCCCTTTAATTATTTTTGTTATCAGTGGTTTTAAGAATGATCATCCCTCTCTTATGTTAACCACAAGCAATTCTTCCTTTTTTTGGTGAAGGATGAGGTGACAGCGGCTTTTGAGCTTCTTAGTAGATGGGTGTTCTTGGAGAAACAGGACAGACTAAGTGTGTTATTTGTCAAACAAACTGCCTTTCTCTGTCGATTTAGCCACACGATCTCAGCCGTGGAAAGTCATATCCAGTAATGAATGAGCAATTTACAGGCAGCTATGTGTGACATGTTATCCTCCCCGGCAGATTCACAGATAAAAACTGGGTCTTCAAATGGAATGTGTCATCAAAAAATGACCTCAAATTGTTTATATCTAGTTCTTTGGTAAAAATATACTGTTTATGTATGTATTATGTATGTTATGTATGTAATATATAAAGATATAGTTGCTAACTACCTGCTTGTTCTATCCGGCACCGGATCGGAGCGGTCATGGACCTCTCCTTCTGGTGATTCTGATGCATCACGTCAACAGTGCAGCTCTTCCTCTTCTCAGCTGCTCTGCTGATGGACATGATTGCCAATGTAATGTTGATAGCTAGTTGATGACACAGTGGGGAACCAGCTATCAATCAGCATGACATCAGCAGTCATGCCCCATCAACAAAGCAAAAGAGAAGCTGCTTATCTGCTATAAAAGGGAGGTTGTAGAAGACCACATCATATCACAAGTTATACACCATGGCAATACTGAGCACGTGGTAGTTATACTGCGTCAGTAAGGTTTCACTAGTTAAATATTTCAAAGCACACTGGGGTTCAAGAAGTGCTATTCAAGCTCTTGTTAAGAAGCACCAAGAAATGAACACCATTGAGGACTGTTGTCATGTCTCAACTCTAGGGCTCCATCTGGTGACCTTTGGTTGTGTGATGTTTCCCTCTATGTTGGACCACAGCCTGTTTTGTGTTGGTCCAACTTCTGTTAGTTCTCTTGTCTTTCCTTTTATGTGCTTTTCTGTTTTAATATATTCAGGTGTGTTCTCACTTCCTCACTTTTTTGCCTTATCACTTCTTCGGAGGGTCTATTTGTACTCACAATATTCATGCTTTCACTGCTGGCTATGTTCCAAGGTTGATGAAAGTTTGGAGTTCCAGCTTTTCAGTTTAGGATAATCTCGTTTGCTTTTTCCTGTGGTTTGTTTGTATGTTTCTATTTCCAGCATTCTCCCATTCTGTCTCTTTTAGGATTTGGAGCAGTTCCACTTATTCCATATGTGTTTTAGGTTTCTTTTACTTTCTGCCATCTTCTCTGTACGACTGTGTGAGTACGACTTTAACCCTGCGTCTCACCCTCTGCATGCATGCACTTCATTTATGGTCATTGGTGTTTTGTGTTACACTTGGTTTATAGTTCAGGGTAGGGTGCAGTTAAGGACACTCGGGGTCAGCCGACATTGAGTGGGGACGGCATTAAGTAAATTTAGGATGCCAACCTCCACGGACAGACAGGGACAAAACAGGTTCAGGTTTAGGGTACTTTTAGCCTTTTAGGGGCCTGTGATTACATCTCTCCTGATTGTTCATTCCAGTGCCATTTTATTGAAGACACTGCAGAGGCGACAGTGAATGCCCAGATTATTATTTTTTTTTATCAGCACATGCTCCCCCACTTATAGTCATCTCCACAGTATCCTCAGTAATACAGCGCTGGAAATCGTGGTACGCGCATGCGCTGATTCTGGCGCCATTTCATTAAGGACCGCATTAGAATAGCAATGCACACACGCCACCAGCAGTGGTAATGTTGAAGTCGCAAAATTTAACAAAGAAAAGGAGGCAAGACAGGGAGAGGAATCATCACAGAGGACCTGACCCACAAAGTCCTGCCATGATGCTCAAGCAACTGCACCAAAGATGTCATTTTTGAAGGTTTGAAGAAGGAATATTCTGCAATCAAACCTCGGTTTTCTTATCTAATGGTATCATTTTAATCCACATCCTCACGCCATTATGGCACTGTGTCTAGTTTATAGGGCAAAAACCTGGTGGTTTGTCCCTTTAAATACTTGGGGTTTTTTTTGTGGTGCCATCATTCCCAAGCATTCAATGTCTCCCATATCTGACACAGAAAGCAACTACTCTGCTACATTGTTTCAATTCCCAGCACAAGATACAATTGCAACTAAGAGAAAATCCATTTTCTGTGTACCAAGGGGACATCTGGTCAAGATTACTCTCTTTCCCATAAGTGGAAATGAACAGCTTGGGCCTGAAGAATTATGGGCTGCAGCAAAAGTATTATTAGAATCACATTATTATGATACCACTATATAGACCACAAGTAGTAAAACATGTTTAATGATATTGTTTTGTATGGATTTTCAGATTTAAATAGACAATCGTTTACTACCAGATCAATATACCCATTTGTGCTTTTCATTTCTTTGTCTCATTGACCTTAGGTGCTACGAAAACGATAGCAATAGATCTATGGTGTTGTTATTAATGTAATAGAAAAACTGACTTTCATTTTTCTTTTGTAAAAAAAAATAAAAAAATCTGTATGGTAAAAAAGAATAATAGAAATCTTGCGGTTTTCACACTGGTCAATTGGACTATATTTTAGACTCGAGCTTCCTATTCTTTTCTGAAGACTTTTCAGAAGTCTTACCATGTCTTTCCAAAAAACAAGACACTGTCTTATACTTTTTGCCCCCCAAAAAAGCACTAGGGCTTATTTTTGGAGGAGGTCTTATTCTTGGAGAAACATGGTTGGGGGGTAACTTTACCTCCCTAAAAGCAGACCCCCCCACTTCCCAGGAGACTCATACTTACCAGACCCGGACGTCTGCATGGCTTCCAGGTCCTCCCTGTGATCTCTGGTGGGTGCTGCACACCGTCCTCCTCTTCATCTGGCCGACACTCACACACAGCAGATCACATACACATCAGATGACAGACAGAAGACTCACCACTCACTCACTCACCACATCCAGCATTAAAGAATGCTTCCGGCCGCAGGAATGATGGGAGGAAGTCACGTGTCGCAGGTCTTGTAATCAAGCATTGCATCATGTCCTTGCGTTTCACTGCACTGCCTCTCAGTATTCTGCCGGCGAAAAGAAATCAGTGTCGCTGGATGTGGTAAGTGTGTGTGTGATCCGATGTGTTTGTGTGTGATCTGATGTTTATGGGTGTGTGATCTGATGTTTATGTGTGTGAGATCTGATTGTGTGTGTGTGTGTGTGAGAGATCACTGCAGTTCCTCCCATTCTGGGTCTGATGAGAATGATTGCAGGGTGTCTGCTGTTTATAATGAAGTGTCCTGCAATATCTTTTACTTTTTTTAGCTGCATGGACACTTCACTATTGAACCGTGGCTAGGGCTTATTTTCGGAGGAGGGCTTATATTTAAGCCTTGCTCCTAAAATGCTGAAAATGCCTGCTAGGGCTTATTTTTGGGGGACCTCTTATTTTTGGAAAAACACGGTATTATCATCACAGGCAGGATTATTATGACAGTTAACACCTTTATACAACTGATGACACAGGATACATCATTCACAATAGTTTATGCTGATGTTCCGCCTGATCCTCCTTCATTCACAATTACTTTTGAACACGCTCATTAGGTGCATCAATAATAAAATATAAGGTTTAGGTCACTCTGTTGCTGCTAATAGAAAAACAAAAAGAGAGTACTTATCAGTCACACCACCAAAGAAAATCTAGTCCTGGTAGAAAGAAAGATTTTATGGAGATAAGATCAGCTGGTCAGAGAAGTGTAATCCGAAAAGGAGGGTTTACTCCAGTAATCCACTTGAATAAAAAACGTATGAGAAAGGATCACAGTTGATCAAAAACGCGTCATCTGCTCTTATCTTTATTAAACATTTTTCTGTCCATTATGATCTTAATTGTTATATGAAATTCATACGTTTTTACTCAAGTGGATTGCTGGAGCACACCTTCCGTTTTGGATATTGCTACTAATGTAAATGTGAAAGAATAGAAAATATGAATCAATTCCCCAATCACAAATGGCCAAAGTGAGAAATGCAAGATTTCTTTTTTCGTTATATAGCTACTTAGGTTGAAAAAAGACCTAGGTCCATCTAGTTCAACCTTCCTCCACCAGTTCTACATTTGGTCGCTAAGTCATTTATAACCAACAATGTTGTGTGTACTGAGGAAATCATCCAGCCCTTTTTTAAAAGCTGTTATAGTATCTGCCATCACTACCTCTTGTGGTCGGCATTCCACAGTCTGACTGCTCTAACTGTAAAGAACCCTTTCCTATTTAGCTGTCGGAATCGCTTTTCTTCAACTCGCAGTCTATGCCCCCTGGTCCTTAGTATGGTCTTTGGAAGAAATAAGTCATGTGCCAGTCCTTTATATTGACCACACGTATATTTATACAAATAAATGAGATCTCCTCTGAGACGTCTTTTTTCTAAGCTAAACATATCTAACTTTTTCAACCTGTCATCATATGGGAGGCCTTCCATTCCTTGTAGTAGTCTAGTTAGCCGCCTTTGAACTGACTCTAACTTCTGAATGTCCTTTTTAAAATGTGGAGCCCAAAACTGGATCCCATATTCCAGATGTGGCCTTACAAGTGATTTATAGAGGGGTAACAATACATTGGGATCACTGGATCTAATCTCTCTTTTTATACACCCTAAAATCATGTTTGCTTTAGCAGCTGCTGCTTGACATTGAGTGCTGCTGCTCAGCTTATTTGTAACGGAATACCCAAGTCCTTCTCCTGTTCTGTAGTCCCGAGTTTACTTCCATTTAATGTATATGCAGCTATAGGATTACTCCGTCCTAGGTGCATTACTTTACATTTATCAACATTAAATCTCATTTGCCAAGTATCTGCCCATTCCGACATCTTATCCAGATCTTTTTGTAATATTGTACTATCGAGGTCAGTTTTTAATATCCTACATAGTTTAGTGTCATCAGCAAAGACTGACACTTTACTATCAATCCCATCCACAAGCTAATTAATAAAAAGATTAAAAAGAATCGGTCCTAGCACAGATCCCTGCGGCACCCCACTGCTGACTATAGCCCATTTAGAGAATGTACCATTTATGACTACTCTTTGTTTCCTATCTTTTAGCCAATTCCTTACCCAGTTGCATATTGTGTCCCCTAGTCCTTGCTTCTGGAGCTTTAGTATAAGGCTATCATGTGGTACAGTATCAAATGCCTTTGCAAAGTCCAAATAAATCACATCAGCTGCATTACCAATATCCAGGTTTGAACCTACCCCCTCATAGAACCCCAACAGGTTGGTTAGACACGACTTATCTTTCATGAATCCATGCTGGTTGTCATTATTACCGTATTTTTCGGACTATAAGACGCACCGGACCATAAGACGCACCCTGGTTTTAGAGAAGGAAAATAGGAAAATAACATTTTAAGCAAAAAATGTGGTCATGATTCTCCTGCCTTGTATATAATCCCCATATCCTTATATTTATTTTTTATATATATATATATATATATATATATATATATATATATATATATATATATATATAAAATGTGTGTGTATGTATGTATGTATGTATGTGTGTGTGTGTGTGTGTGTGTGTGTCCCTCATCCTGCTATATGTGCCTCATCCTGCTATAGGTCTCTCATCCTGCTATAGGTCCCCCATCATCCTGCTATATGTCCCCCATCATCCTGCTATATGTGCCCCATCATCCTGCTCATATGTGCCCCATTATCCTGCTCATATTTGCCCCATCATCCTGCTCACTTGTGCCCCATCATCCTGCTCATATGTGCCCCATCATCCTGCTCACATGTGCCCCATCATCCTGCTCACATGTGCCCCATCATCCTGCTCACATGTGCCCCATCATCCTGCTCACATGTGCCCCATCATCCTGCTCACATGTGCCCCATCATCCTGCTCACATGTGCCCCATCATCCTGCTCACATGTGCCCCATCATCCTGCTCACATTTGCCCCATCATCCTGCTCATATTTGCCCCATCATCCTGCTCATATGTGCCCCATCATCCTGTGGAACACACACAAAAAAAATAAAATAAACATTTATATTCACCTTTCCTCGCAACACGCAGCGTCGCTCCTCCTCCGTCTGTGCCGGCAGCGCTGTGTGGAGCCGGCCACGCTCCCTGCTGCACCGCGATCTCCTTCTGTCTGTGCCGGCGATGCTGTGTGGACACGTGCGCACAGCGATGACATCATCGCTGTGAGCCCCGTTAGTCTCTACACAGCGCGGCCGGCAATCAGGAGGACATCGCGGTGCTGCGGGGAACGGTGAGTAATGTGCACTGATTCACTGCACCCCGCGCTGATGATAATGCGCGGGGAGCAGTGAATACAGCCGCACATGATCACTCCTGGCTGTAGTTGCCAGGGGTGATCACGGCTGGCTGTTTACTTCGCGCGCGTCCCCGCTCATCACCCCGCCCACCTGTCAGCGCTGAGAGATGGGCGGGAGGATGGGCGTGCATATGTAATGAGCGGGCCCACGTGGTCACGGCAGGCGCTGCTGCTGCCTGCTCGTGCCCCCGATGACCCAATCCACCGCAGCACCCTCATTCCCCGCAGCCATGCCTTACATTCAGACCATTAGACGCACCCCCTACTTTCCCCCAACATTTGGGGGGAAAAAAGTGCGTCTTATGGTCCGAAAAATACGGTATATTCTTTTCTGCAATATATTTTTGCATGTCATCCCTTAAAATGCCCTCAAAAACTTTGCATACTACTGATGTCAGGCTTAATGGTATGAAAAAAAAAATGACCAAATGTTTTTTTAGAAAATAACTATAAAAACTGCTGAGACATTCCCTTTAATAAACAAGTTACATAAACAACTTGGTGACCTCCTGCAATATTTTATTTGCTCAGAACCTGCTGGTAATGTAATAAGCTGTTATGATGACGACTTTTTTCTGTAGTCTTAATGTAAAATTGAAATTTGTTATTTATTAATTAATTTATGGATTTATATGTTTAGTGATCAAAGCTCATTGGAGATGCTGTGCCAAATGGAACATTGAAATGTGTTTCCATTAGTCTAATCAAATATGTCACATCTGAAAGCGATCAGACTTTGAAGTGTTTATCACACGGGATGAACCCTATCTACATGGAAATACAATATTAATTAGCATAGCATGCGATGAAATGCATAATTATAAAGTAAATGTTTATCAGTTCAATATAATTTTACATTTAATGAGTATTTTACCCAAAATATACAAAAAATAATTACCAATAAATCTAAATCTTTTCCACTAAATTCCACTAAACATCATAACATAGCACAATGGTTGGCAGATGTCCTAGCCATCGCTTGGCCTCGGAATGGCATGGCAATCATCAGGACCACACAGTTGTCATCTCTGGGCACCGATGAGGTTGAAGAGTGATACTCCTCCCTCTGGTAACCATTTAGATGCCGCTGTCTGTTTTGACAGCAGCATCAAGTTAATAACACTGTTCTACAGCCAAGTTGGTTCAGAGACAAAAACCGTTGAACTCAATTAATTTTGTGCAGTTGAAATTTAATATGATGCTTACATTTCCTCATTGGCTCTAGTTTTCAACATCCAGAGGAGGGTGTAATTACTTATAACACCTTTCATGCAGGATTATAGAAAAATTGCATCTTTATTATTTCATCTTTATTACATTGTTAGTAACTAGACTATTACATCAGCTATTTAGTCTAATGAGCCTTCAGTATTCTATCATCTTAGGTTGACCACTCAAAAAAACCCAACTCAACTCCGATGATGTATTCCTAATTATAGTCATCTACTTTTATAAGTGCTCTCTGTTTAGGATATACAGTTTAACATTTCTTAGCTTAGTTTCTTAGCATGTTGACATGTTTCTATATGTTGTTTCAGATATGCCTTGTTTTTGCATTAACCCCTTCATGACCGGCCGATTTTTCGCTTTCCGATTTTTTTTGTTCGCTATTCTTTTTCTGAGATACGTAAATTTTTTTATTTTTCAGTCAATTTATTTTTCAGTCAATATGGTCATGTGAGGGCTCATTTTTTGCGGAACGAGCTGTACTTTTAAATGAAACCATCAGTTTTACCATATAGTGTACTGGAAAACGGCAAAAAAATTCCAAATGCAGAAAAATTGCAAAAAAAGTGTGATAGCACTATGGTTTTTGAGATATTTTATTCACTGTGTTCACTATATGGTAAAACTGATGCATGGGTGTGATGCCTCAGGTCAGTGCGAGTTCGTAGGCACCAAACATGTATAGGTTTACTGTTATATAAGGGGTTAAAAAAAAACGGAAGTTTGTCCGAAAAAAGTCGCGCACGTTTTACGCCATATTCCATGACCCGTAGCGTTCTCATATTTCGGGATCTATGGCTCAAAGACAGCTTATTTTTTGTGTCTCGAGCTGACGTTTTTAACGGTACCATTTTTGCGCAGATGCTACGTTTTGATCGCCTCTTATTGCATTTTGTGCAAAAGTTGTGGCGACAAAAAAAACGTCGTTTTGGCGTTTGGAATTTTTTTGCCGCTACGCCGTATACTGATCAGATTAATTGATTTTATATTTTGATAGATCGGACGTTTCTGAACGCGGCGATACCAAATGTGTGTATATTTTTTATTTTTTTAACCCTTTAATTTTCAATGGGGCGAATGGGGGGTGATTTGAACTTTTAGGTGTTTTTGTTTTTTTTTAACTTTTTAAAACTTTTTTAACTTTTTTTTTTTATTTTACTAGTCCCCCTAGGGGGCTATTGCAATCAGCAATCCGATCGCTCTGCAGTATCAGCTACAAGGCTGTAAACAGCAGATACGCTCTCTTTATCTTTTGCTGTGCCGCTGGCACAGCGAAAGTGAAAGCAAGTCAGGTGTAGTACAGGAGTCATCACATGACCCTGTGCTACCATGACAACTATCGGAAGTCACGTGATCGCGTCACGTGACTTCCGGTATCGGGCGGTAAGTAAACGTTTACCGCGATCGCGCTTATAATGGCGCTGTCATATATTGACAGCGCCATATAAGGGGTTAAACGGCACGAGCAGATAACGATTCTGCTCGTGCCTAGCAGGCACACATCTCAGCTGTGAAAATCAGCTGAGATGTGTGCCGATCGCAGCATGATGCTGCTGGCAGACCGCGGGCAGTAACGTTATGACCGCTAGGACGTAATTTTACGGCCCGCGGTCGTTAAGGGGTTAATAAAGCGGATAGTTTTAAGGCCATGTCTCACTAAGCGGCATCGCTAGCGACATCACTACTGAGTCACGGTTTTTGTGACACACCAGCGATCTTGCTAGCGATGTCGCTGTGTGTGAGACATCCAGCAATGACCTGGCCCCTGCTATGAGGTCGCCGGTCGTTGCTGAATGTCCTGGACCATTTTTTGGTCCTTGCTCTCCCGCTGTGAAGCACACATCGCTGTGTTTGACAGTGAGAGAGCAACGATCTGAATGTGCAGGGAGCAGGGAGCCGGCTTCTGCGGACGCTGGTAACCAAGGTACACATCGGGTAACCAAGCAAAGGCTTTGCTTGGTTACCCGATATTTACCTTGGTTACCAGCGTCCGCTGCTTCTAGAAGCCGACTCCCTGCTCCCTGCACACGTAGCCAAGGTATACATCGGGTAACTATAAGCAAAGCGCTTTGCTTAGCAACCCGATGTGTACAATTGTTACGAAGCACAGCGTCGTTACACGAGTGGCTGGTGGCTGATCTCTGATCGCTGTGGAGATCTGCCTGATTGACAGCTCACCAGCGACCATGTAGCGATGCTCCAGCGATCCCTGCCAGGTCAGATCGCTGGTGGAATCGCTGGAGCATCGCTAAGTGTGACGGTACCTTTAGCTACATATGCGGAGAAGTCACTTTTGCGTCACACCGACAAACCTGGACTACCACAATAAGGAAAGCCTACAACCTGTAGTTTGGCTGCAGAATAAGAGATCAAGACAAGAGTTGGGCTCTACACATATGCTGCAACAGATGTGCATCACATCTTACCTAGTGGTTGCATGGGAAGAGGCAATCTTTTCCTTTTGCAGACCCAATGATCTGGAGGGAGCCAACCAATCACACTACCAATTGCTATTTCTGTATGGTGGCCCCAATTAGGAAAGGAGTTTCAAGGAAGAGATGTAATTTACTACATACAGAAAAACTGCTGGTTCCAAAAGCACCAGAAACCTTTTTAATCGAGTCAAGGGAGGATGAAGAGGGCGCTTGGTGTCATGAAGAATCTTCTCACGATCCAGACTTTGTCACCAACCTCAACTGAATCACACATTATAACACAAAGTGAACTGAATGATTTTGTTAGAGATTTGGATCTGCCCAAGGTTAAGGCCAAGCTCTTAGATTCCGGCTACAGTGGTGAAATCTTCTAGTAGGCGATGTTCAGATTTCTTTAGTTCCACAAACGTGATAATGACCTTGTCCAATACTTCTTCATGGAGGGCAATCTCATGGCATGCCTTGTCAACAGTTTAACGGAATCTCTGAAGAGAAGTCATAATCCAGAGTAATGAAGTCTCTTCATCAATTCGACCAAAATAAGCCTAAAAGCCGTCTTGTTGCATAATGGCAATGTGCAACCTCAAACTCCAGTTGGTTCTGCAGACTAAATGAAAGAAATCTATGACAACATGAAAGAGATATTGAGGTGCCTGAACTATGACTAACATCTGTGACCCCTCTGTGGTGACGTAAAGGTGGTTGCGCTCTTGGTTTCCAGGATGGATACACAAAATACTGCTGCTTTCTGTGTGAGTGGGATAGTCGTGCAAGAGACCATCACTACAATAAGAGACTGGCCTATCTGACATTCACTGCAGCCAGGGTGTAAAAATGTCCTGCATCCAGCACTTGTTGACCCTATAAGATTTGTTACCACTATTGCTTATGAAGTTGGGCTAATGAAAAACTTTGTAATTGCTATGGATAAAAATGCAAAAACATTCAAGTATCTCATTGATACATTTCCAAAGTTGAGTGAAGCAAAGATAATGAAAGGAGTCTTTATTGAACCTCAGATTCATAAGGTTTTTCAAGATGTAGAGTTTCTCCATTTGTTGCAGGGCAAGGAAAAGGCTACATGGGTAGCATTTGCATTTGTGCTGACTAATTTTTGCGGAAACTCAAGAGCAAATAACTATAAAGAGTTGGAGGAAAATCTCAAAACATATAAGAATCTTGGCTGTAACGTGGCCTTAAAGATTAATTTCTTCCATTCACATCTAGACTTTTTTCCACCAAGCTGCAGAGCAATGAGCAACAAGCACGGTTAGAGATTTCACCAAGATATTGCAGTTATGGAGAAAAGATATCTAGGAAGATGGAATCCATCAATGCTCGCAGGATACTATTGGACAATTGTAAGAGATGAGCCGATGCAGAAGTACAAGAGACAAGCAAAAAAGAGTTGTTACTGAATGAGGACCAAATTTTGTAGTGCAATTTCTGTAACTTTATAATGGGATTCCACACGTTTTAGTTATTTGAATTGTTGCTAAGTTTCCTCTCAGTAAATATCAGAAAATAAAATATTCTACATCTTTATATTTGCAAAAAATAATAGTGTTTCAAAGTACTGAAATTTTTATGCAATAATTATATGTAGGAGTAAAAGGAAAACTCATATCATATAAAGAAGCAACTAAAATTTTCATTATCAGATTTGAATTTAGGAGGTGAAAATCATTGAGAAATGGCTCATTTCATGTAGAAAACAATATGTAGAACAATTAATTGGTGCCAACACCAATCCTAACCAATGCAGCAGGATGTCAGCTGTAGTATACAGCTTACACCTTTTACATTTTCACCCATCATGGGATGCTGTTCTCATATCTTAGGTCAGTAAAAAGATGTATGGGGTTCTCTAGGAGTAGGAAAGAAAACCACATGCTTATTGGCTCCTGTCCTAGGAAAGGTTTTAGGACTGTTTAGGACTTTACGACTGTTCTAAGACAGGTTTATGTTAGTGTAATAGGAAGGCAGGTATTTACATTTTAGAGTGATTACCTCCCTAGACAAAACTATTGTAATTTGCTAATTAAATATATTTAGGAATTTCTTTATAATGACATTTTCATTAATTATTTATTCTTAACTATTCTCATAGAAAGCCTTGAAGAGGGTTTTTTTATGGTTCAATAAGTTTCTGTTTAGTTAATTAACAAATACCTTAAACAATCATATAGAAAAAATGAAAAAAAAAATTACTTTATGATATATTAAATAGAAAACCAAAGACAGAACAATGTCAAACAAACAGGATCGGGGAGTAGAGAAGAAAAACATAACATAAAACATAAAATAGGAAAACATATTAAGGAACACAGTAGTAGAAGAAAAGTACCAGCTCAAGTACAAAAAGGCTTATTTCATTATTAGCGTTAATATGAATTGGATAATCAAGTCCCAAAGTCAGGAGAGCTCCTAAATGAAGAGTAGGGTAACCAAACTCTCATATATTCATAACCATAAGAATAGAGCCAATCATCTGAAATTATTAGATCTTCTATCCATATAAACAAGTCCAAAGATTTAACCCACTCCAGCTTAGAAGGGGGAGTAGTTAATCTCGAGTGGCTAGAGATGACTTGTCTCATTGCTGTAAAAAATATTCAGAATTATCCTTTCTTGATGGACTAAATTGACATTGGAAGTACCGAAAGTAACACTGCTTCTGGAGAGTTCTGTAGTGTTGTACCAAAGAGTTTATTAAAGAGGTCAAAAATGGAGTTCCAACATTTATTAATACCCAAACAGAACCTCCAAATATGAGTCATATCACCCACAGCTGAATCACATCTCCAACTCGTATCAGAGGTATTAGGGAACACAAGATGAATACACTTGAGGGTCCTATACCAACTGGATAAGATCTTATAGTTTGTCTCTTAGATATGACAAGATATTGAGATCTTATTAGTATGGGTAAAGATCGTATCACATTTGGCAGGAGAAAATTATCTATTGATTTCTGTCTCCACGTCCCCCAAAATGGAGCCAGGGTATTTAAGCAGCAGAGAAACACAATGGGAAGGAACTTCATCTTTGATACAAAGCTTTTTAAACTTCGTTAAGGGTCAAACCATGTGGGATAAAATGGAAGAGATTAGATATGTGACCATACGCCATGACTGTAAGAGCTAGCAGGTGATATTAGGTTGTCAATAGGATTCAAGCCTGGTGCCAAGGTAACATGTCTAATTTGAGTGACTGTATTTTCAACAAATCCAACACATCTAAAAGTATTTTGCGTATCTCATATGAGCGGAGACTAAAGGCCACTTTACACACAGCAACAGCACTAGCGATGTCACTGGGGAAATCACTCATCCCCGTCGGTTGTGCATCACGGGCAAATCGCTGCCTGTGGCGCACAATATCGCTTACACCTGTCTCACATACTTACCTGCCTAGCGACGTCGCTGTGGCCGGCGAACCACCTCCTTTCTAAGGGGGCGGTTCGTTCGGCGTCACAGCGGCGTCACTAAGCGGCCGCCCAATAGAACATCCCGCCCACCTCCTTCCTTCCTCATTGGCGGCGGCCGCAGGTACGGTGATGTTCCTTGTTCCTGCAGTGTCACACCTAGTGATGTGTGCTGCCGCCGAAACGACGAATAACCTGCGTCCTGCAACAGCAACGATATTCGCGAAAGGAACGACGTGTCAACGATTAGGTAAGTAATTTTGATCGTTAACGGTCGTTCCTGCGTTTCACACACAACGACGTTGCTAACAAGGCCGAATGTGCGTCACGAAATCCGTGACCCCAATGACATCTCATTAGCAATGTCGTTGCTTGTAAAGCCCGCAATAGGATCAGGTATAGAAGAGATATTATACTTCTGGATTACCCAATCCCAAATAAGTATGGGAGTTAGATATGGGTTGACAAAAATGACACTCCGGAACCCAGGGCCCTTCCCACCTAGAGAAGTCTAACTAACAGGATAGGATTCATAGACTCCTCCAGCACATTCCATATTTTATAGGAGGGATTTATAATTATATTCAAAATACAATTAATCATGAAAGCTTTTTGATATAGCACAAAATCTTGAACACCTAGCCCTCCTCTTGCCATGGACCACGGTAATAGTAAGTATGAAAGCCTGAACCTCAAAGTGTCCCAATTAAACCTGGAAAGTAAAGATTTAAGTCTTAGAAAAAAAGATATGGGTAGGTTGAAGGGGATGGTCTGGAAGAGTTAAAGGATTCCTGGTAAGCTATCCATCTTCAGAACGTTAACCCTACCGAACCATGAAACCGAGTGTCTGGACCAGTTCAATAAGTACTTCCCAATATTACGGACAAGAGGTAAGATATTAAGAGAGTATAATTGAGTTGAATCAGACAGGATAGTGATCCCTAAATATTTAATGTGATCATTCTGCCATTAGAAGGGAAATATAGAACTAAGGTGCAAGGCCTCAGCCCTTGATATATTTATATTAGAGTTCGCCGATTTAGAAATATTCACTTTAAGATTAGATAAAAATGAAAAATGTTTAAATTTCGCTAATATCACTGGAATGGAAATCCTAGGAAAAGTGACATAAAATAGAAGGTCATCCACGAAGATAGACATCTTACGCATTTTATTACCTATTGAAATCCACAAAATGTTAGGATTAGCTCTAATTGCGTTGGCCGGGGCCTCCATAACCAAGATATAAAGAAGAGGCGACAAAGGACAACCCTGATGGATACTATTATGTATGGTAAAGGGTCAGGAAAGACTACTATTGACCCTGACCTCAGCCATAGGAGAAGTACAAAAGGCCCATAATGCGAATATCGTATTGCTGCCCAAAAATTATTTTTCAGTGTCGCCCCTAGGAAATCCCATCTCTCCCTATCCAAAGCTTTCTCAGCATCTCTAGACATTAGGCGAGATGGGATTCCCCTAGAGCGCACACTCTAAATGGTCACGGTATTAATTTTGTTGTCATTGACTTCCCTGCCGGGAACAAAACCCACCTATTCTTTATGTATTCTATCTGGGATTAAGGGTTGCAACCTGAGAGCCAGCATTTTGGAATATAGCTTTTTGAGGTATGTTAATTAATGAAATTGGTCGGAAGCTATTACACTGAGTGTGATCTCTGCCATCCTTAGGGATAACTCTAATATGAGCTAACAATGATTGCTTGAGAAATTTCCCACCTAGGGCAATAGAGTTAATAGACTGCATTAAGACTGGGGCCAAGTGTTCCTTAAATAACTTGAAAAACCTAGCTGAAATGCCGTCAGGACGTGGACTCTTGCCTACTTTCAGATTCTTAATCCCCACCAAAACTCTCTTTCCAGATCCTGTGATTGACATTCATCCAGGGAGGTAAGAGAAAAGCCTTCCAAATTTGCCATAATATCCTTGGTTTTATCTACCTCCCCCAAACCGGATCCTCCAAAAGTTGCAGAAGACAATCTAAATTCCTCCAAAATGTCACAGGGAAAGTAAACCTGACCGTTTGAAGAAGAATTGCTCATAATATGTGACGTACATAATCGAGGGTGGAGAGTTTGAGTAAAGCTGACAAATCCGTTGCCATATTCAAAATAACACTTATGAATTTTGTCACACAGACAAGGGGATGTATGAGCTAATATTTGAAAGATTTGTCTCTGTACATTGGAAATCTCCCTCTTAACAGTATCAGAAGATCTGGCCATTTTGGTATTTTCCAAATGGGCAAGAGAAGCAAGCAATGTCTTAAGATCTTGTGATTTTTCTTTTTTATTCTGAAATCATGAGCTATGAAAATACCTCTCAAGACGCATTTAAATGCCTCACATTTAATAGTAGGGCTGGTGGAATCATCTTTGTGATTGGCAACAAATGTGGCTATGGGTTCCTCAACCTCTTTGATGCATAATTAAGTTCACAGGAGATGATCATTAAAGGGACTTTGTCACCCTTTCAGGGTTTTTTTTAGTTATTAATATGGTGGCATAAAGGTGAAATTAGCCATACCTGTATGCGTCCTGGATGATGGGTCGTTTTGAAAAAAATCTTTATCTTCTATCTTCCGGACTATGGGGCGAGCGCTGCACAGAAGACTGCCCCCGGTCTTCATTATACAGGATTCTTCCTCCCCTTCTCTCCAGTTTGCTTGTGACATCAGGTTTGCAGCCGGAAATCCCTCAGCTGCGTATTCTGCCATGCTGTCTCTCCCCTGCACTGTGAAGTTGCAGTGAGTCCGTGGCACTTGTGTACATCAAATTTAAAGGCTGCCCATGGAAGGGCACAGTCTTCAATTTTGATGTGCGCAGTCGTCGGGGCGACAAGGTTAGTACTAGTACCCCTTTAGCAAATATCACAGCTTGTAAATGATTTTTCATTGCTTCATTCTCTGGAAAAGGCTTCCAATTCTGTGAGATTCCTTGGTTGTCTTGCATGCATTGCTCTTTGGAGGTCTAGCCACAGATTTTCAGTGATGTTCAGATCAGAGGTCTGTGAGAGCAATTGTAAAACCTTCAGCTTGTGCCTTTTGAGGTAGTCTATTGTGGATTTTGAGTGACATATGTTTGGGATCATTATCCATTTGTAGAAGACATCCTCCTTTTCAACTTCAGCTTTTTTACACAAGGTGTTATGTTTGCATCAAGATATTATTGAAATTTAATTTAATCCATTCTTCCCTCTTCATGAAATATTCCCAATTCCATTGGCAGGAACACAACCCCGAAGCATGATTGATCCACCCCTATGCTTAATGGTTGCCAATATGTTCTTTAATCCGGCATTGAGTTCAATGACTTTACCTAAGGTGAAGTCACTAAGTTCAATGAGTTCAACTCAGGTCAGTTCCATACTGAGTTCCCTGAGAAGTCAGTGTTCGGGGTCCGTGTGCACGTGCCCGCAGCATCACCTACCCTGCCTACTGGGACCCTCTGAGCCGCTTCACCACCGCCACTCCCCTCTGGTGAGTATGGCTCTCACGGAATTACATTTTAAAATATGTGGCTTTCATAGCTTTCTCAGTCAAAAAGGTTCCTGACCCCCCATCTATAGGCATCAATAATGGCCGAATTGTACATCTAGTGACTGTCACATATACACATCAGTCATCCTGGAGAAGACATCATGTCTCTGAGGTGTCCATCACTATGAGATAAGCATTGCACCTTTGTGGCTACACGGTCTCCCAATCGGAGTGTGGGATCAATGGGAGCAGGGCACAAAGTGCTGGCTAATCTGGCAGCTAGATCTGAAGGTAGATAGGAGGGCTGGGAGATCACCCAAGTTCTTGAATACTGCAGAACACTCATCTTTCTTTGCCAGTAGTTATAATTGGAACCCCCATCGGTAGGTGATCCCTTGGTCTCGAAATAAGGCTGTATGAAGTTGAAGTTATGCCTGGCCAAATATGGGAGAATAACAATGTCACAGCCTTCCAGTTGTAAGTTCATTTTAGTTTATGCAGCTTACAAGATGGCTTCTTTCTCTTTGTAATAATGAATGGCACACAACGTTACGTGTTCTTGAAGTCACAGCGGATTTGAGACCAAAAACTCAGTGAATTCTATCTATTTCAATAAAATAGTTCTTCTTCCTTCCAAGTAAATCACAGAATAAAATATTAACAGGTTTCTCCAGCAAATGGTAAAAGATTTTTTCAGATAGGTCATAAATACGTTTGATTGTTTCATCTGTGATGGTTTTCTGTCATCTAAATGTGTTAGAATGTCTGAGGTCTGAGTGATATGTTTAGATATAATATCATGGATGGAGGGTGAGAGTAAAGAGAGACCGCACTCTTGTCCGCTGTGAAGGATTTCTTTTATTCAAACACGTGCAAGGTGGAAAGCCGGAGACACACTGTGAGCTGGCTCCTCTGAAATGGACGACCTGTGGAAGCCCAATTTGTGGGCGAAACGGCCGTCGTCCATTTCAGAGGAGCCAGCTCACAGTGTGTCTCCGGCTTTCCACCTTGCACGTGTTTGAATAAAAGAAATCCTTCACAGCGGACAAGAGTGCGGTCTCTCTTTACTCTCACCCTCCATCCATGGATTTTGTTCTATGACGAGCACCCCGCTTTTGGATTAATGGACCTTCCAGGCTCTCCACCCAGACACAGGCACAGGCGGTACCGCAGACGATACTGCAGGTAACTTGCGGTGGTGCAGGACTTAATTTCCTCTCTTGTCTTATTAGATATAATATCACGCTGGTCCTCTATTCTCTGACATAAGGATGCTGTGTCAGACTCTAGGTCATCCACTCTTTTGCCCACTCGCGTGATGTCCTGTTTTAGAGAATCAAGGGCCCTGGCCTGAGTCTACTCTAACCTACTAAACATGGCCTTCAGGTCCTGCTTTGTGGAGATAGAGCTGAGATGTTCTCTCCAATCCCACTCATCCCCAGAGAGCTGGGAAAGGGAGTCGTCAGTGAGTAGTGCAACCTCAACCTCGCTATTGAGGGGTGGGTGCATGGCACCACAGTCAGCTCAGAGCCCGGGTCAGAGATCGAAGACTCAGCTATGCGGTTTGGAGCCAGAGACATGTTTGATGGTGTCTCCGGCTCTGAGGGAGCTGGTCTATGAGGTAGGTAGCTGGAGATACCTTCTTTTGATGTCACTGAGCTCGGGCCATGAGACAAGGATGTTCTCCACATTAAGCTTTGTTAGTTGGATAATTAGGTAGGTACAGTATAAAAATGCCATGCTTGTAAGGTTTACAATCCCCAATAAGGGAAATGCCAAAGCATGTACTGAACAAATGTGTCCGAGTCTGAAACACACAGTATAGAAAAGATTAAATAGAAATTTAGACAGTTTGACAGAAAAAATTGGAGCTCAAAGACTAAATGAGGTAATGGGGTTGTCATACAGAAAAACGTATCCATGGTTTTTGAGCAAAATAACCTGCTCCGAAGTAATATTCTGTCCATGACCCTGAGGGCAAGCCCAAGCAAGCATTTTCTTTTAGAGCAAGGCTGGAAATAGTGAAACATTTTCACTCTAAGCAACAAAACCAGCCTTCCTGTGGAGAGGCGACATATACCCTACAAGATGAAGTGATTAGTAATGTCCTGTACATACGGTATTGGATTAGAGTTTTTCAATTTTCTGCCTGTTTACAAAGAATTTGACTGCTTTACTGTGGAGCTATGTTCAGTCTATTAATGGAGGCTTATGGTAGCTTAATGATAGCTGCCAAGGTAATTGAAAGCTGTAAGGAGTTTGTTGCTGTGGACAACCAATTATGATCCCAAACTACTAAGTTGATTAAGATGATAGGTCTCAGTTCTCCGAGGAAACAGCAATATTTATTCTAGTTTGCAAGTGCTGAACATATGGAAAGAAACGTGGCTTCCTCACTGAGAACTACATATCTGTATCTACCTCTATTGTGGAGTAACTGTCACTTCAATTAACTTTTTTTTTTAAAGGGAACCTGTTGGGTGCAATATGCACCCAGAACCACGAACAGTTTTGGGTGAATCTTGCTAATCCCTGCCTAGCAGTCCCAGCGTAGAGTAGTATAGATAAAGAGATATTTAGAAAAAGTATTTCTAAAGAGCCTTTATCATATGCTAATAAGGCCAGCGACTAGTCGCAAAGTCGTTATTTCCCTTGGCTAGTCAGCCTCCTTAGCATGTAATCACACTCCTGTGGGCGTGCTAACAAGCTAATGAATGCACAGCGTCAGAGGCATGGTCGCTCGCCTCTCTGCTGCCACCACTGTTTTTTGGCTCAGTGCATATGAATAGAAGTCCTTTGAGACTTCTGATCATGTGCACTGAGCCGAAAACCAGCCTCTGCCGCGGTGGCATGAGAGAGGCGAGAGTAACCATACCTCTGACGCTGTGCATTCATTAGCTTGTTAGCACGCCCACAGGAGTGTGATTACATGCTAAGGAGGCTGACTAGCCAAGGGAATTAACAACTTTGCGTCTAGTCGCTGGCCTTATTAGCATATGATAAAGGATCTTTAGAAATAATTTTTATAAAGATCTCTTTATCTATACCACTGTACTCTGGGACACCAAACATGTATTTATACATAAAAATGAGATCTCCTCTGAGACTTCTTTTTTCTAAGCTAAAAAAATACAACTTTTTCAACCTCTCATCATATGGGAGGCCTCCATTCCTTGTAGTAGTCTAGTTAACCACTTAGGATGAGGCCACACGGGGATTACTGTGATCACCTCGCATGACACTTGGCTCACGCTGGCAGTACATCAGAGCCGAGTGCCATGAGAGTATCCCTGCGACTGAGGTCCGACCGTGCGTGCGGACCTCAGCTGCGGGGACGGGCCGGCATTGAGGAGGGGAGGGAGGGATTTATCTCCCTCTCTCTTCCGTAGCCGACTATTGCCATTCTCGCACTGCACTCGCGGTACACCGGTGTATGCGAGTGCAGTGTGATTCTTCTCTCGCCCCAAACACTTGAATGGGTGCGAGAGAAAGAGTCTCACATTACAATCGCAGCATGCTGCGATTGTCTTCTCGGTCCGATTAGGGCTGAGAAAATAATAGCTCATGTGTGCTGACACACAGGCTAATATTGGTGAGAGTGGAATGCGATTTTTTTTATTGCACTCCACTCGCACCGATCTTCATGCCGTGTGGCTTAGGCCTTATGAACTGACTCTAACTTCTGAATGTCCTTTTTAAAATATGGAGTCCAAAACTGGATCCCATATTCCAGATGTGGCCTTACAAGTGATTTATAGAGGGGTAACAGAGACGTAATTATTATGGGGGACTTTAACTATCCTGATATAAATTGGGGAACAGAAACTTGCAGTTCCAGCAAAGGAAATAGATTTTTGATAACAATGAAAGATAATTACCTTTCACAAATGGTACAGGACCCCACAAGAGGGGGAGCACTACTAGACCTTGTACTAACCAATAGGCCAGACCGCATATCAAATATACAAGTTGGGGGTTACTTGGGGAATAGTGATCACAAAATAATAAGTTTTCATGTATTCTTTAGTAAGATGTCTAGTAGAGGGGCTACAAGGACACTAAACTTCAGGAAAGCAAATTTTAAACGGTTGAGAGATGATCTTAGTGCAATAAACTGGGATGATGTACTAAGTAATAAAAGTACACAAAGCAAATGGGAGACTTTTATGAGCATCCTGAATAGGGCTTGTGCAGAAAATATACCCTATGGGAACAAACATGCTAGAAATAGGAGGAAACCCCTATGGCTAAATAGAGCTGTAAGGGAAGCAATAAAAGAAAAACAGAAAGCCTTAAAAGAATTAAAGAGGGTAGGTAGTGATGAGGCATTATATAATTATAGAAAATTAAATAAAATATGTAAAAAGCAAATTAAGTTAGCTAAGTTTGAGACAGAGAGACTCATTGCGAGAGAAAGTAAAAATAATCCTAAAATATTCTTTAACTACATAAACAGTAAAAAACTGAAAAGCGATAGTGTTGGCCCCCTTAAAAATAGTCTTGGTGAAATGGTGGAAGGGGATGAGGGTAAAGCCAACCTGCTGAATGACTTTTTTTCTACGGTTTTTATACAAGAAAATGCCATGGCAGATGACATGACCAGTGATACCATAAATTCACACTTGAATATTACCTGCTTAACCCAGCAGGAAGTACGCCGCCGCCTCGAAATCACTAAGGTTGACAAATCTCCGGGCCCGGATGGCATACACCCCAGAGTACTACAGGAATTGAGTTCTGTGATAGATAGACCATTATTTTTAATCTTCTCAGATTCCTTAATAACAGGGTCGGTACCGCAGGACTGGCGCATAGCAAATGTAGTGCCAATATTCAAAAAGGGGACAAAAACTGAGCCGGGAAATTATAGGCCGGTAAGTTTAACCTCTACGGTTGGTAAAATCCTTGAGGGTTTCTTGAGAGATGCTATACTGGAGTATCTCAAGAAAAATAACCTTATGACAGAGTATCAACATGGGTTTATGAGGGATCGATCCTGTCAAACTAATTTGATCAGCTTCTATGAAGAGGTAAGTTCAAGTCTGGACCAGGGAAATGCAGTGGATGTTGTGTATATGGACTTTTCAAAAGCTTTTGATACGGTGCCACACAAAAGGTTGGTACATAAAATGAGAATAATGGGGATAGGGGAAAATATGTGTAACTGGGTTAAAAACTGGCTAAGTGATAGGAAACAAAGGGTGGTTATTAATGGTACGTACTCGGACTGGGTCTCAGTTCATAGTGGGGTACCACAGGGGTCAGTATTGGGCCCACTTCTTTTCAACATATTTATAAATGACCTTGTTGGGGGTATGCGGAGTAGAATTTCAATATTTGCAGATGATACTAAACTCTGCAGGGTAATCAATACAGAGGAGGATAATTTTATATTACAGGGAGATTTATGTAAATTGGAGGATTGGGCTGAGAAGTGGCAATTGAAGTTTAATGTAGATAAATGTAAGGTCATGCACTTGGGAAGAGGAAATAACATTTATGATTATGTACTTAATCGTAGAACACTGGGTAAAACAGACACAGAAAAAGACTTGGGTGTATTGGTGGATGGTAAACTTCACTTTAGTGGACAGTGTCAGGCAGCTGCTGCCAGGGCTAATAAAATAATGGGATGTATTAAAAGAGGTATAAGTGTTCATGAAAAAAATATAGTTCTACCTCTGTACAAGTCACTAGTGCGACCACACTTAGAATACTGTGTACAATTCTGGTCACCGATATATAAGAAGGACATAGCTGAACTGGAGAGGGTGCAGAGAAGAGCCACCAAGATTATTAGAGGAATGGGTGGGCTGCAATACCAAGACAGGTTATTAAACTTGGGGTTATTTAGTTTGGAAAAACGAAGGCTTAGGGGGGATCTAATCACAATGTATAAATATATGAGGGGACAGTACAGAGACCTTTCCAAAGATCTTTTTACACCAAGGCCTGCGACTGGAACACGGGGGCATCCACTACGTCTTGAGGAAAGAAGGTTTAATCATAATCACAGACGAGGATTCTTTACTGTACGAGCAGTGAGACTATGGAGCTCTCTGCCGCATGATGTTGTAATGAGTGATTCACTACTAACATTTAAGCAGAGCCTGGACGCCTTTCTTGAAAAATATAATATTACCAGTTATGTATATTAGATTTTATGACAGGGTATTGATCCAGGGAACTAGTCTGATTGCCGGATGTGGAGTCAGGAAGGAAATTTTTTCCCCATTGGAACTTGTTTGCCACATTGGGGTTTTTTTTGCCTTCCTCTGGATCAACATGTTAGGCTACAGGTTGAACTAGATGGACTTAGAGTCTCCCTTCAACCTTAAAAACTATGATACTATGATACTATGAACAATACGTTGGGATCATGGGATCTAATCTCTCTTTTTATACACCCTAAAATCTTGTTTCCTTTTGCAGCTGCTGCTTGACATTGAGTGCTGCTGCTCAGCTTATTTATAATCAGAATACCCAAGTCCTTCTCCTGTTCTGTAGTCCCGAGTTTACTTCCATTTAATGTATATGCAGTTATAGGATTACTCCATCCTAGGAGCATTACTCTACATTTATCAACATTAAATCTCATTTGCCAAGTATCTGCCCATTCCGACATCTTATCCAGATCGTTTTGTAATATTGTACTATCAAGGTCCGTTTTAATATCCTACATAGTTTTGGTGTTCTTAGGAAAAACAGACACTTTACACTCAATCCCATCCACAAGGTCATTAATAAAGAGATTAAAAAGTATCAGTTCTACCACAGATCCCTGTGATACAAAAATGTGCTTGTTACATACAGTGTCCACCTGTCATTAACTTGAGAACGGCGGCAGCTATAGGCATAGAAGTGGTGTCAAGGTATAGTAAAGTAGCCATGTGCTACGCAATAAAACCACCTATAGCGCCACCTGGTGGAAAACAACGGCGTTAGCATTTTTAAGTTGTAGGGCATCATCAATTCAATACGAATCGACACCTTGCATACAGAAATGCTATGATTAGAACGTGTAAAACTCACAAGGCTGCGGACGTGAAGCGATACCTCATGGAGACCTTCCTACAAGTCATCGGGTATGGTGGTTGCGTGGAGTGGCCTCCACGCTCACCTGACCTGACCCCATTGGACTTCTTTCTGTGAGGTCACATCAAACAGCAGGTGTATGTGACCCCTCTACCAACATTGCAGGACCTACGACGACGTATCACTGATGCTTGTGCAAACGTGTCACCTACCATATTGCACAACGTGCAGCAAGATACAGTATGCTGTCCAGAGTCTAGATGTGCATTGCAGCTGACGGTGGCCACTTTGAGCATCAAAGTTAAATGAGCGCCATATGCGTGACCAGCATTCAATGTTTGGGGGGGGGGGGTCATGGGTTTCATATCATAGCATTTCTGTATGCAAGGTGTTGATTCGTATTGAATTGATGATGCCCTGAAACTTTGTAATTCACTTTTTTTCTCTATCTTGTTCCGTTTTCGAGATAAAAATGCTAACTCCGTTGTTTTCCACCAGGTGACGCTATAGGTGGTTTCATTGCGTAGTGCATGGCTACTTTACTATACCTAGACACCACTTCTATGCCTATAGCTGCCGTCGTTCTCGAGTTAATGGCAGTGGACAGGATATGGGTGGACACACTGTATACTGCATACTTCTACCTAATGTTCATGTGCATTTCTAGAGGGTGCAGGTACACCCCAAAAAAAAAACAGAGAAGAACACCAAAGAAATCTGGGAGCCATGGGTTGGAATGCATAGTATTTTGATGATGCTGTTCTCCTTTTAAGTGGTACGTGGAGTTTTGCTTTTGACCCCTGATCAAGACTCTGAGGGATCAGTCTTGGCATCTGTGCATTAAGACATTATTGCGGCAGATTCGCTTTAGGAGGACACACAGCACAAGAATCAGCTTACTGTAACCTGGGTTTGAACTTTGCTATTTCATGGCTCAGTGCTTTGCAGTGATGTGGCCTCATATTTTCACACACTAGATGAGAATGTAGATTTCTGCTGGGGCTTCCAGACAGAACTTAAGAGGATCTGTATCACTGCGCCGATCCTCAGAAGTGCATTGCTACTGTATCAACATCCAGACCTCCCATTGATAAACATTTTATTCTCCTGATCTGCGATCCTGAGAGGAATGTGTCAGTGATGTAAAGACCCAGAGTAGAAGGAAAGTCTTCATTCTGTGCAACAGTTTAGTTTATACTCTATTAGGCCTCTTTTACACAGCAGTTTTTTTGCATCAGTCACAATCCGTTTTGTGACTGATGCGATGGCTACGTCGCAGATTGTGGTAAAACTGATGCAACGGATCCTGTAAAAAAACCGGATCCGTCGTATCAGTTTTTCCTGACCAGCAGTGATTTACAACATTTCTGGGCATGCTCGGTTATAAAAAATGTAATCTGTCGACGGATCCTGCACCATAGGCTTCCATTACAACAAACGACAGATGGCGACAGATCCATCGTGGTCCGTTTTTTTCGATGCACACAAAAAATGTTACTATGGACGTTGTCTCCATCACATTTGTCAACAGATCCGTCGTACAACGGATGTAATGTGAGGCCGTCCATCGCTAATACAAGTCAATGACACAAAAACGGATCCAGCACTGGATCCATTTTTTTCACATTTTGACGGATTGTGACTGTTGGCAAAAAACAGATGCGTGAAAGGGGCCTTAGGGGTTGTCAAAACCAACCCGATACACTTTAGGTTTGTTGAATGCTGCCGATGTTGCCAGTTCACTAGCCAAATTTTTGTACGCAGAAGCCACAGACTAGGTATGAGCAAAACCTGTGTTTCGTCACGGTGCAAAATAGTGATATAAATGGTTATGGTTTTGCCTATATCTTATTGTCACTCACAGACTGTATTTATTCTTATTTTATCCTGTTTTACTTTTTACCTCTTTGACAGCTTATTACATTTAATTTACAAAAATCTAACATAAAACCTCAATATTTGACACTCAGTTTATTTGTATTACACAGAAATATCTGCACATTTGAAAACAATTTTATGTTCTTCCCTGTTCTCGTTGATGCTCCTTTTCTTCTTCGTCAATCATTCATGCATATTCAGTAGCCAATTGCATACAAACAACTGATGTACAGTGCCAGGTGGAAAATCATGCAAACTCGCAAATGCTATGTAAAGGAGGCTCCGACCGGATTCAGATTGTTGAGTGCAGTATTTCAAAGCACAAATCATTGAGGTACAACACCACTCAATCAAAACCTCATTCCCGTTTTTAAGTGGCATCCATGACCCTCAGACATCTTGTGGATCTGCCATAGTAATTGTTCTTTGTGGGGATACCAGCTTTAGTTTTTTACTGAATGTACCATTCCTTTTAGAAGTTTTCAGCTTGTTCTGATAGTTTTTGACAAATCAGTGGCTTTTAGTTTAGATTACAGCATGGAAATCCCACAACAGTTTTGTTTGTGGCACCAATGAAACCTTTGCATAAATACTTTAAAAGCTGATGTCTAGATGATAGTAAGGCTAACATCACATTTTTATATCTGCAAAAAGATGTTGTAGGCGTGAGACATATGCTTTCAAAACATCAGCAAAAGAGTACAAACCTCAACCTACAATTGACTAAGTTTAGATGTATTTGTGTATCATAAGCCAGATCAGATACCCATACTGTGCACTGACGAGGGGCAATCACCCCAAAACACTGTGTCTGCAAATTTGGATTCTGATCTGTTATTAAATCCTACGTGTTATGAAAAGGCTAGTTTAAAAAGCTGCTTTTGACTTTTAGGATTGCTATCTCCAATAGGTGGCGCTAGAGTTTGTCTCCTTCCACACTGGAAGGACAATTTGTCTAACATATGTAAGACGTCCATCCATACTCACATATGTTTTTTTAATGAAAAAAAAAGGATCTTTTTTTTGGGGGGGGGGGGGTAACTAGCAAGCACTGGTGTAGACAGCCCCAACACTTCTCTTGATTTCAGCGTTCACTCTGTGGGAAGGTGCAGTGGAGGAAACCTTTTTCCCAATCATATTCATTAAAAACATATATTTTAAAAAGATTGAAATATACTTATACACATTTCAATATGTCCCCAACTGAGAATAGTTGACAAAAAGTATATACTCTAGTTTTCAGACTATAAAACGCAAAAACAAATGCATAAAAATGTGGTCATTATGCTCTATTATTGGGGGATCTCCCCCATCCTTGTATATAAGATTCCCATCCTGGTATGTATGTCCCTAATACTGGTATATATGATCCACATCATGGGCTCATCCTGGTTTATATGTTCCCCATCCCCGCACAAAAAAACAAACAAAAACAATTCCACTCACCTTCCATCCACTTCCCTGATGCATGGCGTCCTTTTCTGATTCCAGCAACTGACTTTGACGTGTAAATACCATGCGCCCCCAGTCGCATGTTGACATCAGCTGCTGGCTAATCCACAATGAACATTCACTCTCTTCATGCCCGGGATTATGGGCGTGGGGAGTAGTGAATATTCATTTACTTTAATATCAGTACACGTGATTGCCCCAGTCACTGCTGTAAACCTGCAGCTGGGGTGATCAGTGTGTCCGCTATTGAATGAGTATTCACTGCACCCCTTGCCCATAATCCTGTCCACCTCTCGACACCGGCTTCAGTGTCGGGATTATGGGAGTTGGGAGCAGTGAATATTCATTTACTTTAATAGTGGACACACGTGTTCTCCCCAGCCGCCGGCCTACAGCAGTGGTGAATCTGCTCCTGCCTCTTGTGACCTGCTCCACCGCCACCGCCTCTCGACAGCAAGCCAGGCACATCCAGACTAAAAAACGCACCCCCCACTTTCCTCCCAGAATTCTGCGTCTTTTTGTGCTAAAAATATGTACTTCTCTCATCTTTTTTATTTCTGGGGAGAACAGATATAAACATGGTCAAATACATTAAGCTGTACTTAAAAAAAAACCAAAAAACAAACAAAAAGGCACACTATACAACGTAAACCTGACAAAACAGTTAAATGAGCATTTCTTTTTTATTACATCTTGATCATTTTAGTCTGAATAAGGTGCCATATAAGTTGGAATACTTTTTTTCTTGCAAATCAGCCGTATTCGCCTGGTGGAATGTACTGTATAAATGTGGACCTAGCCTAAGCTGGCAACTTTTTCCAGAAATGGGAGCCATGGTGCTCTTCTTCCCAATACCCCAGTGGGTTCAAAAACAACCAACCATGTGCCATTAATTGGATGTTTGTTTTGGATTAGTAGAGTAGAAGAATTTTGGACACAGGAGGTGAACACCCAGGAGAATTCATCTTTCAATTCGGAATAAAAGATCACTGAGTATTATTTGCTATGAGAAATTATATCCCTCCATCTATCACTGACATGTTGTGTACGTTTCCTCAAAAAGCATGCTGATCTCTTTATAATCTGTTTTTATGCAATGAAGATAAAATGTTAACCAAACCATTTTTCCTATGTAAGGAAAATCCTCCAGACAGCTAAAAGCCTGAGAATTTATAGCTACTGCTAGATTTAAAGATAAACTGTAGTCAGAGTTTGACCAGGAACACACTACAATGGGCTTCTAGAGCCTAACGCAGGTCTTATTGGTCTTTCTTTTTGTAGCTCTTGTATAATTTCACGTCCAACAAATGTTTTGGATTCAGTGAAGCAAATTAGTTGACCTCCAGATCATATCATCAAAATAATCCATTAGATAAGGTATTCATAGTAGAAAGATTTGGTGAAATGTGTTTGAACTTGTTGTCCATGCAGGTCTTTGTCAGGAGAAATGTTTTCAGTTGCTAAAGGGAATCTGTCAGGATTTTCCATCTCAAACTATATGTGCATGTAGCTCTTTCAAAGAAAAGTCCAGCAATACCTTTACATGTCCGGTTCGTTCCTCCCTTACTAAGAAAGTTACACTGCATAGAGGTGGTCAGTCAAGCAGGAGGAGGCGGCGTTTGTGGAGGAATAGAGCTGGAGTGACAGAGGCTTCAGATCTACAAATACCTCTTCAAACTCATTTAGATATCAATTCAAATGCAGATTTCTCATTAACTCCTTCAGCCACGGGCGTTTTTCCGTTTTGGTTTTTTTTCCTCTCTTTCTTCCGAGAGCTGTAACTTTTTCATTTTTCTGTCAATCTTGCCATATAAGGGCTTGTTGTTTGCGGGACGAGCTGTACTTTTACATGAAACCATGAGATTGACCATATAGTGTACTGGAAAACAGCAAAAAAAACCTTCAAGTGTGTAAAAACTGCAAAAAAATACACAATAGTCTTTGGCGTATTTTATTGACCGTATTCACTATATGATAAAACAGATGTGTTGGTGTGATGTTTCAGGTCGGTACGAGTTTGTAGACACCAAACATATATAGGTTTACTTTTATCTAAGGGGTTAAAAAAATTAAGAAGTTTGTCCGAAAAAAGTGGCGCACTTTTGCGCCATATTCTGAAATCCATAGCGTTCTCATTTTTATATTATATATATATATATATATATATATATATATATATATATATATATATATATATATATATATACACACTGTATGTGTATATATATATTGTCAGCTATCTTTATAAGTCAGCTATCTTTCTAATATTATTACAATATTTATGGCACTAACCTTATTGCTGCATTGTCTCCATTAATTCTTGTTTACTGCTTGTTCACGGTGGTGCAAATTCAGTGACTACAAGAATTATAGCACATGTTAGATAGAATTAGAGCAGGAGCATAAGTGATAATTAATGGGTAATGTACTGCTGCAGGTCTGTAACCTTACTCTGTTCTCTATACCTCACAACTTTTAATTAACTGATAAAACTGTAATAGATATTCCACATCATTTATTTCAAATGCCTTAAAAATGGATTGTCTGCTTGTTATGGCCTTTAAATGAAATGTTCCTACATATTTTAGTAAAAGCATTGCAAATTATTTCTATTTTTGTTTTACTTAACTATACATAGGATGCATGACATAGTGTGTAGCACTTTGGGTAAGGCAAGTTTTGCTCCTCCCAATCATGTGATGATTCTCCCTGTATTCACAAAGTATTATTGCCCCTTAGATCCTCCTTGAAAAGTAATGATGCCGACTAAGTGCCTTTTCCAAAAGTAATAATGCCAACTTTGCTCCATCTTTCTCAAAGAATAAAGTTTTAGTGAGCTGGCACAGGCAAAATTGCAGTGTTGTCATTGTGCCTCCTGTGCCGTGATGTAGGCTGTAGGCTTACAGCAGCCTTCGCCTTTCCTCTATACCAGGAGAACCAACTTTATTGATGTCCTGTTGAAATTGGTGCTCACCCCTGGACATACGGGGCACTTAGATGTCCGCTGCAGCATGTGCACTGTCTACGATGGTATCAATGCCACTGCTATTTTCCCCTTTTTACAAAATTATGTGCCTCCTAGAATGTTGTGCCCAAGGCAGCTGCCCCTTGACTTCATCCCATTGCATGAGGTACAATATTTGGTGACCGTATCAAGTTAACATCACCTCTTTAGTGTATTTTGATTCTTATAGAATTTTTTTATTTTTTTTTTCTGTAGGACCCTGCAAACCAAAAACCTGGCAGAAAAAAAACGGTATCCTTCAGCAGCATGCCCTCAGAGAAGAAAATAAGCAGTGCCAGCGATTGCATCAGCTTCATGCAAGGGGGTTGTGAATTAAAGAAAGTGCGTCCAAACTCTCGAATCTACAGTCGCTTTTTTACCCTTGACGCTGATGTACAGGCTTTACGTTGGGAACCTTCTAAAAAGGACCCTGAAAAGGCGAAGTTGGACATCTCTGCCATTAAAGAAATACGACTTGGCAAAAACACAGAGACATTCAGGAACAATGGACTGGCAGACCAAATTTGTGAGGACAGTGCATTTTCAATAATTCATGGGGAGAATTATGAATCTTTAGACCTGGTGGCTAATTCAGCTGATGTGGCCAATATTTGGGTCTCAGGTCTAAGATACTTAGTCTCTCATAGTAAACAACCACTGGATTTGGTAGAAGGTGGGCAAAATACACCTAGATTCACCTGGTTAAAATCTATCTTTGATGCTGCAGATGTGGATGGAAATGGCATTATGTTAGAAGATACAGCAGTTGAACTGATCAAACAGCTCTCTCCTGCTATTAAAGAAACAAAGGTTAGGTTAAAATTTAAAGAAATCCAAAAGAGCAAAGAAAAACTTACCACCCGAGTGACCAAAGAAGAATTCTGTGAAGCATTTAGTGAACTATGTACAAGACCCGAGGTGTATTTTCTTCTTGTACAAATTTCCAAAAATAAAGAGTACCTAGATGCAAATGATCTGCTATTGTTCTTAGAGTCCGAGCAAGGGATGACTCAGGTAACAGAAGATATGTGCTTGGACATAATACAAAAGTATGAGCTTACTCAAGAAGGACGCTTGAATGGTTTTCTGACCATTGATGGTTTTACGAAGTATCTTTTGTCCCAGGAATGTGATATATTTGATCCTGTCCATAAAAAGGTTAGCCAAGACATGACACAACCATTGTCACACTATTATATCAATGCCTCGCACAACACATACTTAATTGAAGACCAATTTAGAGGTCCAGCAGATATTAATGGATATGTGAGGGCGCTAAAAATGGCTTGCAGAAGCATTGAACTTGATGTCAGTGATGGACCAGATAACGAGCCAATCATTTGCAACCGAAATAGCATGACCTCACCGTTAGCCTTTCGAAATGTTATTGAAGTAGTTAACAAATATGCCTTTATCTCCTCTGAGTATCCTCTTATACTTTGCATTGGCAACCACTGCTCTGTACAGCAACAAAAAGTAATGGTGCAACATATCAAGAAGATCTTTGGGAGTAAACTCTACACGGAAATGCCTTTGCCAGCAGACTCCTACCTTCCATCTCCTGAAAAACTTAAGAAAAAGATAATTGTAAAAGGTAAAAAGCTGCCATCAAATTTTGACCTTTTAGAAGGAGAAGTTACCGATGAAGATGAAGAGGCTGAAATGTCTCGAAGAATGTCAGAAGATTATTTTGGAGAACAAAGATTAATCAAACTTTGTAGAGAACTATCAGATTTGGTATCAATTTGCAAATCAGTGCAATACAAAGATTTTGACGTCACCATGAAAAACCAAAGTTATGGTGAAATATGTTCTTTTAGCGAGAGCCAAGCTAGTCGGATTGCTAACGAGTATCCAGAAGACTTTGTAAACTATAATAAAAAGTTTTTAACAAGGGTTTATCCAAGTCCAATGAGAATAGACTCAAGTAATATGAATCCACAAGATTATTGGAATTGTGGTTGTCAGGTTGTGGCTATGAATTTTCAGACTCCAGGCCCAATGATGGATCTCAATATTGGCTGGTTTCTTCAAAACGGTGGTTGTGGATATATCCTTCGACCATCCATCATGCGTGACCAGGTGTCATATTTTAGTGCAAACACTAAAGGTGTTGTACCTGGTGTCTCCCCTCAGGTTCTTCACATCAAAATCATCAGTGGACAGAACTTCCCTAAGCCAAAAGGAGCATGTGCAAAAGGGGACGTCATTGACCCATATGTATGTATTGAAATTCATGGCATTCCCGCTGATTGTTCAGAACAAAGAACTAAAACAATGCAGCAAAATGGAGACAACCCGATTTTTGATGAGAGCTTTGAATTTCAGGTAAACCTCCCAGAGTTAGCCATGGTGCGTTTTATGGTTCTTGATGATGACTATATTGGAGATGAATTTATTGGCCAATATACTACTCCCATTGAGTGTTTACAGCCTGGATATAGACATGTGCCGCTACGCTCTTTTGTTGGAGACACAATGGAGCATGCTAAACTGTTTGTTCACATTGCAATTACCAGCAGAGCAGGAGGGGGAAAAGCTCAAAAACGTGGATTATCTGCAAGGATAGGGAAAAAAGCCAGGGAGTATACAATGCTAAGAAACACTGGCCTTAAAGTTTTGGATGACATCTTTAAACCTGCTGTTCATCCTCTGAGGGAAGCCACTGATGTTAGAGAAAATATGCAGGTAAGCTATGCTTATGGTGCTTAGTTCATTTGTTTGATTCATTAAAGACTACCTTTCACCATTTTTTTTCACATTATAAATAATGTAATATTTATTCACTTATATAGCGCGATTAATTCCACAGCGCTTTACATACATCAGCAACACTGTCCCGATTGAGGCTCACAATATAAGGTCCCTATCAGTATATGTTTGTAACTGGCCACTTCATGATAAAGTGGTTGAAGATCTGAATAATATGTATTTTTTTATTTTTTTTTAATTCTCATCTTTGTTGTGGAGACAGAAGCTTGTAAGGTTTATATTCTAATGTCCACTATACACAAGTGGATGTTAGCAGAGATTCTTCTCAATCATAAACAGTGTCATGCAGGGAAAAAATTGGAAACGCCCCCAGAGAAGGTCAGAACCAGCTTTTTTAGTGAGCGTAAGTGCTCGTGCGCACTTTTCTTTTTTTTTTTTTGCGTTTCCACTGGGTTTTAAGCTGCAGCGTCACATTTTCAAAATGCATGCGTTCTGCTTCCCCAGCAAAGTCTATGAGAATCATGCAAAATCCGTGCACACGTTGCTTTTTTGAACGCAGCCTTTTGAAAGTCAAAAATTTGACAAAATCTCTGCGTTTAAAAATGCAGCATGTCAATTCTTTTGAGCGTTTTGGCAGCGTTCTATTGAAACCAATGAGTTGTTAAAAAACGCTACCAAAATTTTTGTTGCGATCCGCATGGTTATTTGATATAACAAATACAGGTCTTTCTCTCTCTCTCTCTCTCTGTCGGTCGGTCTCTCTCTATCTCTATGTCTATCTCTCTCTCTGTCTATGTCGGTCTCTCCTTCCCACACCCTCTCTCATACTCACCGATCCACGATAATCGGCGCGGCGCTGCACGGTGTTCACACTGTGGTGACTTCTCCAATTTTGAAAATGCCGGCCGCTCATTATTCCATCTCGTATTCCCTGCTTCCCGCGCCCACCAGTGCCTATGATTGGTTGCAGTCAGACACGCCCCCAGTGACAGCTGTCTCACTGCAACCAATCACAGCTGCCGTGCAGTAAAAAAAAAAAAATTAAAAAAAAAAACGTGAGGTCCCCCCCAATTTTGAAACTAGCCAGGGTAAAGCCACATGGCTGAAGGCTGGTATTCTCAGGATGGGGAGCTCCATGTTATGGGGAGCATCCTAGCCTAACAATATCAGCCATCAGCCGCCCGGAATTGCCGCATCCATTAGATGCGACAGTCCCGGGACTCTACCCATCTCATCCCAAATTGCCCTGGTGCGGTGACATTCAGGGTAATAAGGAGTTAATGGCAGCAGCCCATAGCTGCCACTAAGTCCTAGGTTAATCATGGCAGGCATCTCCCCAAGATACCTTCCATGATTAACCTGTAAGTTAAAGAAATTAAACACACACATCCAAAAAATCCTTTATTTGGAATAAAAGACAAAAAAAACACCCTCTTTCACCACTTTATTAATCCCCAAATACCCCTTCAGGTCCGACATAATCCACATGAGGTCCCACGACGCTTTCAGCTCTGCTACATGAAGCTGACAGCGAGCGGCCACAGACCACGACCGCTCTCTGTCAGCTCCACGCAGCAACTGAAGTGAGACGCACGATCAGCGATGACGTCACACAGGTTACCCACAGCCACAGCTGGAGTCCTCCACCTGAGAGCGGTGGCCGTGGGTCACCTGAGTGATGGCACCGCTGATCGCGCTGCTCACTTCAGTCACTCAGGGGATTTGCGGTCACCGGTGAGTCCTTCACGAGTGACCACTAATCAGGACGCGACACACAGACAGAGCCTCGGGATGACAATGAAGTCGGCTGAAGTTCATGCGAGTTCATTCTCATCGCCCGGCTCTGTCTGTGTCGGCTGTCAGCGGGCATGTATAAGAGCTGAATTGCCGGGGGACTGCACTGGCAAAAATGCATTCAAAACGCGTGTAAAATGCATCCAAAATACATGCGTTTTGGATGCATTCTTTTTGTGAAAACGCAGTGTTAAGTCTGCCAGCGGGTGCGCTTTTTTCTGCACTGGTCAGGACACAGTGTGTGCACGAGCCCTAAAACTGACTTTCTAGCCAGGTCACACTGAGATCTCACTGCTGACACCTACTGTCATTTTAAGAGCAGGCAGAGTAGATCAGAGATTTGTGTCATTACAAATACAACTCTCCATCTATCCCAAACATACTGCTCTTCTCTCTCTAATTGTCACAGATAATGTACAGAGGTGTATGTAATGACACACAGTTCTGCTCTCCTCTTTCTGCACTTGTAATCACAGTGGTTGCCAGCAGTGAGATCTGTGTGACCTGGTAGGAAAGCAGAGCTGTGTGTCATTACAGACACAGCTCTGCATTATCTGTAATTAAAAGTGGTGGGAGGAGAGTAGACTATATGCCTGGGATAGATGCAGAGTGGTGTATATCAATCGTAGTGGAAATTGGCATATAAACTTTACAAGCCAATATCTCCGCAAGGATAATTAGAAATAAAAAATATGTTCTATTCAGATCACCAGTCACTTTATTATGATGTGAAAAAAATGGTGAAAAGGTTTTTTTAATAGACATTTTCTGAGAAAACAAAAAATAAGACCAAATGTAGAGAATGTGATAAAAAAGAGCACTTACATTCACCTGCTGAATCCCACAATACACCTGCACTGCCATTCCACTGTTCCCCATTGGTCTTCGCTGACTTGGCTGCTCTTGATGACGTATTAATTTATCATATGTCTTTGTAGCTTATCACTGCCCTCAGCATCTATGGCATGAGACTCTGAGGCCAGTGATTGGCTCCAGCATTCATATGGGTATATTGACACCATAGAGACCACTGGAGCATCATAGTGTGGCCCAGAATTATTTTCTCACTTTGTCACATTTCCTACTTTTGGTCAAAATTCGTTCTCCATTTAAACAAAAACACAAAACTCTAATTACAATCTCAATTATTATTCTTCCTTTTTCTTATGGGAGTCATCACTTTGGTTTTCTCTCAATTTTTTATGTAGTCTAGGTTACAATAAGGCTACTCTCACACTTGCGTTGAACGGCATCCATTACATTGCGTTGTGTGACAAATGCAACGGATGGGTTGCATATAGTGGCACAACGGATTCAACGGATCGTACAAAATAACGCAATCCGTTATAGTTTTTTTTTTTCTTGACTTTACACATCTGGGCATGCGCAGTTGTGTAAAGACGCTTGCGTTAACGGAATCCATCAAATGACGGATTCTAACGGAATCCGCCACCATAGGCATCCATTATAACAACAACGGACGCCGACGGAATCCTGCAGGTTGCGTTTTTTTGACACTCCACCAAGCGCAGAAAAACGTTACATGCAGCATTCCATCCGCCAGGCAGATGCAACGCAGCATCGACTGACGGATGCAACGCAAGGCCATCCGTTGGTATCCGTAGCTAATAGAAGTCTATGAGGAATAAAATGGTTTCCTGCAACGGTTACCGTAATTCCTCAAGGCGGTGGATAACAACGGTTGCCATTCAACGCAAGTGTGAAAGCAGCCTAAGGGATTCTAAAGGGTGCTTTACACACTGCAATATCGCTAACGATTTATCATCGGGGCCACGGTGTTTGTGACGCACATCCGGTGTCGTTAGCGACACACGTACGAGCGACCTTCTACGATCGCAAAAGTGGTAAAAATCGTTGGTGTTGGAGAGGTCGTCCAAAAAAAAATATTGTTGTCTGGTGAGTAGCGATGTTGTTCGTCGTTCCTGCGGCACCAGACATCGCTATGTGTGACACCGCAGGAGTGACGAACATCTCCTTAACCTTTGTCCGGCTGAATAGGTACAATTGTAACTATTCTGTTTTAAAATTGCAATACATTTTTTTTTCCAAAAGCCGTAGAGGGCTGAAATTTCATGACATCTCTGCAGTTTTGGTCCAGAATATATTGGCCAAATTTCAACAAAATATCTCCACCCTCTTCCGAGATAAGGGGTCGCTGTTAACGTTCTAAAATTATGCAGCCTGACGAAGGTTAATAGCGTCCACCGGCTATACGGAAGGAGGTGGGCGGGATGTTACGTCCCGCTCATCTCCGCCCCTCCGCTTCTATTGGCCGGCCACTTAGTGACGCCGCAGTGACGTCGCTATGACGCCAAACGCACCTCCCCCTTGAGGGAGGGATTGTTCGGCGGTTACAGCGACGTCGCTGACAAGGTATGTGCGTGTGACGCTGCTGTAGCGATAATGTTCGCTATGGCAGCGATCAACACATATCACACATACGACGGGGGCGGGTGCTATCGCTCGCGACATCGCTAGCAATAGCTAGCGATGTCGCAGCGTGTAACGCATACTTAAGTCCCAGTGCCATGTTTTCTTAGCTCATCTTAGCCCTTTAAAGTCAATAACAGACCTATCAATGCAATAATTGCGAATACACTTGTTCGTATTAATAGTTAATATAAAACGGAAAAACTCTTAAAAGCTATTATACATTTTCTCTCATTTTCACTGTTGCTCCATTTACATAAACTTTGAAAGCAGTTGATTTATAATTGTGCCAGAGATCGAAACATGATGATCAATAATACTGGCATTAATAATCAAGAGTTGAAGCCAGTTACACTGCCCCTGCAGTGAGCACAACAATTAGTATGAAAAAGCGGTGAAATAAACTACCAATTTTAGTCGTAATAATTGACAATAGTAAACACAGTATAAACACATATTTAATTAAAGGGGAGTTCTCGCTGGGTCAAAAGTGGCCAATGTTTCTCTTAATATTTACTTGATGCTCCTCATATTATTTTTTTTTTTTTTTTAAATCCACAATATGGTTCCAGAGATATCGGTCTTCTAATTTTGTTCACCCAATATGTTAATTTTGATTTTATTTCACAATGGGGCTGTACTCACAGGATAATTATGCAGAACAGAATAAAGACTTCGACCCCAGAGAGTCCTGTTCACTGCGCCTTTCAATAAAGAGCATAAAAATTTACATTTTAAGCTCACTAAGTAAGAGAACCTATATCATTGGAACAATATGGTGGATTAAAAAAACAGGGCAAAAACTTGAATATTTAAAGAGGACCAACCACCAGGATTTTCCTATATAAACTAAAGCCAGTGCTATACTGGCGCTATCATGCTGATTCTATACATACCTTTAGTTGTGAGATCAGATGTATAGTTTCTGAAATACAGGCAAGTAAATTGTGTGAAATGCACTGTTATTTGATGAGAAGTGCAACAGACTATCTAATAGAAGAGTCGGGTTTTGTTAGTTATTCCCGCCCCTGTCTGCTGCCTGTCCTTCCTCCCCCTGTCCTTTCTCCCTCTTTCGTCCCCCTGTAATAACAGAGACAGGAGGAGGAAGGACAGGGAGGCAGACAGGGGCAGAAATAACTAGCAAAACCCGACCCACCTATTAGATATTCTGTAGCACCTGTCAATCAATTAACAGTGAATTTCACAATCTTTACTTGCCTATACTTCAGAAAGTATACATCTGATCTCACAACTAAAGGTATGTATAGAATCAGCATGATAGTGCCAGTATGGCACTGGCTTTCGTTTATATAGGAAAATCCTGGTGGTTGGTCCTCTATAAAAGGAGCAACAGGATTAAAGTAAGAGCAAAAAATGACCACATTTGAATTGAAGACTGGTCCTCTTTATTGTAAGTTTTTATGTAAACTAGTGCTAGTCAAATCCTTAAGTATTGCACCCAGAAATCTACTTTTTGTATCTAACTTTTTGGATTGTTCTCTAATAATGATGCATTGTTGAGTCACTAAAAATGACGACTAGATTGGTAACATGTTATTTAAGAATGGAACCAGGTAAAGATGTAGACTGAATCCACTCACAATTATACCTGTACAACTTTAGTTTTAGATTCAGCTTTCGGAATTATTTAAATAACAATCCCCTAATTTGGGGTGATTATCCAAAATAAATTCTCTTCATCCTTTGGAGCAATCCAGTGATAGACATACTGAGATGTGGGGTTCCAAATGTTTTGGGACATGATTTTGCAACACTTACTAATATATTATCACAAACAGAGCAGCTCTCCTAACCACAAAATAGCATCTGATGGAGGATCATGTGACCAGAGAGGCCCATCAGCTTCTGGCCTCAGTTGGTGGAGGCTTATGGACAGCTCTGGTCATATGATCCTCCATCAATAGCCATTTTCTAGTCCAGAGAGAGGCAAGCAGCACTAAAAAGTGCTATGTATACTAATATATTAGTAAGTGCCACAAAATCATTCATAAAGATCAAATGACCAACCCCTTTAATTCCTAAAGCTTTAGCATGAAGGTTTATGTGAAAATCCCCACGTCCCAGCATGTATGTATATCATCATATTTCTTAAAAGGCAATCACCCAGAAATAATGGATTGTCATTCAGACAATTCCAAAAAGTGAAATAAAAAAAAAATAAAGGCAAATTTGACAAACTCTTAAAGTAAATATTATTCTAGTTAAATCACCGTGGAATTATTTTACAAACTAAAAGACTAGCTTTGTGAAATACAAGAACAGTGGTTTGTCAGGGTTAAATAGTGTGTGGTGTTTGTTCTTGTGTTGATTTTTTTTCCTATTTGTTCCACTCTAGAATGCGCTAGTGTCCCTAAAGGAACTTTGTGGACTCCCTACCAGCTCCAGCCTCAAACAGTGTATGCTGTCCTTCGTGTCACGACTTGTGAATAGTGACAGCACTCCATCTGTGAACCTCATCATGAAGGACAGTTACCCTTATTTGGAATCTTTAGGAACAATACCCGATGTTCAGAAAAAACTGCTCAATTCTTATGAAACGGTTAGTTCCGAACTATATTGTATACATCTTGTTTAGGCCGGAGTTCCACTTGCATATGACACACGCGAGTCTCGCATCGCATCACCCGGCACGATCACACACTCTCCTGACACGAGCGCCTTAGTTGCATAGGAATTCATGCAGATGACCCGCTCCTGTCAGGAGAGTGCGGCCGTGCCGGGTGATGCGATGCGAGACTCGCGTGTGTCATACATAAGTGAAACTCCGGCCTTACTCTCACTTACATCTTTCATTAATACTTTGCATAATTTGTAGGACCGATGTTCAGAAAAAAAAAACATGGACACATAAGCTTAGTCTAATGGAAACTCATGGAAATTGAAGCACTCTAATAAGCAAAAACACAAATGCAAAAACATAACAATGTTTACATTACAACATTTTATTCAACAACTAAAACAAGAAGAGTGAGATCCCTGCTCACAAGAGCTTACAATCTGCACACTACTTCTGCACAAGTATTGATCACTACATTGTAGACAGGTTCCCTGCAGTCTCTCTCATTTTTTGTTTTGACTTTCTGTCAAGCTTTGAAATAGTCTTTTTGTCTCTTTCTCACATATATTGCTGTACATGACAGCTGACATGCTTCGGTAATGGTACCAATTAGAACTGATTAACCCCATAAATACCACTGTCAATGATTGACAGAAGTATTTAAGTGGTCAAAAGGGGCTTAAAAGATCCCCATTGATGAGATAGACCCCACCACGATTAAAACCAAGGGGGCCGGTTGAAAGTCATATGTTTGTGGCGCCCCTGAGGCTTCAGTCGCCACAGAGGTACTGCACCTCAGCCAGAGGTGTGGTTTCCATCCAGAGTACGGAAGAGGTCATCCACCGGTATGTACACAAAACACAGAACACCTCAATTATCAGCTCTCCACCGGGTCAGGGTTAGTGCTTGGTTCCATTAATTCTACGTATAGCCACCACTGGTGATGGTTCCTCCCTCCCCCTAATCCGACAGTTCCTGGGGGTAAAGTCTAGTGAGTTGGGAGACTGTAGTGTTAGGAAGTCGTGAAGGAGCAGTGGAGGAGTCAAGACCTGTGGTCTGGAGCTAGTGCAGCTTGACCCAGGTGCAAGACAGAAAGGGTCCTAGAGACCACGGGAAGTGCGCCATACTCCCATGGCCTCATTCCACATACAGTATCGGAGTGGAAGGACTTGGCCGCAGAATGGGTACTGGTCCCTAGACTAGAGGAGAAAAACCAATGTGCCCCGCTAGTAAAACCAGAGGCTAAGGACACATCTAGTACCGAAGCCAAACCCGCACACGAATCCGCTGGAAGGTGACCACATAGGACCAAAGGGAGTAGGCCGATAGGCTCCCTTTGTGAAGGATCTGCTCAGGGCAGTGTGTGCATAGGCGCAGGACAGGAGGGCGAGAAGTCAGCGCAGGAAGACGACCAGGGAAGGTACATAAGAAAGGTGCACCAGACTTGACCTCCAAACTACCCGGGATCAACTGGAGCCCATCACAGTGGAACCCAGCACTCCGAAGGCGGTCACTGACTAGTCGTGTTACCTTGGAACCTGCTACAGTGAGTAAAAACCTTGAGACTGCATCCCTGTGTCGCTCCGTTATTCGCCTGCGCCTCCGGCTCTGCACCCCCGCCATCGCCTACTGCCAACTCTCCCATCCGTCCTGGGGCTCAGTTCTGCCTGTGGAAAGCTATACCAACCAAGCTGCGTCACCATCTGCCCCAGAGGTCCCCATCCCACAGCGGCGGCACCTAACTTGCTGCATACCACAGGTGGCGTCACAAACTACCATCCCCATCATCTCTACTTTGTCTGACACCGCTGGGGTCGCGAAACCGGCCCTTGCCACCGCGGTGTCCCAGAAACAGAACTGCAGCCCAGTAACGAGTTCTCCACGGCCCCGGTGTGGGCGTGTCATTCACCGCAGGGTTCAGTGGCCTTTTAGATATTGTTATAATAGGAAGGTCTAACAGGCTGTGTCAGTGAATCACTGATAGGTCTAAGCCATTGCAGTACAAGAGTACAGCAGTGCACGAGACCAATGATTAAAAGTAAAAAATATTCATATCCTACAGTGGGTCTAGCTGAAAATGCAAAAAAAAATTTAACATAATGTGAAAAAGTCAAAAAACACAATAATCAAAAGAAAATGGTACAAATGAAAATGTCAAACTGTCGCGCAAAAAACAAGCAGTAATACGGCTCATTTGGCAAATAAATTAAAAAGGTTACAGCTCTCCTATTAAGTCGATGCACAAATAAAATATTTTTTAAAAATATTATTCCTAGTGTGAAAAAGTAGCAAAGCATAAAAAATGGTATAAATCTGGTGTCACTATAATCGTACTGACCCCAAGAATAAATCAATCTTATAATTTTTACTGCACCATGAACCTCATGAAAAAATATAAATACAGTACAGATAGTGTCTTGAAAAAAATACAGTATTCATATCCTGTGCACTTTTCCACATTTTTTCACGTTACACCCACAAACTTAAATGTATTTTGTTGGCATTTTATATGATATTCCACCACTAAGTAGCAGGTATTACTGAAATGTAAAGGAAATGATATATGGTTTTCTCAATATTTTATAAAAATATAAATCTGTAAATTTGTGACGTGCATTTGTATTCAGCGGCTCTGAGTCAATACTTTGTAGGACCACCTTTCTCTGCAATTACTGCTGCAAGTCTTTTGGGGGATGTCTGTACTAGCTTTGCACATCTAGAGGCTGAAATAATTGTCCATTCTTCTTTGCCAAGAAGCTCGTGCTCAGTAAGATTGGATGAAGGCATCTGTGAGCAGCAATTTTCAAGTCTTGTCACAGATTTTTAGTTGGATTTATGACTGGACTATAACTGAGCCATTCACACACATGAATATGCTTTTATCTAAACCATCCATTGTAGCTCTGGCAGTATGTTTAGAGTCATTGTCCTGTTGGAAGGTGAACCTACTCTACAGTCTCAATTCTTTTGCAGCCTCTAAGAGGTTTTCCTCTAGGATTGTCCTGTATTTAGCTCCATCCATCTTCCCATCAATTCTGACCAGCTTCCCTGTCTCTACTGAATAAAAGCATCTCCACAGCATGATGCTACCACCACCATGTTTGACGGTGGTAATGGTGTTTGTAGGGTGATGTGCAGTGTTAGTTTTTCACTACACATAGTGTTTTGCCTTACGCCTCAAAAATTCTACTTTGATCTCATCTGACCAGAGCACCTTCTTTCACATGCTAGTTATGTCCACTACATGGCACAATGCAATATACTTTAGGGATGACTTTTTCAGTCATTTTCTTATGACTATAGACTATATAGGAAAGAAAAATGTCTAAAATAATTAAAAAAAGAAAATTCACCAAATTAATGCTTGAATTGGATAGAATTCATGGTACTAAATAAGGTCACAACAAAGGCTTGTCCCCTATTTGGAGAGGGATGAACTATTCTTAGGATAGGTCATTAATATCAGATAGAGGGTGGGTTTGACACCTGGCACCCCCACTGATTAGCTTGCTGTAGCATTGGTGGAGGCTAGATGTAGACAGTATATGGGACGAGCATACACTGCTCCATACTCTGTGTAATGCAGTTAGGGAGTTATGGTAGTGCTAGGTGGGGATGGATATGGGATAAATGTATGGAAGTAGGTGTGAGTGTATGGCCACAACCGGCTTGTCAGATTCTGCCTGGGAGTATCCATATCACACACTTGCAGCCAGGAGATTGCCGTTCCAGGCTCTGACACCGGAGAATCCGCACAGTGCATGAGATGTGAGGATTCACAAGTCACATAGAATGACATAAAGGGACTGCAGATCTGTGCATTTAGACCGGACAACCACTTTAATGACTGATCCCAAGGATAATTAATCAAAATGTAAGTAGTGAGCAAGTCCCTTAAACTCTCAGGTTTCTTACCCTTAGTTTAGCTTCCAAATAATTTATGAATTCACAGCAATAACCTAATAAATCTCTAAGTTTCTATGTATATGATATTGATCTTCAAAGAAAACTTGGGATATTGAGGTCTCTGAGAAAAAAAAAAAGCCAGTAATGACGGCTGAAATTTGAAAGGTCTAATCTGCAGCTGTTCTATTACCGATCGCCCCCGAAAAAATCAATGCATATCTGTCTTGAATAAGAAAAACTCTTTTGACAATAAATGAATACATTTCACTTCCCTGCTGTGTAAAGGTTCCTTATGTCTGAAATAGTTACAATGATTTTTCTCTGATTATTAAACATTGTACCATTTATTTATTTACTCAATATTTATATTCCTTCTATATCCAGCACTATCATATTCCAACGCAGTTTACATTCATTACCATCACTATCCCCACAATTTAAACCACATGTCTTTGGAGAGCGGAAAGAAATCGAAGTCCCCTGAAGAACCCCCAACTAACAGGGCCTAATCGGAGCCCCCTGAGAAACCCCCCACAAACAGGGCCTAATCGAAACCCCTGAGGAACCCCCCACAAACAGGACCTAATCAGAGCCTCCTGAGGAACTCCCCACAAACAGGGCCTAACTAGAGCCCCCTGAGGAACCCCCCATAAACAGGGCCTTGAACCCAGTACCCTAGCGCTACAAAGCAGCAGTGACCACTGAGCCATTGTGCAGTCCAATATACAGTGCCTACAAGTAGTATTCAACCCCCTGCAGATTTAGCAGGTTTACACATTCGGAATTAACTTGGCATTGTGACATTTGGACTGTAGATCAGCCTGGAAGTGTGAAATGCACTGCTGCAAAAAAGAATGTTATTTCTTTTTTTATTTTTTTTTTAAATTGTGAAAAGTTTATTCAGAGGGTCATTTATTATTCAACCCCTCAAACCACCAGAATTCTGTTTGGTTCCCCTAAAGTATTAAGAAGTATTTCAGGCACAAAGAACAATGAGCTTCACATGTTTGGATTAATTATCTCTTTTTCCAGCCTTTTCTGACTAATTAAGACCCTCCCCAAACTTGTGAACAGCACTCATACTTGGTCAACATGGGAAAGACAAAGGAGCATTCCAAGGCCATCAGAGACAAGATCGTGGATGGTCACAAGGCTGGCAAGGGGTACAAAACCCTTTCCAAGGAGTTGGGCCTACCTGTCTCCACTGTTGGGAGCACCACCCGGAAGTGGAAGGCTTATGGAACTACTGTTAGCCTTCCACAGCCTGGACAGCCTTTGAAAGTTTCCACCCGTGCCGAGGCCAGGCTTGTCCGAAGAGTCAAGGCTAACCCAAGGACAACAAGGAAGGAGCTCCGGGAAGATCTCATGGCAGTGGGGACATTGGTTTCAGTCAATACCATAAGTAACGTACTCCACCGCAATGGTCTCCGTTCCAGATGAGCCCGTAAGGTATCTTTACTTTCAAAGCGTCATGTCAAGGCTCGTCTACAGTTTACTCATGATCACTTGGAGGACTCTGAGACAGACTGGTTCAAGGTTCTCTGGTCTGATGAGACCAAGATCGAGATCTTTGGTGCCAACCACACACATCACGTTTGGAGACTGGATGGCACTGCATACGACCCCAAGAATACCATCCCTACAGTCAAGCATGGTGGTGGCAGCATCATGCTGTGGGGCTGTTTCTCAGCCAAGGGGCCTGGCCATCTGGTCCGCATCCATGGGAAGATGGATAGCACGGCCTACCTGGAGATTTTGGCCAAGAACCTCCGCTCCTCCATCAAGGATCTTAAGATGGGTCGTCATTTCATCTTCCAACAAGACAACGACCTAAAGCACACAGCCAAGAAAACCAAGGCCTGGTTCAAGAGGGAAAAAATCAAGGTGTTGCAGTGGCCTAGTCAGTCTCCTGACCTTAACCCAATTGAAATCTTGTGGTAAGGAGCTCAAGATTAAAGTCCACATGAGACACCCAAAGAACCTAGATAACTTGGAGAAGATCTGCATGGAGGAGTGGGCCAAGATAACTCCAGAGACCTGTGCCGGCCTGATCAGGTCTTATAAAAGACAATTATTAGCTGTAATTGCAAACAAGGGTTATTCCACAAAATATTAAACCTAGGAGTTGAATAATAATTGACCCACACTTTTATGTTGAAAATTTATTAAAATTTAACTGAGCAACATAACTTGTTGGTTTGTAAGATTTATGCATCTGTTAATAAATCCTGCTTTTGTTTGAAGTTTGCAGGCTCTAACTTATTTGCATCTTATCAAACCTGCTAAATCTGCAGGGGGTTGAATACTACTTGTAGGCACTGTATACTTTGCATTTCTTGTATAGCACCTGCATACTCCGCTGCTCTTTACAGAAGGCTATGTGCCCATGGGAGATTAAACCTGCGGATTTATCTGCGGAAAATCCGTGGATTTTCCAGATAAATCCGCAGGTTTCAGCATATACAGACACTCCCCATGTTATCCTATGGGGCATAGGGAGTGCTGTGTCCATGCTGTGGATACGTGTGGCTGCGGAACATGCTGTGAATGTCCCGCAGCCACACGTAATTGCATGTCAATTATTTCTGCGGAATTACCTTCGGAAATCCCGGCCCTCCACTATGGAGATAGAGGCCGGGACATGCGCAGGTAAGTCGTATGAACGCCCGCAGGTTTACCGCAGCTCAGCTATTTCGCTGTACTATAGCAGCTAAAAATAGCTGCGGATTCCGGCGAGCAGCTGCGGGAAACTCTCGTGGGCACATAGCCTTAGTTGCCTTTATTGAATGAGCTAGTTAGTAAAGGTGTGTTCGCACTTGAATCCACAGTTGCAAATCTGCACGAAACACCAAGATGCTGATTTGCTTACAGAAAAAAAGCAGACATCGAAAATAAAAAATGAAAAATATTACTATACCCACCCTGGTGATTCAGACTTTTCTTTGACTGGTTTCCAAATGTTTTTGGTACAAACAAGCCTCTAACAATGTTTTATCCCATGAGGCCATTGCAGCCTCAGATACCCAACAGTGCTCACTGGGCACTAGAGTCATCTCAGGAGACTGGACCAGGTGATACAGAGACTGGTGGGGGACCAGATGTGATGGGTTTTAAATTTAATGTCATTTTTTTAACTCTTAAAATCCAAGTTTTTTGGGAAGCGGTGAGGGAGTGTTTCAGCCTGCAGATTCTGCTGTAGACACACAGGTACCTTGCAGCAAAATCTGCAACAATTCTACTATGGGGTACTTTGCACGTTGCGACATCGCTAGCATCGGCTAGTGATGCCGAGCGCAATAGTACCCGCCCCCGTCGCACATGCGATATCTTGTGATAGCTGCCGTAGTGAACATTATCGCTACGCCAGCTTCACACGCACTTACCTGCCCTGCGACGTCGCTCTGGCCGGCAACCCACCTCCTTCCTAAGGGGGCGGGTAATGCGGGGTCACAGCGACGTCACATGGCAGGCGGCCAATAGAAGCGGAGGGGCGGAGATGAGCGTGACGTAAACATCCCGCCTACCTTCTTCCTTCCACATTGGCGGTGGAGGCAGGTAAGGAGATGTTCCTCGCTCCTGCGGCTTCATACACAGCAATGTGTGCTGCCACAGGAATGAGGAACAACATCATATCTCCTATTGGTGCGACATTATGAAAATGTCCGACGCTACACAGATCACCGATTTACGACGCTTTTACGATCGTTTATCGGCACATTTAAGCTTTACACGTTGCGACGTCGTTACTGGCGCCGGATGTGCGTCACTTTCGATTTGACCCCGACGATATTGCAGTAGCGATGTCGCAACGTGCAAAGTACCCCTTAGACTTTCCCAGTGGATTCACTTGATAACGTTAGTGGATTCACTTGATAACGTTTACAACAAATCCTTAACCATTCCACTGCATAAAATAGTAAGCATTCTGTGGGATTTTAAATTTTACATCACTTGTCGATTTTCAAGCAGATATTTTTTGTAGTGTGCAGATAAGATTTGTTAGGGTTATATTCACAGAATTTTTTGGAGCAGATCTGCCCCCAAAATCCTTGTCATGAACCACTTCAGTAATGGTTGGAAAATTCTTCCTACTTATTTCTATGAGAAATCCACATTGCTGTTCAATTGAAGAGATTTCTGACAGTTTTTTGTTTTTTTTTACTGCAAAGATTTTGAAAAACACCTGGTGGAGTAAAAAAGTGCATGGCATGGCTTTGAAGAAGAAATTATTGAAATCCTTTCCTAGTTATGCAATGCAAAAAACTCTATTAAAACCAAGAAATGCTTCGAGAAAGAAAAATGCTTTCCAAAATTGAGAATTTTCTGAAGTGCCTTAAGCTTGAAAAATTTGTTTTTGGACCCCTCACAACCTCTGTATGAACATAGCCAATCATGACCATGAGTAACTGTTATGTGAGGCGGCTCATGTGGTGGTGGTGGTGGATCATCTAAGCCCGCTGGTCACGTGGGTGCCAACACATCAGTCAGATGGAGCTAATGGAGGATGGACACAAAAAAAATGCAAAAATAACACTGTAATAAAGTCCAGGGATTAACAAACAGATAACAGATGTCAAGCAAAATTACAGAACATAATCGAACAGTATGGGCAGTGTCACAGGTGTGTCACACTTGTGCTGTAGTTTCCGGCTGTATAAGGGCTGCTCTCTGACTTTCCCTTTTTTTTTGCTTGGGGTTTATCCCTCTCTCTTTAGGACCCTGCAAATTTCATCTGTCAATCTTCAGCACTTCTCTCTGTGTCTTTAAATACCATCATTCCCCCTAAGGCTATGTGCGCACGTTGCGTAATTACATGCAGTTACGAAGCGCTTTGTAGCGCAGCGTAACTGCATGCGTCCTGCGTCCCCTGCATAATCTATGGGGATTGTGTAGGGGCCATGCGCGCGTGGCGTCTTAGAGCGCAGCACTTCGGCTGCTGCCCGAAGCGCGCGTTCTAAGAAGTGACATGTCACTTCTTTCGTGCGCTTTGCCGGCAGCCCCTGCTCTGTCTATGGCAGGAGCTGCATGCAGAGCGCACGTTCTCTGCCGGAACCATGCGCTTCAGAATGGAGCTTTTCAGCTGCGCTCTGAAGCGCACCTTTTAGGTGCAGTGCAGAGCGCACACGTGCGCACATAGCCTTAAGGTACCGTCACACTAAGCAACTTACCAGCGATTCCAACAACGATAGGGATCGCTGGTAAGTTGCTAGGAGGTTGCTGGTGAGATGTCACACTGCGACGCTCCAGCGATCCCACCAGCAACCTGACCTGGCAGGGATCGCTGGAGCGTGGCTACACGAGTTGCTGGTGAGCTCACCAGCAACCAGTGACAAGCCCCCAGCGCCGCGTGGAAGATGCTGCGCTTGGTAACTAAGGTAAATATCGGTAAGCAACCCGATATTTACCTTGGTTACCACCGCACGGAGCTACACGTGCAGAGAGCAGGGAGCAGCGCACACTGAGCGCTGGCTCCTTGCTCTCCTAGCTACAGCACACATCGGGTTAATTACCCGATGTATGCTGCAGCTAAATGTGCACAGAGCAGGGAGCAGCGCACACCGCTTAGCGCTGGCTCCTTGCTCTCCTAGTTACAGCACACATCGGGTTAATTACCCGATGTGTGCTGCAGCTAAATGTGCACAGAGCAGGGAGCAGCACACAATGCTTAGCGCTGGCTCCCTGCTCTCCTACTTACAGCACACATCGGGTTAATTAACCCGATGTGTCCTGCAGCTACATGTGCACAGAGCAGGAGCCGGCACTGACAGTGAGAGCGGAGGAGGCTGGTATCAAAGGTAAATATCGGGTAACCAAGGACAGGGCTTCTTGGTTACCCGATGTTTACATTGGTTACCAGCCTCTGCAGAAGCCGGCTCCTGCTGCCTGCACATTTAGTTGTTGCTGTCTCGCTGTCACACACAGCGATCTGTGCTTCACAGCAGGACAGCAACAACTAAAAAATGGCCCAGGACATTCAGCAACAACCAACGACCTCACAGCAGGGGCCAGGTTGTTGCTGGATGTCACACACAGCAACATCGCTAGCAACGTCACAAAAGTTGTTCGTTAGCAGCGATGTTGCTAGCGATGTTGCTTAGTGTGACGGGGCCTTTACTCTTTGCTGGTGATAGATCGAATACCCTTAACAAATCTTCAGTGCAAGCAGTCTGCTTCTATTCATCTGGAGAACCTATCTTATTGTTGCAGTTCCTCTCCTTGAGTCATCTGGAGATAAGTTATTTGTTTACTTTCCCCTGTGTGTTTAACCTGTGCGATCTTTAGAGCTTAGTCTAGTTGACTAAAGGTACCATCACACTAAAGCGACGCTCCAGCGATCCCACCAGCAACCTGACCTGGCAGGGATCGCTGGAGCGTTGCTACACTGGTTGCTGGTGAGCTGTCACACAGGCAGATCTCACCAGCAACCAGTGACCAGCCCCCAGCCAGCAGCGACGCGTGGAAGCATGCTGCGCTTGGTAACTAAGGTAAATATTGGGTAACCAACCTGATATTTACCTTGGTTACCAGCGCACACCGCTTAGCGCTGGCTCCCGGCACTCCTAGCCAGAGTACACATCAGGTTAATTACCCGATGTGTACTCTGCTACGTGGCAGGTAGCAGGGAGCCGGCTTCTGCGGACGCTGGTAACCAAGAAGCCCTTACCTTGGTTAACCGATATTTACCTTCGTTACCAGCGTCCGCCGCTCTCACGCTGCCAGTGCCGGCTCCCTGTTCCTTGCACTCCTAGCCACAGTACACATTGGGTTAATTACCCGATGTGTACTCCGGCTACGTGTGCAGAGAGCAGGGAGCCGGCACTGACAGCGTGAGAGCGGCGGACGCTGGTAACGAAGGTAAATATCGGGTAACCAAGGTAAGGGCTTCTTGGTTACCCGATGTTTACCGTGGTTACCAGCGTCCGCAGAAGCCGGCTGCCTGCACATTCAGTTGTTGCTCTCTCGCTGTCACACACAGCGATGTGCGTTTCACAGCAGGAGAGCAACAACTAAAAAATCGTCCAGGACATTCAGCAACAACCAGCGACCTCACAGCAGGGGCCAGGTTTTTGCTGGATGTCACACAGAGCGACATCACTAGCAACATCGCTGCTACGTCACAAAAGTCGTGCCTCAGCAGCGATGTTGCTAGCAATGTTGCTTAGTGTGACGTGGCCTTAAGCGCTCATCCCATCCATTCCCTATCTACGGCCTATTTCAGGGTCAGGTCTCTGGCTCAGCACATAGGTATGGAACCTATCTAGGTTGGTGAGGTAATCTAGGGGCCAGCGGTAGGCTTGGGCAAAGCTCACCATCTCCCCTTTCCATAGACACAGGGTTTCTTTCCCCTCCCCTTTCACCATTCACTTGGTACTTCCCCGTACTCAGCATGACAGGCAGATGGCAGTGTAACCAAAGACCTGGAACAGATTGGAAAGTAACAGAAGACCACAGAAACATAGCAGGAATACAGATGACTATAGACAGGTAACAAGGTTGCTGGAGGCCACTGGCAGACAGATAACAGAGTGACTGGAGGCTGCTGGTAGGTCGGTAACAAGATGACTGGAGAGCACTGGCAGGCAGGAAAGAGAGTTACTGACCACAGGCAGAAGGCAGATGACTTTCAGGAGTAGCAGGGAAGTCTGACGACCTCAGAAGCTGCACAACACCAAAGGCGGGCACGAGACAGAAGGTCTAAGACCTGGGGCAGATTGCTGACATGACTCCAGAGTTCACAGAAGCCATGATGAAGTACAATAAACAGACTCCAGCGCAGTCCCTCAGCTCCACAAGAAATTTTAGTCTTCAACAATACTGTACCAGGGCCCAGGTGGGAGACCAGGGAGCCCCTAAATAGGCCAAAGCAGTTCATCAAATCGAAACATACCAGGCTACTTACAAAGATTCACAAGGAGTGGAGTCCAAACCAGGGACAGGAACATAACACTAAGGCTATGTTCATATTGCATTTTACGCTCACGTCAGTGGCTCCATCGGAGTTTATATCTAAGGGGTTTGTACATATAGGCTGATGGGACCATTGACTAAAGCAGACAGATTCAGTGTGTGTTTTGTAGGACATAATGTTCTGCCAAATTTGCCGGTTATAGCTGGGGTTTAAGACATGTTTGACTGCATCTTGGAACCAAATATAAAAAGATGTCAAAAATGCCAACAGAGGACAGTGATTCCGTCTGCCTCATTACAGTCAATGGCCCCATCAACACGTGTGCCCGAATCTCGTTTTCCAAGGTAAACCATGATGTGAATCTAGCCTAACAGTACTACAAGACTAACCGCAGCTAATATCATATATGTTCCTTTTAAGTAGAATTTGAAAAAGATCAAATAAGGAAAGTCTGCAGAAAATAAGGGGTGATTTTTGAGTTTTCCTGCTGGGACTTTGTCGCAAACATGAAATATACATTATTATCCTCAGCATTGTTCTAGGATTTCCAGAGGACCATTGTCATTGTAAACCTGTGTTACCTAGCTCAGCAGTAAATTATCTTGTAACTGCCCTTCAAATACATGTCCCTGTTATCATGAGTCATTCTAGACATTTAATAACAATGAATGTAGGTCTATACAAGCCTAAAATTGATTTCTGCACAGCCTGAGTGGTAGCCAATTATTAGAAGGTCTGGGCAGTGGGATTTTATAAAAGGCTGCTTAGAACACCATTTCTTCTTATTTCTTATTACTGAGACGTGTCAGTTTTTTTGCTTGGCAAATGTAATCAGGACGCTGTGCCGCAGGCCTATTATGATTCCTTTTACCATCAAATCCATTCTTAAAGCACATGAATAGTTTTTCTTCAAAATGTCCTGTCTTCTTTTTGGGTATTCAGTTTTTCAGTTGCCATTGACTGGCATGGTCATTATTATGTCTGTGATTGCGCCAATTCTTCCTTGTCATATTCCTTATTCCTCCCCTTAAACATCTCAGTTTATAATTGTATTTTCCAATGAATCTGGTCTTTTCGTAATTTTATGTAGTCTTTTGTGATTTTTGTGAAAGGCTGAATCCTTCTCATACCAAATTCATCATTACTTTTTTTGTCCTGCCTCTTCATTTATCTGCTTTCACATGCATAGACTGAGTAATCCTATATACAGTTAAAACTAGAAGTTTACATACACTATCTAAAAAGACATATCTGCATGTTTTTCTCACTATATGACATGAAATCAGAATTAACCTTTCCAATTTTAGGTCAATTAGGAACCAAAATTCTTTATATTTGCCAAATGCCATAATGAGAGAGAGAGGGCAAATGTTTTAAGGCATTTTTATTACTTTCTGCAATGTCAAAAATGTACATACACTTAGAGTACCATGCCGTTAAATAACATGGGACAGCCCATATGATGATGTCATGACTTTGGAAGCTTCTGATAAGTTAATTGACAACATCTGAGTTAGAGACACACTTGTGGATGTGTCGCGGGCGGAGGAGGGGACGCCACGGTCTCCCACTGCTCGGGTCCGGCTGCCGCTGCGACTGCTGCGGCCTGCTGCTGCTGCTCGGTGGCTCGAGCGATGGGCCGGATCCCGGGGACTCGAGCGGCGCTCCTCGCCCGTGAGTGAAAGGGGATTGGGATTTGGGATAGTTTATTGTCCGTGACGCCACCCACGGTTGTGGTGATTAAGTGGACACCACCGCTGCTCTGTCTGGGGATCTCGGGAGTGGTGGTATGGAGCAGCCAGTTGTTGGTTTGCCCCTCCGTGGGTAGGGGTGTTGGTGATCCCGGGGCCCAGTGATGGGGTTGGTATGGTAGACAGGCGGGTATGGGGCCTGTGGAGGTGCAGGGGCGCAGGGACAGCGCTGTGCCGCACGGCACGGAGGTACTCACTCAGCCAGTAAACACGACACAGTTCTCGGGAAACAAACGGCTGGTTGGACGGGTCCCTTGGACGGCTTACGGTGCTGCGGTTCCCTGCAGTTAGCTGTGACGGTCTCTTCCCTGCACCTATGTAAAGTCTTTTTGGTAGCGATGGGTTCCCACCGGTTACCCACTCCTCGGCTTCAATCTGGGCCGAAGGAGCCCTACTTTGCCCGCAGGCGCTGGCCCTGGGAAACTGGTGCCCTGGCGGTGGCGGTGTCTCCCCTTCACGGTCAGACTGTTGCCTTCAATCGGGACTTGGTTGTTAGGAGACAGAGGTCCCCTTCACTGACGGATTTGGCAAATTATGGCGACTCCTAGCCTTGCCGGGATCCGAAAGGCCCCTACCCTGGTGCTGACTGTTCTTCGTATACTGCTCCGGTACCGCCGGGTCACCACCCGTCCGCGGTCCTTCCAGCAACCTTCAAGCAGTCCCCCTGCAGACTATCACCGCCGTCTGCTGACCTTGCTGTCTCAGTCCGGGGCACACACCCGGACTAACTTCAGGCTTGCTTAACTGTTCCTTTTCTGTCACTACTCTTAAGCTCCTCTACCACTTCACCTCCTTCTACTTTCACTTCCTAAACTTAACTGCCTGGTTCTTCCCGCCTCCAGGCCTCCAGGGCTGTGAACTCCTCGGTGGGCGGAGCCAACCACCTGGCCCACCCCCTGGTGTGGACATCAGCCCCTGGAGGAAGGCAACAAGGATTTTAGGTTAGCCTTGGTGTACCTGCAAGGAATGGGGGGTGCATGTGATGTTGTGACCTGTGACCCCTGGCTTGCCCAGGGCGTCACAGATGTATTTTAATTCACACTATAAACACTGCTTTTTTTGTATAGCATCATGTGAAAGTCAAAAGAAATCAGCCAAGATCTCAGGAAGAGAATTTTGGACTTGTACAATTCTGGTTCATCCTTGGGTGCAATTTCAATATACCTGAAGATGCCTTGTTCATCTGTACAAACAATTATACGCAAGAACAAACAATATAGGAATGTACAGCCATCATACCGCTAAGGAAGAAGATAATGTATGTGTACCAGAGATTAATGTGATTTGGTCAGACATATCCACATGACCCTAGAACAAAAGCACAAGACCTTGTAAAGATGTTGGTGGAAGCTGGTAAGATTGTGTCATTATCCACAGTGAAACCAGTACTGTATTAACATGGGCTGAAAGACCACTCCGACATGAAGAAGCCATTGCTCAAAAAGAAACATAAAGCCAGATTAATGTTTGCAAATGCATACAGGAATAAAGACCTTAATTTTTGGAGACATGTACCAAATACTAATGAAATGTATGGAAACTTTTGACTTTGCAGAAAGTAATAAAAATACCTTACAACATTCTCTCTCTCTCATTAGTCTGGCATTTGGTAAATATAAATTTTGGTACAACCTAAAACGGGAAAGGTTTATTCTAATTTTATGTCAGATAGTGAGAAAAGCCATGCATATGTGTCTTTTTAGTGTACGTAAACTTCTGGTTTCAACTGTATTTATATATTAATATTTTAGGTCTTATGTGCTTAAACCAACAACTTCCCCTATGGACAGTAATTATTGGAGGCTAAAATCATTGCTAATTTATGTCATCAGTTAATGGGTGTCTGACCTCCTGCTCTTATATGACTCTAAGAATGACGAGAAATGAAGTGTCCCCATCATTATTCTTTGCCTGCACTTTGGCCCTCAGACATCTATCTCTGCAGGGGATAGCCAAGAACATATGAGTAGTAAGGTAAATGGCGTACACACCAAACAGGTAGGATTAGGTGCACAGTGGTAGAGATAATCCAATAGTAGGAGACGATACCATGGCACTCAGTAAATAAAGTTTATTTTTGAAAATCAAAGCAACATGATATATCTGTATTAGAAATTGACTAACATTTTGGAGCACATGACCTTTTTCATGGCATTAACATATGTGTGGCTGAAAGTGCTGCTGGAGACTCACTACATCAGCACTGCATCCCGTTTATTCCCAAGATTTAAGAATTTCCACTCATCACTGATAATAATGGCATATCGCAATGATAGCATTTCCTACGTCTTTTATAGACTACTTGCCAAGTGTTCACTGGGCATTTCTTTTTCAGGTATGCTTTTGTGCCGCCCCCGTGCCAGCAGCCGATGCTGCTTGGATCCGGATCTACGGTATGGCTCAAGGGGTCCTCCGGACCCGGGGGTCGTGCGGACACTCCGAATAAAAGGGGGACGTATTTATACGGGATTGGTTGTAAAATGTCTGTGATGCCACCCACGGTGTGTGGTGAGATGTAGCCAGAATCTACAGAATCTGCGCTTGCATTACATATTTGCAAGACACCACTTTCATTTGCCCTAGTGCTTCAGTGCACTTTACTCTTCACCCTACAGTCACCCATCAGACAGCGACTTGATAAAGACCCGGTGGGTTGAAATGTCGTTGGATGTTTGCTTTTCCTTGCTTCTCCACGTTTTCATTAAATTTTGTTCACATTTACTACCAAACGAGTGCAGTGAATTCATTAACTTATGACTTCTGGGTATTGCCCCCCTTTTCACTAGCACCATCTTCTACTCAGTCTGAGTGCAGACCATTTATTTCTTATTAAGCAGCATAACATCAGCAGTGATGCCCTGTCAAAAATGGAGCTCAGAAAAGAAACTGCTCTGTTGATGAGACATCAATGAAAGCCAAAGAATAGGCTGCAGGATCAGTCTGTGACCACTCTGAGCTGGCATAGATCAGTGCCATTCAGGTAGTTAGCAACTACCTGCCTGAAAGTTCTTAGCCCTATGCAAAGACCCAGAGAACTCCTTTAAGGAAAGGTAATTGTGCTATCCAGGAATGGATGGGATTGGTTCCTCATGAAGAACAAGGCATCAAAACTTACATCAAAACTTACTTGTTATTAAAGTAGGAATTCTGCATTTTTCCTTTAAGTGGCTACAAATTAGCCGGTAAGCCTGTGCACCGCGAACAGCTTGGTCCGGTAAATAAGCATGTTGTATCATAGTATCATAGTATCATAGTATCATAGTTTTTAAGGTTGAAGGGAGACTCTAAGTCCATCTAGTTCAACCTGTAGCCTAACATGTTGATCCAGAGGAAGGCAAAAAAACCCCCAATGTGGCAAACAAGTTCCAATGGGGAAAAAATTTCCTTCCTGACTCTACATCCGGCAATCAGACTAGTTCCCTGGATCAATACCCTGTCATAAAATCTAATATACATAACTGGTAATATTACATTTTTCAAGAAAGGCGTCCAGGCTCTGCTTAAATGTTAGTAGTGAATCACTCATTACAACATCATGTGGCAGAGAGTTCCATAGTCTCACTGCTCGTACAGTAAAGAATCCTCGTCTGTGATTATGATTAAACCTTCTTTCCTCAAGACGTAGTGGATGCCCCCGTGTTCCAGTCGCAGGCCTTGGTGTAAAAAGATCTTTGGAAAGGTCTCTGTACTGTCCCCTCATATATTTATACATTGTGATTAGATCCCCCCTAAGCCTTCGTTTTTCCAAACTAAATAACCCCAAGTTTAATAACCTGTCTTGGTATTGCAGCCCACCCATTCCTCTAATAATCTTGGTGGCTCTTCTCTGCACCCTCTCCAGTTCAGCTATGTCCTTCTTATATATCGGTGACCAGAATTGTACACAGTATTCTAAGTGTGGTCGCACTAGTGACTTGTACAGAGGTAGAACTATATTTTTTTCATGAACACTTATACCTCTTTTAATACATCCCATTATTTTATTAGCCCTGGCAGAAGCTGCCTGACACTGTCCACTAAAGTGAAGTTTACCATCCACCAATACACCCAAGTCTTTTTCTGTGTCTGTTTTACCCAGTGTTCTACGATTAAGTACATAATCATAAATGTTATTTCCTCTACCCAAGTGCATGACCTTACATTTATCTACATTAAACTTCAATTGCCACTTCTCAGCCCAATCCTCCAATTTACATAAATCTCCCTGTAATATAAAATTATCCTCCTCTGTATTGATTACCCTGCAGAGTTTAGTATCATCTGCAAATATTGAAATTCTACTCCGCATGCCCCCAACAAGGTCATTTATAAATATGTTGAAAAGAAGTGGGCCCAATACTGATTGTGCTGTGTGTTGTGCTTAGCTACAATTCTTATTACTCCTTTTATCTTCATGAATGGACTGTGATTATCAAAATTGTACAAAGAAAGATGGGGGGAGGAAACAGGATCTTCAATTATTTCTGAGTTGCTGCTGAGAACGGTAAAAATGATATTCAACTTGAAGTGTGCCATTCTCTGTGCACCCATATACCTGCTGTAATTGGGTCTGCATCATTTATAGCCGCACATCTCTGTATCATTTATTTGCTTCCATTGAGGGCAAACTAATTGTTGTGTCAATGCCAAACAAGGCAAGACTTGGAAATAGCTGTGACGTTCTTCTCATCCCATTCAGCTAAAAATACTGTATATGATGGTCTCTTCTCCGCTCTGTAAACACACATCACACATGCAGGGCAGCCAGCGTGAGCCGATGACAGCTATGTAATGAGTGTGTTATCCATGCTGTCCATATTACACTAACAGAGAGTTGCAAATAGGTCACTTCCAGGATGCTGGCTGCCGGTGGGATGCATTGCGGTCTTAGAATATGAACGTTAATATAGAACAACTACTGGAAAACACTACAGTGGGTTTATGAAAGGAGCAAAAGTTTATTTTCCTGACTTAATTTTCTAAAATGCATAATACAAAGGGATAATCATAATCTGAATGTGTTTACTACAGTAAACTAAGGGGAATTATCTCTCCATTGAGTCATCTGCAAACATAGAGCAGTCTGCCCTGTTAAAGGGAATGTATCATCCAATTTAATAATGTACAAGAGAACTATTGGGGAAATGTTATCAATTTGCAGAATTTTTCAGGAGATAAAACATCTAAAAGATGTCTGGGCTTCTCCATTTGTAGTGAAAGTTCATGCTAAAATGATAAATATCTTTTTGATCTTTTTTTGTCTAGTGAACACAATATAACATTACAATAAGTATAAATACATAAGATTCATCACAAGAGCATTTTTGTTTTTTTTTAACTTTCTCGTAAACTTCCATACTTTGTCTATATCAGGGGACGCCAACCTGTGGCTCGTAGGCCCATAATGTGTGACTCGTAGCTGTCTTCCAGCTTGGTGCATAAGCACCATGTCTAGCCAACAGCTATGAAGAGCAGGTCTCCAGATGGTGACTTTTGTGAGTAACCCTACATAAAAGGAAAGATCTAGATGAGAGCCATGTAGGAAACCCTGGATCTTGGTATTCTGCCTAAGTGTAAATTCTGTGGAAAAACTTTGGCTATCATTGTACTGGTAAGGGGGTCTCTGAGTGTCACTACTGTGAGGAGGGTGGAAACTGGATGTGGCTCGCGAGTCTCTCTCAGAGCTGGATGTTTCTTGCAACCCTCTCTGAGTGCTGTGTGTCACTCGAGACCCTCTCTGAGTTGGATGTGGCTCGAGATCGTCTCTCAGAACTGGATGTGGCTTGTGACACTTTCACAGCTGGATGTGGCATGTGACCCTCTCTCACAGCTGGGTTTGGCTTGCGACCCTCTCTCAGAGCTGGATGTGGCTTGCGACACTCTCTCATAGCTGGATGTCGCTTGCAACCCTCTCTCAGAGCTGGATGTGGCTTGAGAGCCTCTCTCAGAACTGGATGTGGCATGTGACACACAGCTGGATGTGGCTCGCAACCCTCTCTGAGCTGGATGTGGCTCGAGACTCTCTCTCAGAACTGGATGTGCCATGTGACACTTTCTCAAAGCTGGATGTGTCTTGCAACCCTCTCTTTCAGCTGGATGAGGCCCGCAACCCTCTCACAGCTGGATGTGGCCCGCAACCTTCTCTCACAGCTGGATGTGGCCCGTAACCTTCTCTCACAGCTGGATGTGGCCCGCAACCCTCTCTCACAGCTGGATGTGGCCCGCAACCCTCTCTCACAGCCTCATGTGGCTCGCGACCCTTTCTCAGAACTGAATGTGGCTTGCGACCCTATCTCAGAGCTGAATGTGGCCCCGCGGCCTTCTCTTGGAGCTGGATGTGGCTCACGACCCTCTTAGAACTGAATGTGGGTCGTGACACTCTCTCACAGCTGAATGTGGCTTGCGACCCTCTCAGAGCTGTATTTGGCTCGCCACCCTCTCCCAGAGCCAAATGTGTCTCTCATGATCAGAAAGGTTGGAGACCTTTGGTTTATATAGACAGTGCAGCAAGGTGTGTGTATACTAACAGGTTTTTTGGACAGACATTCATGATTTGGAATCCATGTCCTCTTTGACATATGTGAAGACTCAATATCCTTGACCATCAGTGCATCTGACATACATGCTGTTATAAATCAAGACAAGTTGGAATATCTGCTTATGCCCTCGATTAATGGACACGTTGCATGTCATGTCAGAAATGTTCCTGAGATACACAGGAGTTAAGCTAATAATCCTATAAATACATGAGTATATTTCATAGCGTAACACAAGCATTTCTCGATGCCAGCATTGCTTTTCAGAAACCTCTATATAACAACAATGCTACTAGCACATAATGATTTTCCTAGCGTGCCATGGGTCATTAACATTGTTAGACTGCGCTGGGTTTTATTTGGAAAATAATAAATTGTTTTCATTATTTTGCCAGCAAAATGATTTTCACACTCATTGTACAATAGAAAACTCACATTCTATTAGCTGTGCACTCCACTGTGATTGCAAACAGACATTTACCTCTTGGTATTATAGCTCCATGTGCATCGATAACAGTATAAAGGAAAACTCCTGAGCATGCTGTAATGGTTAAATGATTGTGGGGTTCTGCAGCCTAAACAACCCCCCTGCAAGGGAACAAAATTATCAGCATAGGAAATAAGTAAACAGGATCAGACATCGAAATGAAAACTAAACTTTCTCCGAACACAGATGCCTACAGAATTACCAGCTGAAAATCTAAACACTAAATAGAAATTAAAGGAGTATTCCCACTAACAAAGATCATTTTAATCAATAGATCTTGGAATAATATGTTCCACAATTGGATGTGTTTATCTCAGCACAGGAACATTTTTTTTTTTTTAATCTTATACATGTGTCCTGCTATGTACTGTGTAATGGCTGTGTCTGACCAGGAACATGGTCTGATCATACAACATCTCCTGAGCCAGAGGAGGACTCAAACGAGTATAAAGACATTACAGCATGGTATTATAGTTGATTATTTTTGTGAGGTAAAGCATTTCCCTGTCTGTTTTTTAAAAAATGTTTTACCTCAAAGAATGATTTGTGATCCCATGCTGTCATGTCTGTTTACTTTCTCCCCTGCCCAGGAGATGTGGTATAATCAGACAATGTGCTTGTATTGTCAGACACGGCCATTACACAGTAAATAGTAGGGGCACATATAGTGACAAGCAAAATGGTAACATTGTTTTGAACTTCTGACCTTCAGACTCCATATCTCACCATCCACTACAGCTTCAAATGTGAGACTACCTTAATTTTATAGACAATCATCTTGGCTATCTCATACATAAATTTGACTTGCAAATTTTTACCATATGATTAGTTATACAGACCCTTGTCATATCACTGCATTGTTATTGTTTTGCTTCTTAAAGTCTAAATTTATTTTTTTATTAATTTGTTAGTATTTTGTAAATCCATCTTTGGCTTTCAACACTGCCTGAATCCTTCAGGGCATGCTGTCTATCCAATTCAAGCATGTCACAACTGAAATTTGATCCCAGTTCTCTTCTGCACGTTCCCAATGTTGGTGCATACTGGTCGACTCTCTTGGGAATGTATACAGCTTTTCCGTCAACTTTATCCACAAGTGTTGGATTGGATTGAGGTTTGGGAAATGTAGGAGCCAATCCAGCACCTCTTCTTCTTTTTCATTGAACCATTTCTTCGGCAACTTTAACTTTTGCTTTGGATCATTTGTTTGCTGGAACACTATGTCATCCTTTTCAAACCCATAGTACTCAAGTGTATGAAGTCACTCGACTTGTAGTATAACGCGCATCCTTTTCAAGTACTCAAAACCTTTTACTGTGAAACAGCTCCATATTATCAGGCTTCCTCAACCAAACTTGACAGTTCCTTAAATTTTTTGATCCATTAGACTTTTTTTTTTTTTTTTCCCCTGTTTCTTCCAGGCCCATTGCCACCTATCAGAGCCTAGTCTATTGACTTTCGTTTCATCGCTACAAATCACCCGTTTCCAATCTTCTACCATCCACTCTTTGAACGTCTTTGCAAACTCGAGCCAGCACTTCTTATGATAATATTGAAGTAGAGGCTTTTTCACCTTTTTTCAAGCCACCATTGCAGACTTGTGTCACGTGCGTCGCATGGTGCTTGCATGGCATCTGTAATATCACCTTTATGAAGAATACGAGCCACCTCCACTGCCGTGTTTGTCATAGCAGAACTGATAGACCTTGTGATGAGCCGAATTCTTGACTCCGATATTGTGCCTGCACATCCACCTGTTCACATTTGAATGGATTAACTGACTTAATTGTGTATTCCTCCAACTGTCATGACACTCACATGATACAGTTTGGCCATTTTCTTGGCCGAAAGACTGCTGTCGATCAGCTGGATGATGTTGTATCTCTTTTCTTGGGAAATCTTCTCCATGGCTGCTTCTTGATTCAAACCAGTGAACTTTCATTTGGTATCAACCTAATAACAAACTGAGCTATCAGGGAATGTGAGAACTGGTTGTAATTTGGGGTAAACAGGAAACAATTTGTTTCAAACACCGAGATCAAAACCGTAGCAATGCAATAACATGAAAATAATATGGATAATTAATCATATGCTAAATAGTTGCAAGTCAAATTTATGTATGAGATAGCCAAGATGATGGTCTATAAAATAAAGGTAACTTCACGCTCAAAAATGTAGTGGATAGTGAGATATAGAGCCTGAAAGTCAAACGTTAAAAACATTGTTACCTTTTTGCTTGTCACTGTATATAAGATTATCTCAGCACAGAAACATTTTTTACCACATCCAATGGTAGAACTCATTATTATTACAAGATCTATTGAATAAAATTAACTTTTTTCTTGGGAAAAAACCATTAGGCCCCAATTTGTCAAGACCGGTGACTTTTTTTTTTTGCCCGTAAAGATGAGGGGGGGCTTGGTGGACTCAGGCGCTCCTAATTCATAGAGGTCCATGCCTACTAAGGCAACCATTATTTAGCTGGGGATGACCTACTTTATTATCTTAGAATTTTATCAGGAAATTGCAGTATTGGCAGTTCCATTAAATTAGTGAGGTTTTATTTTTTGAGTAAATATTGGGAGTCCTCTGCCTACTGGAGAACAAAGGGACAGAGGTCACAGTAGCTTTCTTTCCAGACTGCTGCACTAAGTACTTGCTGTGTATACAAATGCAGTAAAGTTCCAGTTAAATGGGGCAAAGTCCTACTTTCCTGTACAGTGATACTCCAAGCCAGGGAAGCACACCATTGCTCTAATCTGTAATGGGGCTGCAGGATTAGTTTGGTCTCATTCAAATATCTTTTTTTGTCAAATGGGTACTTTTCCATTATTGCCTATAGGCTTTTATAAATATACAGATACAGAGACATGACCAATTTTGATCCAATTTGAGGAGCAAAATGACCCATTCAATGCAATAATTCCTTGAGGATGGACAGGACACCAATGCCATCCATATGGCATCCTAGTGCTATGCATGTTTTACTGCCTGCTGGTAGAGGTAGCTTGGAAACCACCTTTTTTATTGATTTGCATATGAAAAAATATAAATGCTACACTTATGGTAATATATGACACATCAATCATAAGTACCGTAGATGAAAATCTGATCCAGCACCTAAAAAAATACCAGTCAATTTATCGTGCATATAAAAATAATGGACTTCTAATGTAGACCCCCCCACCAATTCAGCCATCATTCAGTGATGGAAAATCCTCACTCTATGCCCTCACTCACTTTAGTAACTTTAATAGGTGTTTTGACAAGATCTTAAAGGGACTCTGTGATCAGATTTCTGCAATGTAACCGGAAGATTGCATGCTGAAAGTGTTAAAACAGAGATTCCAGCCCTGCCTCAGTTTTTTTTTTTCTTTACCTGCAATGTTAGCTTAAGCCTGTTATCTTTATCTTTATTGGGTCTCAGCAGCCAGTGGAGTTGTAGTCCAACTCCGCCCCCTCTGTCTATGGAAATGTGCACTGAAAGCCTGGTGTGAACGGGGGGGGGGGGGGGGGGGGGGGAGGGGGGGCAGCTCTCACAGCTCTGATATATGGAAAGTCTTAAATCTTTCACTGTGTCAGAGCGGCTGCACCCACTAATCTGAGTGATACATCATTAGATTCAGAATCTCTTTGCCTACAACACGCTGCTCTTAGATTAGGTAGCAAAAACTTGCTGACAGATTCCTTTTAACTAAACAAAAAAAATAAAGGAAAAATATGGCATTGCAGAATACGTGCCATAAAAGTAAAAAGACAGAAAATGTTGTGCATGATATTTGTCATTCATTTTAACCTTCACCTGTTCAATAACAGAAATCAGAAGGAAACTGTTGACAGCTCTTCAGTATCGGATTTATGAAAAGTAAAATAAAAATAGGAAAAGAGAAACTTTAATTTCGTGCCAGTCGGATCTCATTTAGACTGCCAGCAGGAGACTTTACGCATGTCAGCAGATTTATAATTGTTAGGCATTTTGCCAATCATTTTGCTTATTTGTGTGCTGTCTCTATATGTTCTTCTTTGAGCTCTAGGGTTGATTTAGAATAATAGGAATATATCTCATGGAAATTCATTCTTTCCTTTCATACAAGTGTACCATCTAGCTGAAAGCAGAGTAATTATGTTATATAAACCAACATCGAAGAGAAGTCTTGGACATATTACACTTGTCTAATCTCAATGGAATTTGCTGGGTCTGTGAATGGATTTTTGCTCTGTAGCATTTTTACTTACTGACTCACTCCAGCGACTTCAGAATTGGTCTTCAGATAAATTTTGCTGTTCTCCATTAATATGGATTTAGATCGATTATAAGGATGCAGTGTCAAGAAAGAAGTGCCTCTGCCTCTAAACTTGTTCCCACCAACTTGTTTAGGTTTATTTTGATGTTGCAGGGCTGGAGAAAAGCCTGGATAGCCCTTGTGATGTTTTTTGATCCCTGTCATTTATTCGGCAGCCGGGTGCATCCATCCATTGATAGATTTAGGGAACTAGTTGCTGTAATTATACCATCAAGTTTCTTCTTATTAGTAATGATGGGCGAATAGTAACTATTCGGATATGGATTTTTCGTAACAAATCCCTAAGTACTAATTTGGTGCTTGTCATGAATAACAAACCTAATGCAAGTGTCATGCGATGTTTGGTTCCATACTCATTAGGTGTCACAGCAGCGTCGGGCTCTGTTCACACTGCAGAGCCTGACAGGAAACCTGATGTCTCCTAGTTGTTTAGCCAGAGCTGGACGTCGGCTGTTTCGTGTGCACTGTTCCTCAGTCCTGCAGGAGTGAATTTCTGCTGACCTGGGAAACTCTTCTAGGAGCTCAGGTTGCTAAGTACCAATCACAGCCTTCTCCTTCCTATATAAGATTCTGGATTCTGGTGCTCAGTGCCAAAGATAGCACCAGCTTGTGCAGTGATACCGGTCTTATTGTGGTGATCCAATTTTGGTGATCTGTGGTGTGCTTATTGTGTGGTGTGAAAGTTTCCAGATTTTCTTTTTACTTCTTCCCTTTTATGTTATTGTCCCCTGTGCACGTATAGTAGCTCCTTTGTATTTGATTGCCGTGTGTACGAGTTTAGAACTTTCCCTGTCTGTGTTTAGTTGTGGGGATTGTGACTACAGTCCCGACTCACCCCTGGGGTGGAGGAGGGGGAGGGGAGGTATTCCAGTGCTTGGACAGGAGTTAGGGTCACACTGGCGACTCAGACCTCATTATCATGAAGCATACCTCTGCACTAAGGGACAGCGGATGGTCCCCAGACTGAGGGTGAGCTTAGGTGTCCCTGTCCAGTCATCCATCCCTGTGACATCAAGTCAATGGGGAACCCATGCATTTTTCTCGTACTCTGAATTCGGTTAGCATTATACAAACTCAAATAGTTACTATTTGTCCATCACTAGTTATTAGTGCTCCCACCCATATATTTTTTTTTTACCCTGCACAGTAGCACTTCTCACCACCCGGGTACCACTGCACAGTCCTATTCATTTGGATAATTCTCCATAGATTACATAGCATGGCAACGAGCCTGTGGATTATTAATTCTAATGCGGGCGTCACATGAGACGATATATTGTGCGATATGTCGGCGTGGTCACGTCGTAAGTGACGCACATCCGGCATCGTTTGATATATCGTAGCGTGTGACAGCTACAAGCGACGGTGAACGAGCAAAAATACTCACCTTATCGTTGCTCATTTTCAAAAAGTTGTTTCTTCTTCTGTGCGCCGATTGTTCATCGTACCCAGGGTAGCACACATCGCTCCGTGTGACACCCCGGGAACGATGAACACAGCTTACCTGCGTCCCGCCGGCTATGCGGAAGGAAGGAGGTGGGCGGGATGTTTACGTCCCGCTCATCTCCGCCCCTCTGCTTCTATTGGCCGGCCGCTGTGTGACGTCGCTGTGACGCCGAACATCCCACCCCCTTCAGGAAGTGGATGTTCGCCGCCCACAGCGACGTCACTCAGCAGGTAAGTGCATGTGACGGGGGTTCAACGACTTTGTGCGCCACGGGCAACTAATTGCCCGTGACGCACAAACGACGGGGCCGGGTACGATCGCTCGTACGATCACACTATAGATCATATCGTGTGACGCCCGCATGAGGATGAGGCCTTAGCAATTGGATGCCCACCAATCTGAAAGGGATGGACTATATTCCTGATACATCATACATTTATGTGAAAATAAGCTTTCAATTTATGACCCAATTTAACTTCTCAAGGCTATCCAGAAATTTTGAAAGCAAGCTGTATATTTGTGCATAAATAAAGTAGTGTACGCCTGACTTTATGTTCTCAAATATAATATGATGTCTATTGTGTAATTTGTATACTACATCACTCAGATTTTTTAAACTGTTTTTGCAGTTGCATAGCTGAAGCATGGTTTTAACAGAGCAGCTGCCATCCCAACTTATTTTTGTAAACTTGTTAATATTAATCGGAGTTTCCAACCCTTTAAACATAGATACATCTGATAATTAAATCGTCTTCAATATCCCACATTTCATATGCCCTCCTACAGAGTTTGAATATATTATACATGGCAGAGAGAATTCTAATTCTTTTTTATTAAGATGTTGGCCTAAATGACACATTTCCATATTTGAGCAGAGCACTTTTTGCTCAGTTTTGTGCGCAGAGAAGTAGCAGTACAAATACAAAGTTAAAAATTACAAAAATTAACAGATTTATCCTTCTTAGGCTATGTTCACATGTGCATCTTTTTTGTCAGGGCATCTTGAGTGCATGTTAAAATGCACCAAAAACGCACCGCAGCAAAAATGCATCAAAACGCAATGCGTTTTTACCGCGTTTTTGATGAATTTTTACCATGTTTTCCCCAATGGGTTTTTTAAGTCAAATTTATTGACTGGAAAGGCTCAAAAATGCGGCAAAAACGCAAAAAGAATTGACATGCTGCATCTTGAAAAACGCAGCCAACAAAAGATGCCCAGTGTGGACAGCATTATTGAAATCTCATAGACTTTGTTAGGAGAAGAAAATGCATGCATTTAGGTGCATCTTTGTGACCTCAAAAACGCACAAAAAATGCAGCATAAGGTGCCCTGTGTGAACTTAGCATTATGGTATGTCCACACAATGAGAATTTGGATGCAGAAATCTGTGTACAATTTGTTATTATAATAATAATAATAGTGCCATTTATTCCATGGTGCTTTACATGTGAAAAGGAATACACATAATTAAAACAAGTACAATAATCATGAACAATACAAGGCACAGACAGGTACAGGAGAGAGGACAATGCCTGCAAGGGCTCACAGTCTACAAGTTATGGGTGAGGATACAGTAGTTGAGGGTAGAGCTGGTCGTGCGGTGGTAAAGTGGAACCATAGAGGAGTCTATGCCGTTCTTGAGGTCGAGCTCGGGTTGGATAAATCCCTTTTTCTAGGACTTCTAGCTAAATTTTAAAGTGGTTTATAGACTAAAATATGTTGAGGAGCAAAAACCAAGCGATCCTATCCTCAGAAGAGGGAGAGAGGGGCGATGATCTAGCAACAGAAATAAGGTCCTATTGATTTATAGGTGTCTGACATAAATGAAGATAAGCTGCAATTCCAGACACAACCCAAAAAGAGGTGTGGCGTTGTCTTGGGAAGAAAGGCCACTAATAACACTTATGTAAATTCATGATTCATGTGACTCTAGAAAGTTTAGTCCATATGGATTAGAGCACGTTTGGCCATCACTGTTTCCACAGGCAGGAGTTCACTCACGTGCAGTATCACACCATTCACACACAGGACACCGGACCCCCCTTCTCATCATACTTCAGTCCCTAGAACTGAGTGTCCTAAAGCCCCATGCGGAGTAGGACACACGTGTGACCACCAATCTCATTGGTGAATGGTGCAGTGTTCACTCATGAGCACTACCACTCCATTGACATAGGGGACACTAGACCCCTTGTTCTCATGATTGGTGAGGGTCCAAATGCTCCGATCCATAGATTGAGTGTCCTAAAGTCCCATGTGGAGTAGGAGTGCACGTGTTATTTTATCGGGGGCAATCATGCTGATTGAGAAGAAGTTGTCTAAGTAGTGTACAACCCCTTTAATGCCTATATATTTAGAATAGGATGTCAGAAAAGCTTTTGTAGGTTTAGTATTTAGGTGATTCAATACTTTATCCATATTGTGTGTATATTTATTGTATTTATTCATTAAAAAACTGTTTGCATTGCAAATTACCAAAATATTCAGCTGTGTAGGATTCTGTGCCTAAAACCACAGAGAATCTGTCCAACAGTAACGATGTGATTTTTTTTTCTTTTATCCCCAATTCACTTGCCATGAAAAAAAGCTGAAAAAAATAATGAGCATCCCATGAATATTATAATTGACTGAATCATTTTTTTTCTGCAGATTATATACTAAAAACTGCAGGTTAGCTGTGCTGTAATGGAACTAAACTATATGTAAATCTTCATGGAAATTTGTGGCAGAAATCTTACATTTTTCAGATTGTTTGTACATATAAAATCCATGGCAGATTTGCGCCTGACAATATAATGGGGCCTTATTATTTCACCTATGTCTGTACTGAAACAGTCAGTTGCATTTAGGGTAAGGAGCTCCATAAATGCCTGCAAAAATCCCTAAAAAAAACCCTTGAAAAACCCTTCTTTTTCATTTTTATTGAAATACTCGTGCTCTACACAATAAAATATTGAAAGGAATCTGTCATCAGGTTTTTGCTGTGGAATCTGTTAGCATCATGATGTATGGGCTGAGACCCTTATTCTAGGGTCGTATCACTCACTGGTCTACTTGAAGTTTTTATAGAATATTTAATTTGTCTGATGTAGTGCTCAGTGCTCAGAATGCGGAGCTGCGTATAACCCGGCCCACACAACCCGATTGGCATCTTCCTGTGAATTGTTAGAAAGCTGCTAATCAGTTGTGGAGGGCAGGATTACATTGATTAACCTGCAGGTATCCTCTAGTGATAATATTCTGCTGATAAAATACTGATTGTATTAAAAGTAAAGCACACAGCCCAAAAACTGATATAATCCTGTATTTAGGCTCTCAGCCCTCACGTTATGCTGTAGTTCTGCAGCACAGTCTCCAGCTCACTTGTTGACAGAAAGGCGAATTTACATTAGTAGGAACTCCATGTAGAAAAATAAAGTGGTGCTCACTCAAAAGAATAAAAAAGAAAAAGAGCGGCACCCACCTTAATAATATTCACACTTTTTATTTAATTTCCTATAAAATGGGTCAGCGGTCGGATATAGGCCAAACAATGACGATGGCCGTTTCATACCTACAGGCTAGCCAGGACCTGTGGAAGTGCCTGTAGGTACGAAACTTCCGTCGTCTTTTTTTGGCCTATATCCGACCGCTGACCCATTCTATATGATATGAAATAAAGTGTGAATGCTATTAAGGTGAGTGCCACTCTTTTTCTTCCTTTTTATCATATTATTCTCAGATAAAATAGTAGCAAAAAACTGCTGACAGATTGAGTGTCATCGAGAAGAACCAACATTATTTCCTTATTCCGCATCTTCCTTCTATCTTTGGCTTGTATTTGTATATCACTATAAATTACTACTCGTCCTAATCACGATTGTATCCTATCACTATACGGAGTGGGTGAAATCTCTGCCGGAGCTGCTTTTAGAGGCACCCGCGCCTTTAGATCCTCCTGTGGAGTGCAGAACCATTTGATTTTTCAAAAGAACAAGCACTCCTAGCAATGATGCTTCTTGGAATATTCCATGGAAGTCTGTTCTATTATCATTTTGTTTTTTAATGTAAATATTTTACCATTATATCTAATATAATATAGAAAAGTCCATTTTAGTTGATAAAATATGTGTTTCCTGACATTAGGTAGTAGGTAGGGCACTTAAGGGTGCTTTACACGCTGCAATATCGCAAAAGATGGAAAAATCGGTGGTCATGGAGAGGTCTTCCTAAAACAAAATATCGTTTTCTGCACAGTAGTGATGTGGTTCGTTGCTTCTGCGGCACCACACATCACTGTGTGGGACACCACAGGAGCGACAACCATCACCTTACCTCCGTCCACTGGAAAAGGAGGAAGGAAGGGGGTAGACAGCATGTTCCGACCACTCATCTCCTCCCCTCCTTTTCTATTGGGCGGGGGTTCAGTGATGCTGCTGTGACGTCGCTGTGACGCTGAACGAACTGCCCCCTTAGAAAGGAGGCGGTTCGCCGGTCACAGCGATGTCGCAGAGCAGGTATGTGCGTGTGACACTGCTGTAGCGATTATGTTGGCTACGGCAGCGGTCACCACATATCGGCCGTACAAGGGGGGCGGGTGCTATCATGCTCGACATCGCTAGCAATTGCCCGCTTTAGTTGCTGCAGACATGCCAAAGACTGCTATTATGATGATTAAGTCTCATATTTCAGAATCTTGTCTTTCCATTGTAAACTCATTGTACACGGCAAGTTTTATGCATAAATGTTTAGGTGTGACGTGAACATAGACTTTTGGGGGGTCTTTACTTGTGATTTTATTTATAACAGAACTACCTAGTCGCTCATTACAGAATGTTATTTGGACACTTCTCTGTCTAATTATACAGTGTGGTGTGGGGGAGTAACAAGTAGAATTGAGACCCCATCAAAAAAGTTTAAATGATGCCCCCACTCTACGATATTAAATTCAGCAGCATTTTCAGAATATGAATGTTTAGGATTATTTTGGTCTTACTAATACAAAGGGATAATGCAAAGAGTGATATTACGGCACAAGTATTATGCACACAGTGATGTCCTAGTACAGGGATGATGCTCAAAGGGATTCATAGTATAGGTATAAAGCACACATTGATGTCATATCATGTACATGTATGTAACCTCACAGCAACATGTAACCTCACTTTTGGCATTTTCACTCTTTTTTTGTTTAGCTCTGACAAAGTGTTCGGATCTGGGGCGAAACAGGTGGTGGTGGTAGAAGAACCCTGCTTGTCAAATAGGAGAAATAAACACATAAATGCATAATTTTCTGGTTTCAAGGGGTTGTCCGAGCTAAACGACAAGTCTGCAGTCACTCTGTGACTGCAGACTTGTAAATCCTCACATCACTGCCAATGTATGTAAAGCGCTGTGGAATTAATAGCGCTATATAAATGAATAAAATTATTATTATTATTATTAATTATCACTGTATGCTGTGAGGGTTCTCTGTTGTTAGAGTCAGGAATGGTGGTCACGTGGCCGCAAATATGCAATATGCCAGACTAGACTGATTCTGGCCTCACACAATACACTTACATGGTGAGTGCCGGAAACAGCCTAGTCAGATTGTGGCCTGGAGTATATATATCGTATACTTGCTGTCACGTGACCGCCACGCCTGGTTCTGACACTAGAGAATCCTTACAGTCCACAGTGTGCGCAATGTGAGGGTTCACAAGTCTGCAGTCACAGAGTGAGACAGAGTGTGACTACAGACTTATGGATTTAGACCGCACAATCTCTTTAAGGCACTAGAGATACAGCACGAATAATACAAAATACAATTGATGCAGATAAATGATAATGTGGGGTCTGAGTTTAGTTCTCATATTCATAAAATACAAAAAAGACAGTTTGCACTCTGAAATGCTAAAGTATGAAAACTATGAATGTGTAAATATAGACCTGCATTACTGCTAAGGGAAATCTAAGAAAAATGAGATATTTAGTACATATCAACAGCCATTTGTATATCTGCCCAGTTACCACATCACGGCATATCTTGTAACTGGGTACCTACTCTATGTTGAAGCCTCTTTCTGGGTTAAATAACTTCCTGTGTATGGGCAAGTAGGAGCCTGCTATATAGGATAAACTCACCTGTGGCAAGTGGGAGAGGGTTGTATAGTGAGAAGGTATGACCCTCTTGAATATAGACAAAAAGACTGACAGCACTCACCAAACTGAAGTGTGAAGAGGTGTCGTCAGTCTTTTTGTCTAGGTTAATGGGGGTTATAACTTCTCACCGTACACCCCTCCCCCACGTGCCATAGGTTATTTTATCCTATATAGCAGGTTCCTACTTGCCCATACACAGTAGGTTTTTAAACCCAGAGAGAGGCTTCAACATAGAGCAGGTACCCAGTTACGAGATATGCTGTGACGTGGCAACTGGGCAGATATACAAACGGCCGTTTCGATATGCTAAATATCTCATTTTTCTTAGATTTCACTTAGCAGTAATGCAGGTCCATGTTCACACATTCATAGTTTTCATACTTTAGCATTTCAGAGTACAAACTGTCTTTTTTTTTGTATTTTATGTCATGTTCAGTTATGCACCTGTTCACACTTCAGTTTGTTGAGTGCAGTCAGTCTTTTTGTCTATATTCATTCAGCACCTCATGCAGTCCTCCTTATACTTTAGATGGCCGATACCTATCCTTTCAGATTTCTCATAGATATGGACGCTTCAAGTATGCATGAGTTTTCATGGGGAAAAGAAAATTAACTTCTGCCAGGCACTGCTGACAGTGGGAGTAAAGGAAACCTGATCCTTCTTTTGCCCAAACCCTTTAATGAACATGGTCTGCAGATCATTATGAGATTGGCTAACTTTGACAACATTTGTGTAGCATGATAGGGCACTCTCATATTGAAATAAAAATGTCCTCCTTAATTATTGAAGCCCATAGTAACTGCTGTGCCTGCCACCTTGGTAGTTATTCCCATGTTGTGGAGCCCATGTCTAAAGGTATCTAGTTGGGCCAGAATACTTTGGTGAAGTGGACTTTTAGTTTTTTGGGGTTTTTTGCTGCTTTTTTTTAATATAATAACCAAATAGGATTCAAAAATTATATACAACTTGTGAGCCGGATCCATCTTTTGAGGTTTATTGGAATTTGCACCAAGACCCTCCTTTTCAGTTTACCGACTGTTTTGGAAAGCATACTGTATAAAAGATCTATCTTTAGACGGTTCATAGATGTATCCAGATTGGTGAAATTGAAAGGATCACTTACACAGAAAGAATTGGAAGATGGAACTTGTTCAACAAAGATGAGTGAATATCAGACTAGAGAACATATTTCTAGACTAGACTTTTATTATTTTACTACTGAAGGAGATGGAAGAAAAGGATCTATCCGCGCTGCCAGAAGAAGATCACTGAAGATCAACAGAGATTAAGACATCAGATTTTAATGTTCTACGCTTTTCGGAGCTGAAAACCCCTTCTTCAGGAACAAAAATCAATAATGTACAATTATTTTTGTTCCTGAAGAAGGTGTTTTACTGCTCTGAAATGCGTAGAATAATAAAATCCGATGTCTTAATCACCGTTGATCTTCAGTGATCTTCTGGCAGCGTGGATAGATCCTTTTCTTCCATCTCCTCCAACGCCATCTTCCTGGGTTCTGCAGCAGCCTTCCTCAACACGTGGTTATAATGGTTGTGTCTTTAACAGAACCGCACCAGGTTAGTACAGCTTTAAAATTATTTCTGGTACCACTGGGTAAGACACCATTTGCGTCACTTTTCTTTGTCATTTCAGTTTCATGACATATTATTTTACTACTGGTATTTAGCTACAAGGAATAAATTGGACATATGGACTTTATTTGATCCTAGGAACTTATCTGACATCTCAGACTCTGTGGAATCAAAAAATGTTTTTCCCAAGGGTTTTATACGACCTTCCTATGGACCAAATAGCTTAGTCAGAGTAAAGTTATCTATTTGCAGTTTTTTGAGTTTTTATGTGATTGCATCATCACACATTTTTTACAGAAGATGAAAGTCATGAATTCTGTTCACCATCTCATCGGAGTAATTCCAGCCTTTAATGTCGTAACTCACTTTATAGTTTGACCAGTTCACTTGTTACATTATTAATGGACAGACAACTGTAATCACAGCTAAATGTAGAACCAGTGGAGGGAAATCAATCCAAAAGATATGATCTCATGTCAAGGAGCCTGAAAGCTTAGACTTTTTCTTAAGTCCTGTAAGTATAGAGTAACCAATCACCTTTGGTACCACTCAAACATTGTCTTTAAAGAAAATCTGTGGTGGCATTCTAAGGGGCACTTTGCACACTATGACATCGCAGGTGCGATGTCGGAGGGGTCATGTCGAAAATGACGCACTTCCGGCGTCGCACTCGACATCGTAGTGTGTAAATCCTAGATGATACGATTAACGAGCGCAAAATCGTCGTAATCGTATCATCGGTGTAGTTTCTGGGAATTCCATAATTACGCGACTGCGACAGGTATGATGTAGTTCCTCGTTCCTGTGGCAGCAGACATCGCTGTGTGTGAAGCCGCAGGAGCGAGGAACATCTACCTGCGTCCTGCAGCTCACGCCGGCAATGCGGAAGGACAGAGGTGGGCGGGATGTTTACGTCCCGCTCATCTCCACCCCTCCGCTTCTATTGGCCGCCTGCCGTGTGACGTCGCTATGACGCCGCACGACCCGCCCCCTTAATAAGGAGGCGGGTCGCCGGCCAGATCGACGTCGCAAGGCAGCTGAGTGCATTTGAAGCTGCCGTAGTGATAATGTTCGCTACGGCTGTTATCACAAGATATCGCAGCTGCGACGGGGGCGGGTACTATCATGCTCGGCATCGCAAGCATCGGCTTGCGATGTCGTTGTGTGCAAAGTGCCCCTAAGTGTTATGGGCTCACCTAGTGAGGTGGATTCTCTCAGCCGTAGTTCAGAGTGTGACGCACAAATCAGGAGTTGGACTTTCTGCGCATGGATCAACGAGGCCAGTGCAACAAGGAATGTAGATCAGCAATCACCTGGAAGTACTAGATGCTGCTGAGCCGGATGTGTGGATAGCTAAGAATCAGCAGAGATGGTTAGGCAACTAATACTGATAACTTTCTATCAGAAATGCCATTACACAGAGGAATAGCAGAGATTTATAGGCAAATCTTGCTGACTGAAGTGCAGTTACTCAAGGAAATAGAAGGGATGTATAGGCAAATCGGTATCTTTCTGGCAGAGACTAGTTACTTATCACATACCTTGATAGCAGAGCCGTAGGTATGAACAACATCAAGAATACATGACAGAAGTTGCAAATCTGGAATCTTGATTTAGCAGAGTTTAAGAAGCTGGACTGAACTTAGTAGTAAACATTTGTTGCTGTATAGAAACACATGGTGAGAAAATTAGATATCTGTCTGGAGCTAAAAGTGAAGATAAACTCCTGACAAACACATGGTAGCAGAGTACTATACTACCTGAATACTCAGGCACTGTATAGCCACCTGAGCCGGCATTAAAAGGCTTTGAGTAATGGCATCAGAGGTACTTAGTTATCGTAGTACCCTGGTGAGGTTTTGCCATATGAGAAGAAAATGAGCCTGATTTTGGAACTTGGACAGCTGAGTAACACTAAGAAGCTTTATATCCATATTGTTCTAGAAAATGGTGGCAATCTTCTGACACATATCTATGATATACCAGAATATACTGTATATTTTAGTTACATCTACCCATTGGAGTGAGTATTCACTTTACAGTATGTCTAATTCTACATCTGTATTTCTAAAAATGTAGTATGTAATTAGTCATGTAGAAGGAAGTATAGTGAGATGCTTCAAATGACTACAGTCTCCTTCCTTTTATATCGGTCTTTGTCACATCTATTGTATACTCCACTAATGTATGTTCTTTCTAAATCACTGGTTGCATAAGGTGTATGATGCATACTTAGGCCCTGATTCATCAAGAGAGACACACCTCTTAAAGGGATTTTCTTACATACAAAGTTCATTTTAATCAACAGATCTAGGAATAAAAAGAAGTTCCAAAATTGGTTGTGTTAAAAAAAAAAAATGTGCCTGCGCTGAGATAATCTTATAAATATATATGCTATGTACTGCGTAATGGCTATGTCTGACTGTACAGGAACATGGTCTGATCATACCACAGCTCCTGAGCAGGGTAAGAAGTAAAAAAGGATACAGACAGGTCATCATGAGATCGCATCTAATTCTTCCTGTGATGTAAAACATTTCCGTGACTGTTTTTAAGCAATGTTTTACCTTACAGAAATAGCTGCTGTCTGATGCTGTCCTATCTGTATATTCTCTTTTGCTTCCTCCCCTACCTAGGAGCTGTGGGATGTTCAGACTTTGCCTCTGCATGGTCAGACACAGCCATTACACAGTGCATAGCAGAGGCACTTTTCCTGGGCAGGAGAGGAAGTAAAATAGTATACAGACATTAGAGCATGGAATTGCAAATAATTCTTACTTTGAAGTAAAATATTTTTTAAAACAGGCAGGGAAATGTTTTACCTCACAAAAAGAATCAGCTGTGATCCCGTGCTGTAGCATCTTCCTACCCTGCCCAGGAGCTGTGGTATGATCAGACCATATCCCTGTATGGTCAGACACGGCCATTACACAGCACATTGCAGGGACACATATATAAGATTATCTCAGCATAGGATTATTTGTTTTAACACATCGAATTATGGAACTTATTATTATTCCAAGATCTATTGACTAAGATGAACTTTGTGGGACAACCCCTTTAATGAATCAAGAGTGTCTAACCAGTGGTGTGCAGCTCTGTGGACTGTGATATAAATTTTACTCTGCGGAAAGTTTTCTGGTATAAGGTATAGCACAGCACATGAATTAGATGAACTGTAGCATCACGCCCTTGCTGAACCCCCATCCCGTCCCAGCTCTGATCATCTTAGTGGAACTGGGAGAAACTTGCGTGAAAACACCAAAAGTCGCGAAACTTTTTCACAATCCCAAGTTGCACCAAAATTTTGCAATTTTTCAAAGCAGTTTACTCCAGAATTCTGGCACAATTGCTTTGATAAATGGTGGCTTTAATATGTTCACCTGAAAATGAAGGAGTAAAATGTAATTTGAAACAGTTTGTAATACATTTGGCTGTTGCTATCCCAATGGTCAAGAACCCCTCATACATCTTGCTTAATTTCTCGAAGATTACCTTCCATAAGGATTTAACAGTTTTTATATTTGTTTGTTGTTACAGATGATACAAGAAAGTCGGTCTTTGATCGAGGCAGCAGATGTAATCCATGAGAAGATATTGCAGTGTCAGAAAACAGGTATGACCCAATTTTTTTAAAATTTATTTTCATACAAAACAAAAACTATTATGCTTAACCCCTTCCCGACCATGGACGGAAAGATCCGTCATGGTGCCCTGGGCCTTAAAGACCAAGGACGGATCTTTCCGTCATGGCGGAATCACGGCACCGGAGCCTCCGGTGATAGCAATTGGGTAACACAAACCGCAGATTCGGGGAGGAGGGGACCTGTACCTGACCTCAGGAGGGGTGGTGCCTCCTCCCCGGACCTACGGAGGCTGTGATTGGCTGACGAACGCAGCTCAACCAATCACATCCACTGTAATGTTCCAGCCATTTAAAGTGACTGAAACATTGAAATCCAGCCCTGGCCAGTGCAGCTATAGCACTGGCCATTGGCTGGAGCTGGGTGACCTCACTGGATCACCCTCCCCCAGCTCCAGTAGCGCTGATTGGAGAGATCGGCCTTGTGACCGATCTCTCCAATCACAGTGGACCTGTTGCCGGTGACCGCCCCCATCAGCTTCACTTGTCGGCCCTGCAGCACGCCAGCACAGTGAGTGTATACAGTGCAATGGCAGGGCGACAAGATCCGGTCCCATGCTGTTATGTGACCGGAGCATGGGACCTGGAAGTTGCCGCGCTGCCATTGCACTGTATGAAACCGGCGAAAAGCCTCCCAATCCGCCGACGCCGCTGCCCTCCGCGATCTGCCACCTGTCTCCCCGATATGCTGCCCGCACCCCCACCCCTCGTATCTGCTGCCCGCACCCTCACCCCCACACCTCCCGATCCGCCGCCGCCCTCCATCTGCCACAGTGCCACCGCTCCCCCCGATCTGCTGCTCGGCTCCTTTCCCTCGTGATCGGCTGCTCGTCCCCTCACCTCCGTGATGTGCTGCCAGCCCCCTCCACTCGAGATCGGCTGCCCGCTTCCTCCTCACTTATGTGCTGCCCGGCCCCGCCCCCTCTCCTCCGTTATGTGCTGCCCGGCCCCGCCCCCTCTCCTCCGTTATGTGCTGCGCGCCCCCTCTCCTCCGTTATGTGCTGCCCGGCCCCGCCCCCTCTCCTCCGTTATGTGCTGCGCGCCCCCTCTCCTCCGTTATGTGCTGCGCGCCCCCTCTCCGTTATGTGCTGCCTGCCCCCTCCCCTCCGTTATATGCTGCGCGCCCCCTCTCCTCCGTTATGTGCTGCTCGCCCCCTCACCTCCGTTATGTGATGCCCGCTCCACCCCACCTCTCACCCCCGTGATCGGCTACCCGCCCCCTCCCCTGTCACCACCGTGATGTGCGCCCCCTCCCCTGTCACCCCCGTGATGTGCGCTCCCTCGCCTGTCACCCCCGTGATGTGCGCTCCCTCGCCTGTCACCCCCGTGATCTGTGCTCCCTCCCCTGTCACCCCCGTGATCTGTGCTCCCTCCCCTGTCACCCCCGTGATCTGTGCTCCCTCCCCTGTCACCCCCGTGATCTGTGCTCCCTCACCTGTCACCCCCGTGATCTGTGCTCCCTCACCTGTCACCCCCGTGATGTGTGCTCTCTCACCTGTCACCCCCGTGATGTGTTCTCCCTCACGTGTCACCCCTGTGATCTGTGCTCCCTCCCCTGTCACCCCCGTGATGTGTGCTCCCTCCCCTGTCACCCCCGTGATGTGTGCTCCCTCACCTGTCACCCCCGTGATGTCTGCTCCCTCCCCTGTCACCCCCGTGATGTGTGCTCCCTCCCCTGTCACCCCTGTGATGTGTGCTCCTTTCACCTGTCACCCCCGTGATGTGTGCTCCCTCCCCTGTCACCCCCGTGATGTGTGCTCCCTCCCCTGTCACCCCCGTGATGTGTGCTCCCTCCCCTGTCACCCCCGTGATGTGTGCTCCCTCCCCTGTCACCCCCGTGATGTGTGCTCCCTCCCCTGTCATCCTCGTGATGTGTGCTCCCTCCCCTGTCACCCCCGTGATTTGTGCTCCCTCCCCTGTCACCCCCGTGATGTGTGCTCCCTCCCCTGTCACCCCCGTGATCTGTGCTCCCTCACCTGTCACCCCCATGATCTGCTGTCCGTTCTCCCTCACCTCTCACCCCCGTGATCTGTGCTCTGCTCACCTGTCTCCTCCGTGACCTGCCCTGCGCTCCCTCTCCCACCTCTCACCCTCCCCGATCTGCTGCCTCCTTCATCTCCTGTGATCCAGCTGCCTAGATCCATCCTGTAGGGTAACTATCCCCAATCTCACCTCCCACTCCCCTTCCCACCCATCCCTCCCATCCCCCCATCTCCCCCATCCCCCCATTCCCCCTTCCCCCATCCTCTGCCGCTCCTGCATCCACTGCGCCCTCTCCCATCCGCCCCCACCCTATCCCAGCCGCCTCCACCCTATCCCAGCCGCCTCCGTCTCACAATCACAGATGCTCCCTTTATATGCCACTGCCCACCCATCTGCCGCCCCCCCCATCTGCCGCTGTTCTGATCCATCCTGTAAGTATTGTTTGTGGCTCTTCTCTAACTATCCCCAATCACATCTCCCACGCCCTCTCCCCCCCCTCCTCCCCCACCTGCTTGCCGCCAAGTGCTGATCAGGTACGTAATTGTTGCTCTAGTTTTTGCTTTTTTTGTGCACCCTAAATAAAAAAAAAAAAACAAAACAAAACTTGAACAATTAGGTACCTGATCAGCAATCGTCCTGCAGTCGTACTCAACTTTGGACAGGACTTCTTTTTTCCATCCCACCTAGTCCCCCCCCCCCTTTTTTGCAGAACATTCGTGCGAGCGCCCTGTTTTTTTTTTCTATGCCATGGGGGTCTAGTTTCCAAAATGGGGTCACATGTGGGGGAACTTTACTGTTTCGGCACCTCAGGGGCTCTCCTAACACAACATGGAATACGCTAATTATCCCAGACAATTTTGCGTTGGAAACGTCAAATGACGCTCCTTGCCTTCCGAGCCCTGTTGTGCGCCCAAACATTTGATTTCCACCACATATGAGGTGTCTGTGTACTCAGGAGAAATTGCACAATACATTTTATGGTGCAATTTTTCCTGATACCCTTATGAAAAAACAGCTACCTGGTTGAAGTAACAATTTTGTGGTAAAAAATCCTTTTTTTATTTTTACGGCTCAACTCTATTAACTTTTGTGAAGCCCCCAGAGGATCAAAGTGCTCAATAAACATCTAGATAAATTCCATGAGGGGTCTAGTTTCCAAAATGGGGTCACATGTGGGGGAGCTCCACTGTTTCGGCACCTCAGGGGCTCTCCAAACGCAACATGGTGCAGCTAACGATTCCAGCTAATTTTCTGTTCAAAAAAGTCAAATGGCGCTCCTTCCCTTCCGAGTCCTGCCGTGTGCCCAAACAGTGGTTTTTCGCCACATATGAGGTATCTGCGTGCTCAGTAGAAATTGCCCAACAAATTTTGGGGGTTCATTTAATCCTGCTACCCTTGTGAATATGCAATATTTGAGGCTAAATTAACATTTTTGTTGCAAAAAGTAAAATGTTCATTTTTTCCTTCCACATTGCTTTAGTCACTGTGAAGCACCTGAAGGGTTAATAACCTTCTTGAATATGGTTTTGAGTAGCCTGAGGGGTGCCATTTTTGGAATGGTGTCACTTTTGGGTGTTTTTGTCATGTAGACCTTTCAAAATCGCTTCAAATGTGATGTGGTCCCTAAAAAAAGTGGCTTTGTAAATTTTGTTGTAAAAATGAGAAATTTCTCATAAACTTTGAACCCCTATAATTTCCTTAAATATTTTTTTTTTTTCCCAAATTTGTTCTGATGTAAAGTAGACCTGTGGGAAATGTTATTTATTAATTATTTTGTGTCATATGTCTCGGTTTTAGAGCATAAAAATTAAAAGTTTGAAAATTACCAAATTTTCGTGAAATTTCTGTTTTTTTCACAAAGAAACGCAAAAAATATCGGCCTAAATTTACCACTAACATGAAGCCCAATATGTCATGAAAAAACAGTCTCAGAATCACCGGGATCCGTTGAAGCGTTCTAGAGTTATAACCTCATAAAGTGACACTGGTCAAAATTGCAAAAAATGTCCTGGTCTTTAGGGTCAAACTAGGCTTGGGGCTGAAGGGGTTAAAGGGGTTGTCCAGTCTAAAATGACAAGTCTGCAGTCACGCCATGTGATTATAGACTTGTGAATCCTCATAACGCACACACTGTGTGCTGTGTGAATTCTCCAGTCTCAGAGCTGGGAACGGCGGTCACATAGGCCGCAAGTATACGATATACATACTCCCGACCAAAATCCGACTAGATGAGTGCAGCCTCCCTCAAAGTAAATGTATTGAGCGAGGTTGTGCTCATCTAGTCAAATTTTGGCTCCCCTTGGAACCAACGCCACACAGGGTGGCAGGACCCTAGGGAAGATCATACGTCACGTTGGTTTTCCAGAATCTGCCTGAACGGGGAAAGTTTCAAGCTTCCCTGACCACACAGCTCCCGACAGCACAGTGCCATATAGGATCTGGGTCCTCGCTTCAAGCCGGACCCACATCGGAACCATGGGACCTGCAGATAGGGACAAGAGTACATGTAGTGAAACCCAGGGTCCCCTCGTAGCTTCAAGCCAGGGGATACACAGACATGCGTTACAAGGAGAAACTCACCGAACACCAAACCGGACTGATCTCTAAAGGAATTCAAGTTCAACGGAGCCCATCATAGCAAGTGACCGGTATTACCTGGGTGAGCGACATCGTACAAAAGTGAGTAAACAACCTGGAACTGCAGCCATAGACTCTGACTCTTTATTACCCGTACTGCCGCTCCGAGCTGCCATTACTACTGCCCTCATCATCCTCCCCGGGGCCCGCTCTACTTGTGGAGAGCGATACCATCCCTGGCTGCTACTACCATCTGCCCTGGAGGACAGGGACAGCAGCGGCGAGCCATTCCCTGGCCGCATACCACAGGTGGCGTCACAACAAACACCTCGCAACTACCCCCAACATCTCTCCCCTGCTATCCTCTGTACGCATTTAAGGCAACGGAGCCGGGCTAGGCCACCCGTGACGACGACAGTCAACGGCTCAGCGACGAGTAGGTTAAATGCACCTGCCCCGTGGGGCTTCATATGTATATCACATGTACTCGTGGCTATGTGGCTGCAGTTCCCAGCTCTGACACCGGAGAATCCTCACAGTGCAAAGCGCGCACGTTTTGATGATTCACAAGTCTGCAGTCACATGGGGGAACTGCAGACTTGTCATTTTAAGGTACCGTCACACTAAGCAACTTACCAGCGATCCCAACAACGATAGGGATCGCTGGTAAGTTGCTAGGAGGTTGCTGGTGAGCTGTCACACTGCGACGCTCCAGCGATCCCACCAGCAACCTGACCTGGCAGGGATCGCTGGAGCGTGGCTACACGAGTTGCTGGTGAGCTCACCAGCAACCAGTGACCAGCCCCCAGCACCGCGTGGAAGATGCTGCGCTTGGTAACTAAGGTAAATATCGGTAACCAACCCGATATTTACCTTGGTTACCATCGCACGGAGCTACACGTGCAGATAGCAGGGAGCAGCGCACACCGCTTAGCGCTGGCTCCTTGGTCTCCTAGCTACAGCACACATCGGGTTAATTACCCGATGTATGCTGCAGCTAAATGTGCACAGAGCAGGGAGCAGCGCACAATGCTTAGCGCTGGCTCCCTGCTCTCCTACTTACAGCACACATCAGGTTAATTAACCCGATGTGTCCTGCAGCTAGCTACATGTGCACAGAGCAGGAGCCGGCAGCACAGGCAGTGAGAGCGGCTGAGGCTGGTATCGAAGGTAAATATCGGGTAACCAAGGACAGGGCTTCTTGGTTACCCGATGTTTACATTGGTTACCAGCCTCTGCAGAAGCCGGCTCCTGCTGCCTGCACATTTAGTTGTTGCTGTCTCGCTGTCACACACAGCGATCTGTGCTTCACAGCAGAACAGCAACAACTAAAAAATGGCCCAGGACATTCAGCAACAACCAACGACCTCACAGCAGGGGCCAGGTTGTTTCTGGATGTCACACACAGCAACATCGCTAGCAACGTCACAAAAGTTGTTCGTTAGCAGCGATGTTGCTAGCGATGTTGCTTAGTGTGCCGGGGCCTTTAGACCAGACATCCCCTTTTAGTTTTTTGCATACAGAGCCAGATTAAAGATAGAAATAAGTACAGTAAATTATAAAGACTGATAAAGCTTACACTGCATGAGTCTGTCTTGTGTTTTTTTTTTCTCTTGAAGTCAGGTTAAGGCCAGAGTCACACTATCGTAGAGCATTCGATGTGATATGCTAACAAACTACAGTCATATGAAAAAGTTTGGGCACCCCTATTAATGTTAACCTTTTTTCTTTATAACAATTTAGTTTTTTTGCAACAGCTATTTCAGTTTCATATATCTAATAACTGATTGACTGAGTAATATTTCTGGATTGAAATGAGGTTTATTGTACTAACAGAAAATGTGCAATCTGCATTTAAACAAAATTTGATCGCTGCAAAAGTATAGGCACCCTTATCAATTTCTTGATTTGAACACTCCTAACTACTTTTTACTGACTTACTAAAGCACTAAATTGGTTTTGTAACCTCATTGAGCTTTGAACTTCATAGGCAGGTGTATACAATCATGAGAAAAGGTATTTAAGGTGGCCACTTGCAAGTTGTTCTCCTATTTGAATCTCCTATGAAGAGTGGCATCATGGGCTCCTCAAAACAACTCTCAACTGATCTGAAAACAAATATTATTCAACATAGTTGTTCAGGGGAAGGATACAAAAAGTTGTCTCAGAGATTTAAACTGTCAGTTTCCACTGTGAGGAACATAGTAAGGAAATGGAAGAACACAGGTACAGTTCTTGTTAAGCCCAGAAGTGGCAGGCCAAGAAAAATATCAGAAAGGCAGAGAAGAAGAATGGTGAGAACAGTCAATGACAATCCACAGACCACCTCCAAAGACCTGCAGCATCATCTTGCTGCAGATGGTGTCAATGTGCATTGGTCAACAATACAGCGCACTTTGCACAAGGAGAAGCTGTATGGGAGAGTGATGCGAAAGAAGCCGTTTCTGCAAGCACACCACAAACAGAGTCGCCTGAGGTATGCAAAAGCACATTTTGGACAAGCCAGTTACATTTTGGAAGAAGGTCCTGTGGACTGATGAAACAAAGATTGAGTTGTTTGGTCATACAAAAAGGCATTATGCATGGAGGCAAAAAAACGACATTCCAAGAAAAGCACTTGCTACCCACAGTAAAATTTGGTGGCCAATGCTTTGGGGCTGTGTGGCCAATGCCGGCACCGGGAATCTTGTTAAAGTTGAGGGTCGCATGGATTCAACTCAGTATCAGCAGATTTTTGACAATAATATGCAAGAATCAGTGACGAAGTTCAAGTTACGCAGGGGATGGATATTTCAACAAGACAATGATCCAAAACACCGCTCCAAATCTACTCAGGCATTCATGCAGAGGAACAATTACAATATTCTGGAATGGGGATCCCAGTCCCCAGACCTGAATATCATTGAACATCTGTGGGATGATTTGAAGCGTGCTGCCCATGCTCGGTGACCATCAAACTTAACTGAATTGGAATTGTTTTGTAAACAGGAATGGTCAAATATACCTTCATCCAGGATCCAGGAACTCATTAAAAGCTACAGGAAGCGACTAGAGGCTGGTATTTTTGCAAAAGGAGGATCTACAGAATATTAATGTCACTTTTATGTTGAGGTGCCCATACTTTTGCACCGGTCAAATTTTGTTTAAATGCGGATTGCACATTTTCTGTTAGTACAATAAACCTCATTTCAATCCAGAAATATTACTCAGTCCATCAGTTATTAGATATATGAAACTGAAATAGCTGCTGCAAAAACCCAATTTGTTATAAAGAAAAAAGGTTAACATTAATAGGGGTGCCCAAACTTTTTCATATGACTGTATGTCGAAGGGGTCACGCAGACATCCCTTTGTTGGTCATGGACCTGTCAATCTGTGACAAAACCGCACCTTGCAGCCCCACCCTGACATTTGAGCCTCGCAATACAACCTTGTCACTTCCGCCAATTTATGAATTGGCAGTTTTCCCCATATCTTCACCTCTGAGTGTCCCATGAGGAAGTTATGACCATCATATTTCTAGTCATGGTTTGATCTATCCATGGATAGGAAACACAATGTGTCTGTTGGCTTCCCTCAGAGAGTTATTAATTATGGACTGATGCACACGCCTAACAATTTAGGGAAAATATGTGTGACATGCGTCTCACTGTCAGGAAGCCGGAAATATGCCTGCCCTATTTGTGGGAGCGAAGCTCTCCACAATATTTGCACTTTTTTCCCGTAGCCATACTAACTACAAAATGTCTTTGATGTTTTCTTGAATCTTGCAGTTTCCCATCCACTCCTCTAGCTGAATTACTTTGTCAGCAGGGGGGCTTGCTCTAGTTAGAGCATCTTTCTTAGTCTTAATTGGCTTTTGTCTCCTGTTGTTTGGTGACCAGATCTGGGTGATTTCTCCTTGCTGCAGGGTAGGATGTGTGTCATTAGTATGAGGAATATGGCAGTCACTGCCACTTTTCATATTGACACTCTGCTCAAACTCTGCTGTGAGCGCTCATACGCTCTCGCATATGAGAATTGTATCCCAGGTGAGCCGAAGAGGAAGAAATTAGTTTCTCCATCTTCTCCATTGCCTGACTCGACGTATAACGAGCTGCACTCGGATGATGTCAGTGCAATTAGATGTTTCACGCTCTCCCATAGACTTCTATGGGTGCACATAATTTGAGACATGATGCTACTTTTACTCAGTCTGTTTAGAGATGGGAAAAAAACGGGCAGATCTGACCTGCATCATTGAATAACATTGGTTCCAGTGCGTATACGATTTTCTCACATTGACATATATATAATACTGAGGAGTGCAATGTGAGTGAGCACTAAGGCTGTGTTCACCTTCACAACCAATTTTATTTTATTGTTTGAGTCTAAAAAATCTACAATTAAAATTGAATAAAGTTTGCAAATAGTCTTAATTAAAAATGTCCTATTTTTGGGGTTTTTAGATTTTGTGCACAACTATGTGTGTCCATGGTAAAGGACTACAAATAATCTCTGTACAGTGTAATCTTGTAATCATATTGCAGTTCCTTATAATTTGCTAACATATATTTTATTAAGCAAGAAGGGCACAGATGAAGTAAGACATGGCTGCCGGGTTATTTGTGGTCAGTTATAATGAAAACACATAGTCCTGCCAGGTCTTGGAGCCATAGATGAAAAATAATCACATACTTTTGTTTAATCAAGACTATTTCATATGTTACATGGGTATTTTACTATGGATTTGAAGGTTGCTGTAAAAAATGATCAGCAACCTCTGATTTCTAATCTACAGTTTCATAATGTGAAGGTGGTTTTGAAAATGTGTTATATTGTGTTATATGATTGGTAATTTGGTGCAAATTTTCAGTTCAGTGGAAACTAGCAATTAAAATCTGCTACGAATCCTCTGTATGAATACGGCCTTAATAATTCCATCAGACGTAAGATAAATGACACGTTCATGTTTTTTCCATTTTTATTGCTCGATAAATACTTTTAATGCAAAATAAATAAATATGAATAGCAAATTATCTTAATCATTTTGTCATTGGATATGATAATTTAATTTCACGCATTGTTTTAATTTGTAAGATTTGTCCATAATTCGTATTGGCACGTTATCCTACAATGTCATAAAAACAACAAAAACATGAAAGAACCTAATTAATAAGAAATATAAGATCTCTTGGATGTAGAGTGTCTAGACAACACAGTTCTTTTGTCTAGCTCCACAAATAGTGTATGGTTCTCCCCTGTAGACTTCCCTTTCTTGTTTTTGCTTTACGTAGGGATGGAATTTCACGAGGAACTGCATAGTCTGGGGACAAAGGAAGGGCTGAAAGGCAGAAAACTGAGCAAAGCTATAGAAAGCTTCGCCTGGAACATCACAGTGCTGAAGGTAAGTGCAGCACTAATTGGCACATTCTCTGGTATAAACCCCAGATTGGCATTTAAATGGTGACTGCCTTTAAAAAAAACAAACAAAAAAAAACCTTGGGGTTATCTAAGGCTTAATGCAATGACCGACACAATTGGCAATTACTTCTAAACCCACAATTTCATTTTCAGACAGAAATATCACTCCAAAAGTTCAGACTCTAGGTTTCTCCCTTTTAACTTTCTCTGCCCCTTTTCAAGTATAATCCATTTCTAGCACCAATAGAGATTACAAAAAGTATGTGTATATAGAGGAGCGGGGAAGGGAGAGAGGGTAAAGAAAGTTCTAGCTCCTTTAGTGCTGGTAGAATTCTGATAAAGAGGAACAGCGAAGTTAAAAAAATATGGATGGCTAATTTCAGAGCATGGGACTAGGGACTGTTACTGGACAAAGACTGTTGTGTGCACTAAAACAGTTTAACCTGTGGAAGATGGGGCCTCAAGATCATGCCTTTACTGTACTTTTCATAGGTATGCCTTAAGAAATGTGAAATGCTAGTTACAAAGCTATTGTTGTCTAAATTCATGGATATACAGTCATGGCCGAAAGTGTAGGCACTCCTGAAACTGTTCCAGAAATTGAAGTATTTCTCCAAGAAAATGATTGCAATTACACATGTTTTGTTATACACATATTTATTTCCTTTGGGGTTTTTTTGTGTTGTTTCAATATACACAAAGAAAAAAAAGGCAAACTGGACATAATTTTACATAAAACCCCCAAAATGGACAGAACAAAATTGTTGGCACCTTTCCAAAATTATAGGTAAACAACTTTGTTTTAAGCATGTGATTCTTGTTCACACTCACCTGTAGCAAGTAACAGTTGTGGGCAATATGATAATCATACTTGAAACCAGATAAAAAGGAGAGAAGTTGTTCACACTCACCTGTAGCAAGTAACAGTTGTGGGCAATATGATAATCATACTTGAAACCAGATAAAAAGGAGAGACGTTGACTTAATTTTTGCTTTGTGTGTCTGTGTGTGCCACACTAAGCATGGAGAACAGAAAGAAGGGAAGAAAACTGTCTGAGGACTTGAGAACCAAAGTTGTTAAAAAAATATTAACAATCTCATGGTTACAAGTCCATCTTCAGAGAGCTTGATGTTCCTTTATTCATAGTTTGCAACGTAATCAAGACGTTTACAATCCATGGCACTGTCACTGTATCTAATCTCACTAGATGTGGGCGTCAGAGTAAAATTGATGAAAGACTACAACGCAGGATAGTCCAGATGGTGAATAAGGAGCTCCAGTCAAGTTCCAAAGAAATTCAAGCTACCCTGCAGCCTCAGGGTGCATCAGTGTCAGCACGAACTATCTGTCAACATTTGAATGAAATGAAATTAAATGCTATGGCAGAGGATTCAGGAGGACACCACTGTTGACACAGATACACTGCTAGACTGCAGATTGCCAAAATATATGTGAATAAGCCAAAATTCTTCTGCAAAAGCATCTTGTGGACAGTTGAGACCAAGATAGAGCTTTTTGCTCAAGCACATCATTCTACAGTTTACCGAAAGTGGAAGGAGGTTGACAAAGAAGAGAACACAGTACCTAAAGTCAAACATGGTGGAGGTTCAAATATGTTTTGGGGTTGTTTTGTTGCCTCTACTACTGGTTGCCTTTATTGTGTGCAAGGCATCATGACATTTTAAGATTACCAAATGATTTTGGGTCTCCATGTAATACCCAGTGTCAGAAAGCTGGGTTTGCGTCCTAGGTCATGGGTCTTCCAGCAGGACAATGACCCCAAACATACTTCAATAAGCACCAGAAATGGATGGAAACAAAGCACTGGACAGTTCTTAAAAGGCAGTACTGGGTCCAGATCTAAATCCCATTGAACACATATGGAGAGATCTTAAAATTGCTATTGAGAGAAGTGGCCTTCAAATATGAGCTATCTGGACCAGTTTGCAAAAGATGAGTCTGAAATTTCAGTTGAGAGGTGTAAGAAGCTTGTTGATGGTTATAGGAAGTAATTGATTGAAGTTATTTATTCCAAAGGTTGTGCAACCAAATATTCAGCTGAGGGTGTCAACAACTTTGTCCCTGCCATTTTTGAGGTTTTGTTTGAAATTATGTCAAATTTTTCTCTTTTTCTTAGTTTTTTTTTTGTTGTTCCAATACACGCACAAGAAATAAACAGTTGTAAAACAAAACATGTATAAGTGTAATAATTTTCTGGGATAAATGCTTCATTATCTGGAACAGTTTCAAAGGTGTCAACACTTTTTGCCATGAGCCAGGTAATTTGACTGCTTTTTGTCATCTGGAGGAAGAATACTCCGTCCCTGTTTAGTACCATGCTTTTTGTTTTCCAATATCCAAAGGTAATCTATTGTTAGCCCGCAAGAAGTGGGATGGAAATTGGTCCAAGGGTTATTAAAAAAAAAACAAGGATGCGAAAATATCTTTGGCCTTTCTATCTTACATGACAAAATAGGGCACAATACTAGTTAGACCATTTTAATCTCGTGGGGCTCTCTTTATTCTGTGTACACTACTATCTACATTTATACCTTTGTAGAGAATTAAATACATTTTCTATCAGAGTTCCATGAATATTTTCTTCATATCCCGTAAAGTATGAGTTGGTGGGATGAAGTTACCTATCTACCAGCATGTCTAGCAGATCATCACTTTAATGGGGTTGAGCCTGTTGGTGTTTGCACCATTGTTTGCCAAGTCACTGGAAGGCTATGGTACCTCATTATATACTCAATATGCAGCCATGATTATGCCAATAAAAATACATTAATTTATCTATATTGAACTAGTATCCATTAGACATCCTTAAAGCCATGGAACATATCATGCATGTGCGCATACAGACAGAAGAGGTCCTCTGGGGAAGAACAGTATATGGGGCATTTGTAGTCCACCAGCTTATTTTAATGCACAATTCCACCAGTTTTGGAGATGAAAGCGGACCCTTTTACCTCTTGGGTCCCTGTGCACAGGTTGCACCAATAGTATGTCCGCCCCTGCTGTCATCAGATTCATACTGCCCGAACCCCAGGCAGCATGAATAAGACACCGGCTGTGCAGCCAGGTACTGTGTATACATATAGGATGATATACAGTATTAGGGTACCGTCTCACTAAACGACGTACCAGCGATTCCGACCACGATCTGATCTGGTCAGGATCGCTGATGCGTCGCTACATGGTCGCTGGTGAGCTGTCAATCAGGCAGATCTCACCAGCGACCAGTGACCAGCCACCATCGACTTGTGGAAACGATGCTGCGCTTTGTAACCAAGGTAAATATCGGGTAAGTAAGCAAAATGCTTTGCTTGGTTACCCGATATTTACCCTGGTTACTAGCGCACACTGCTTAGCGCTGGCTCCCAGCACTCGTAACCATGGTACACATCGGGTTACTAAGCAAAGCGCTTCGCTTAGTTACCCGATGTGTACTCTGGCTACGTGTGCAGGGAGCCAGTACTGGCAGCCTGAGAGCGGCTATGCTAGTAACCAAGGTAAATATTGGGTAACCAAGCAAAGCGCTTTGCTTAGTTACCTGATGTGTACCTTGGCTACCAGCGTCCGCAGCTGTCAGAAGCCGGCTCCCTGCTCCCTGCACATTCAGATCGTTGCTCTCTCGCTGTCAAACACAGCGATGTGTGCTTCACAGCAGGAGAACAATGAGCAAAAAATGAACCAGAGCAGTGTGTAACAAGCAGCGATTTCACAGCAGGGGCCAGGTCGCTGCTTAGTGTCACACATAGCGAGATCGCTGATGAGGTCACTGGTACGTCACAAACCCTGTGACTCAGCAGCGATCTTGCTAGCAATCTCGCTATGTGAGAAGTAGCCCTAAGACATATTTTCTCAATAGTAATCAGATCTAACTTGCTTTGCTAATTACAGCCACTGATTACAATTCTCTGAGAAAACATTACTCCGATCCGTAATCCTTTCAGTATTTAAGCCTCTTAGTAAAATAGCACATTTCAATCTCTTCACCTGATGTGTTTTTAATATTGACTTTAAATGGAAAAATCCGATTTAGGAAATTTAACAAAATAACACAAGTGCCAAACTTTTGGGATTCTCAATTGCATGAAGCGCACAGTGACCAATATATAAATAGTGAACAAGAATGTTGGTGGGTTGGTATAAAAATACCTTAAAAACTACGTGAAATGAGGAGGAGCTGTCTGTGACGGGGTGTATAGCAGAGCAAGGAGAGACAACAGGCCGAGGATGATCCAGCAGGTTTACTAAGGAATACAGGAACAGCACACGACAAGTCCAAATAAAACAGATTCGGGGGCACCTCCCGATAATCCAAAGTGCCAGATCATGACGTAATAGTCCTTTTCAGAGTCCCAGAAATCCCACACAATCCACTGGACGGCGAGATCTGTCCGCAGAATCAGATCTCGCTCCCTTCCTCTTCAACACTCAGCTCCCAACTGCACTTAGAAACAGGAGTGTATTGTCTGAGCTCGTGGGCCCGCCCCTCAAGGGTAGGGGTCTATGCAATGGTTGGGCCCACTAGAAGATTCTAGAAGGTTGGCTCCGAGATGTCTACAGGTTTGTGTAGTTGGCGTTATCCACTGCTTACGAAACAATGGGAAGTTCCCCTGGCTGTGTGGGCAAGAGATAATTGCATTATGGGCCCAGAGACACAGGAGATGGGGGGAAGGTATGGTTACTTACATCCCAAGACATTTCAAAGTGTTCAGTAAGTACAACCAAAGGAAAGTTACATCACATCCTGACATAGTATTACAGCAAATACAGTGAGAAGGTAAAATACATCACATGGCATCTTATACAAAAAATATGGGATGAAGAAAAGCACATACATCATGACACTGTCCAACAAAACAAACATTTGTTCCATTGTTTGTTTGAATTGGTATAATGTTGTATGAAGGGGTTGACCAACATTTATACACAGCACTCATCACATTCTCTAAGAGAAAGCTTTATATTGTTTCAAACACTGTGTGGAAGTAGAATACCCAGGACGGCAACAGGGTGCTAAAATCACATCAAATTTCATTTAAAAAAATAAAGTGTTCTGGTTAGAGTTGAGCGAATACCTACAGTAACTATTTGTACTCACCATACTCATAACAAGTACTGTATAATACTTGCGTATTCATTACGAAGAGCATGTGCAAGGCAAGTCGATGGGGAAAAAGTCGCATTGTAACGAGTAACCCGAATTCCGCACTATTCACTACTTGCACGAATAGTACAGCATTTGGGTTACTCATTACTTTGCGAGTTTTTCCCCATTGACTTGCATTGCACACGCTATTTGGAATGAGTACGCGAGTATTAGACAGTACTCATGAGTATAGCAAGTACAAATAGTTAGGTACTCGCTCAACTCTAGTTCTAATCTGTCAGCTGACATCAGATTACATGCTGCTCATAGAAGTATATGGAGTGGGAAGTGTGAAGAGGGGGTAGCAGCTGCATTAGAGAGGGTGACTCACACAGAGTTGGATCCTCGGCTTCTCTGCTCATTACCCCTGTAGATTGTCCTCCATGCAGCTTCTGAGGGTGTGCTATATAGAGTTAGAGGAGAATTATCTCCTTTCTCTGTGTACTTTGTATGGGATTCTTCATAGCAACTACACTACGTACACACCATTGTTTTTATCATTTGTATTTTTGATTATTCATTTTACTATTGAGCAACCACATAGCTGTCTGTCAAAGCTAAAGGTTAATATTCCTGAAAGCTTAATATTTAGGAACATAAAAGTGAGGTTTTGTCTTTCTTAGGAAAATATCCATGTATATAAAATTATTGGACAATTATTCTTTGCAGAAATATTAAGCAGGACAGCAATATTGCGCATCAGGGTCACCATATGCGAAAAAAAAATTAAAATTTAACTTTTAATTAATTTATTCATAAAAATGAGGATAATCCTCACTAATAAAAGGACAAACAATACAAATAAGGTTTGGCCCCTCCTACTTTTTCAAGGGTTCAATGCAAACCATAAACAAGCTAGTACCGCTATACAAGGTGGAACTTTTCTCACCCATAAACCAGGTGCCACTTTCAGAAAGTCCACTGATAAGTAAAGAAATGGATTTATCTCACCAAATTCTGATATACCACATATTAGATTCGAATGGGTTCAGGCATCCTCCTGTCGGAACCTCATGATTAAGAAAATGTACCTCCCAACGCGTTTCGTTAGAAAAGCAAACTCACCAGGGGAGCTTATAATTGTGGCAATTGCATCTCAGGTCTCATTAAAAATGAGTCCAAAAATTCATCATATGCTGAAACAAAACATATACAAAATAGCAATAAGTATCAGCATGTCAATGGTTAATCACACACTCATATGTGGAGAAACTCACCAATAAACATAGACTCAATAAGGAGTCATGTATGCGGTAAATCCAATTCAGGTCCCATAAGCCATGGACCTCACTCCCAATGGCATGCTGAAATACATTTATAGATAAATAAACACCAGCATGTCTGGACGATTTATTCCATGACAGCATACAAACATAGCAGGGGAACTCACCACGTGGCAGGAGCGGCCGTGCTTATCGCTCTAACAAGAGAGCCACCGCAGACTGTCAGGGTTTAAATGTTCCCACCCTGCACCAGCGTGTGACGTGGTTTCCGCCCATCCCGGTCACATGACCGCAGATGAGCACACCACGTCATGATGTTTACACCGTAGCCGTGGTAATGTGCGCCTCCCCTCAGCAAGTCATGTGACATCACGTCACACAAACAAGGAAGACAGCCCGATATTAAACTGCAGGCACACAGTATCATTCCGGTTTGTATGCAAATTCAGAGAATCGTCCAATCCTCCAGCATTGATTCACAAGTAATCACTAGGAGGGTATTGCTTGTACAGAAAAGAAACTGCTCATAACTCAGTGATTAAACCCGCTTATTTTGAACAGTCGGTTTCACCAGTGTATATCACAAGCAGTGTAAAGGTGATTGCATACCATACTCAAAAGGTCACAGCCATACCACCACAATAATCAAAGACATGCTCGTGGAGAACAGTAGCCCCACTTTAGGAGGATGTCACCCAGAAATATGGGGACCTCAAAATAGCTCAAAATCAATATTATGCTCAAGGGTTAAAATAGCAAAGGGGTTAATATTAATAGTCAGATTAATAGTCAGATTAAAAAACACCTACTGAAAGGCTAGCAATTAATTATGTCCATATCGATCACAGCAAACCTCTAGTCCCTACAGGGTTCATCAGGAGTGGAGTCACCGTAAAACCGGTCAAATCCATTAGCGAAGGGAATCTCCGGGGTTTCCCAGCAGTCAAGACCCGATTGAAGGCAACCGCTCAAACCGTGAAGGGAAATACAGTCACCGCCAAGGCTACAGTTCCCAGGGCCAGAGCCTGCGGGCAAAAGGGGCTCCCTCAGCCTCCATCCAAGCTGGGGAGCGGGTTACCGGTGGGAAGCCACCAGAACCGAGAACATAACACAGGTGCAGGGAAAGGCGGTCACCGCCAACCTACCGGGAGAAGACCCACCGCAGCCATCTGTGGGACCCGTCCATCCCGCCGTTTGTTTTACCGGAGACTTTGCATTCATCATTGGCTGAGTGAGTGCCACCGTGCCGTGCGGCACCGCGCTGCCCCCGCGACCCTGCACCTCACCAGGCCCCGTAACCCACCTGCCATTCCTCCCTCACCGGGCCCCGGGACAACCAACGCCCCTACCCACGGAGGGGAAAATCAACATCCAAGCTGCTCCCTGTCATCGCTCCCGGGATCCCCGTCCAGAGCAGCGGTGGTGTCACAACCTCACCACAACCGTAGGTGGCGTCACGGACAATAAATCCCCAAAACCACTCCCCTTTTCACTCACGGGCGAGGAGCGCCGCTCGAGTCCCCGGATCCGGCCCACCGCTCGAGCCACCGAGCAGCAAGCGAAGCAGCAGCAGCGCCGGACCCGAGCGTGGTGAGCGCAGCGTCCCCTCCCCGCCCGCGACATTAACCAGTTCAGGACTGCTGTAAATATACGTCAGCGCTTGCTGGTCAGTGGTCAAGAGGCGATCGTGACCCCTTGCATGCCTCAATCAATGGGGTTCCGGAATGGTAGTTCTGCCCGGCGACATCATCGGGATCTCATTGGATTAGGCCCAGGTTATGGTTAACCCTTTGTGATTTTCTATGTGCCATAATCAATAGCGATCACGGCACATAGATGTTACAGAGGAGCAGTGTGCTCCTTCTTTTACCTCTCTAGCTCCTCTGTGACATAATCACGGGGGAGCCAAGGGTTGCCATGGCAGCTGGTGGTCACATGATGGCCTTCGGGACTGCCATGTACGGTGGCCTGTCAGACCCAGCCTGCAGCAAAGTCTGACAGCAGGCAATCTGCAGCCTGACACTAGTTTAATGCATTGCTATGCTGCTGTATGGCAAGGAATTATACCGGCGATAAGACTAAGAAAAGTGAAAGTCCCATATAGGGTCTAAGTAAAAAAGTAAAAAAAAAAGTTAAAAAAAAAACCCTTCCAAAATGTAAAATAAACATCACAAAAAAGTAAAAAAATTATACCAAAAATACATTTATTTATGTAAAAACAAAAATAAACAAAAGTACATGTATTTGGTATGGCCACATCTGGCCCAACCTGATCTATAAAACTGTTACACTATTTAATCCCTTTAGTGAACAGTTGATAAAAAATGCGGCAAAAAATGCTTTTTCATCATACTGCAGAAATAAAGTGAAATAAAATGCAATCAAAAAGTTGAATATAAACAAAAATATTACAGAAAACTACATCTTGTCCCGCAAAAAAACAAGTTGCCACCCAGCTCCATCGGGAAAAATAAAAAAAGTTATAGCTCTGAGAATACAGCAATGCCCCCCAAAATTATTTTTTTCTAAAAGAAAAAAAAAATTATTATCTAAAAATATCGAAACATAAAAAAATGATATAAATGTGGTATCACTGTAACCGTACTGACCTGAAAAATAACCCTGTGTTGTTACTTTCACCAAACAGTGAACGGCATAAAAAAAAAATCGCAAAAACAGTTCCTGAATTGCTGGTGCTGGTTCTACCTACCAAAGATGAGAATGAAATACAATTCAAAACTGTATGTGCCCGAAAATAGTACCAATAGAAATAGATATTGTCTTAATTTTACTACTACAATGAAGAACAATATGTCCTGAACAAACAATTTCAGAATCACCGGAATCTTTTGAAGCGTTCCAGAGTTATTACCTGTCAAAGTGTCACTGGTCAGAAATGAAAAAATTGGCCCGGTCACAAATTCAAATACAGACTTTGGCGCAAAAGGGTTTAAGTGAGAATAATAACCAGACAACTCAAAACATACAAAACACATTTCAAAAAAGATCAGTAACCAACATAGCCATCCTTCTGTTCAATAACATTCATAAGCTACATCCATGGAGTCTGTCAGTTTCTTAATGTGTTGATGATCACCTTTTTGGGTAGCACCAACCTCAACCTCAGCCTCCCAAACCCTGTTCAGTTAGGTGACTGTTTCCTTCACTGTAAATCTCCTATTTAAGAAGGGCCTACAAGTTCTCACTGTCTTTTAGGTCAGGTGATTTAGGGGCCCTGTCATTATTTTTTCATGTTTAAGGCCTTTACTTGCTAGTGAAGCAGTGTAGACTTCAAAGAATGAGATGGAGAATTGTCATGCATAAAAATCATGGTTTTCTAGCAAAACTTTAGACGTTTTCCTGCACCACTGTTTAAAGAAAGTGTCTTCTTACAACTGGCAGTAGATTTGGAGTTGAGTTTAGGTCCATCTTCAACCCAAAAAGATCCATCTAGCTTATTTTTAATAATACCAGCTGATAGAAATCAGCTGGTATGATATGTTTCACTGAGATGTGAAACCCAGTAAGAAGGCTCCAGCACTGATAGCGCTCAGAGGGTTTTTAGTAAGCCTGTTTATTTGGTCCGGGTTTTAGGAACGACTGCAGGGGCTTTTCGGGACTGGTCGTTCCCATCCTCTAATTCAGGAGGCACAGCTGATGTAGAAGGCAAGCTGAGCTGCTCCAGAGGGGTCTGTGTATGGAGGGGTGGAAAGACCTGCATGTGTTGGTTAGTCTTGGTCTGGGACTGACCAAGAAAAGCAGTTATTTATCTGAACGAGTGAGGCCGTAATACTGTATAAACTATTTTATTGGTTCCTACATTTATGCCGGAGAAAGGCTCTTCATTTCTTTTATGCTGAAAGTTTATGAACTTCAGTAAAACTTCTTGTTTGCACCAAGCTACCTCTTTGCCTATCACGCCCCAATTTGTTAGCAAACTCAAGAATCCCTATGTGAGACTTGTAACAATTTTTTACTTTTCAGAGTCATTTAATTCTTTTTTTCTGCCAATTTTGCTTGAGGAAATCAAGTTGCGTAGTAATTCTTGACAGCTTGATGAAGGGTGGTAATATCTGGAGGCCGCATACTCCCTCATTACACAAATGCTCATCACCTGTTCTCCTTCATCCAATAAACATATGAGTTTATACAGTTTGCAGTTGGTAAACAGGGGTGTGCTAACATGCTATTCAATGTCCATTGCCCAGCGTCATCATCGGCACTGACGCGTTTACCTGTGTCTGTTGCACCGCCTGAGAACGCCGGGCATAGAGTCTGTGCGCATGATCAGAGGTGTCATGCTCAGTAGACCTCTCTGAAGCTGGGACGCGTACAACCGGCTTCATAGTGTGCATGACCGTAAGTGCGGTGACTTCTGATCATCCGCACTGACCCAAAGCCTGCCATTCTGAGGTGGTACAAGGGCCATAGGTATGCATGTCATGGCTGATGTTGAATCTGGACAGTGGGCATTGAGTAGCATGTTAGCACGCCCCTGTTGGGGGCTTCATTCCCTGCTACTATTGTGATGTGATCGTAGGACGCCGATGGGTTATCATGACGGCCAGGGATCAGCTGATGACCCAGTGCCTGTCTGCACGATCCTCTTGTGAATGCTGGCTGTGAGCCGACATTCATAAAATAGTAATTTCTGCTATACAGAGCAGCGCTGATGAACTGCTCTGCACAGCACAAGTGATCGGATGATCGTAGCTTCACGTCCCCTAATGGGATTAGTAAATACAATCAGAAGTGAAAAAAACAATTATTTAAATTTATGAAAAAAATTAAAAAACACAAGTCTAAATCACCACATTGACAATAAAACAAAAAATAAATAAAAATACACACTTTTGGTATTGCTGTATTCAGACATGTCCAATCTTTGAAAATATAAAATAAATTCATATGATTGGTAAACAGAGCAATGAAAACAAATGTAGAAACACCAGAATTGCATTTTTTTTTTACTGTCGCAACATTGAAATACAATGGAGTAAAAGGCGATCCAAACATTGTATCTATCCAAAACTATCAGTGCATACATCAGCTCAGGGTGCAAGAAAACAAGCCCTCACACAGCCACAGATCCCGAGAAATAAAAAATGTTACTAGTGTTGGGACATGGCGTAAAGATAAAATTCTTAGAAATTCCCACATTTTTTTCACCATTTAAATAAAAAAAAAAAAACTGTATATGTTTGATATCTGCATACTAGTACTGACCTGGATAATTATATTTTCAGGTCCGTTTACCATGTTATGAATATGGTAAATAAACCCCCACAAAACAATTTTGGAATTGCACTTTTGTTTGCAGTTTCACCATACTTATAATTTTTTTTCCCATTTTCCAGTACACTACATGGTAAAATGAATACTGTCATTCAAAAGTACAAACTCGTCCCGCAAAAAACAAGCCCTCATAGAGCTATATTTTTGGAAAAATTGAAAAGTTATGGCTTTTGGAGAAGGGTAGTATAAAGCAAATAAATTGAAAATGGTCATGGCGTGAAGGGGTAAAAGCTCTATAACAAAGAGCATATAAGCCATGCACTCCTTGCCTAGGAGACCGGCCACCACTTATTCACTGCAAGGTTGGCTGGTAGCCTAAGCAATAAGCAGCAAACAGTAAAAGTAGAAATCCCTCCATTCTTGAGAACAGAGAGGATATTTAATAATGAGCAAGTTTCATAGTTGTTTTTCCAAACATTTGCAATTTTACCATATATGATGGTGTAAGCCCCTTCAAGATTTGGAGCTCACTTATATTAGTACAGAAGCATTTTTGGGGTAATAAATTAATTTCTAGTGCAAGGCAAAAATGTAATACACAAAGTTAGTAACCCCAGACGTACAGTATGTAATATTAGATAAGATGTATGCATGATATACCCTGACAGATGTGGAATATAGCAGTTAACACCGACCTTATGTCCTTCTTTTTTTGGAAAGCTTAACTACATACAAATGTAGGAAACAGACCAAAGAATATTGGCAAGCACTAGTCACAATTTCATATATAGTTTTGACATTTTAATTAAAGTAATGTTCTTAAATTGCTTTAATTACCGTAGTTAGACAACATGAAAATAAGCAAGTTTGCAGTTGACTTGCTTTTTTTACCTGCTGTCATTCTCCTGTAATGAGAGATTTTATATTTTGGGCGATAGAATTCATTTCCATGGAGCCCAGCCTCTAGAGCCAGGCCAAGTGTGTGCAGTATTTACATTCCAGGAGATACGTTAACTTTTAACATCCTAGCCACCTCTCTTCAGCACATTCATTTCTATACAGCAGTTCCTGGTCACCTCCCTCCCCATCTCTTTCCCTCTCTTGCAAAATCACCAGCCTGCCTGATTGTTTCAGATTAGGTGTAATCACTGCTCTCTGCTTGCCCTCTCTGGAGCTTTGTGCTTGTCCATATGCCTTGTTATCTCTATGTTTAATCATAGCAAGAAGGCCTGCGGAGACACCATCACATTTTTCTCAACGCTGGCAGGAAACTAGCCAGGTCTTTCACCGGGAAGGAACAACCACGGGAAGGGCAGTCTCCAGTCAAGGAGACCACCTATGCCAAAACATGGTATCCATCCACAGACAGCCATTTTGGGGTATTTGCCCCTCATCAGTGTGGAGTAGGAATCTGGCTAATGGGGAATATCCCAAAATGGCTGTCTGTGGATGGATACCATGTTTGGCATAGGTGGTCTCCTTGACTGGAGACTGCCCTTCCCGTGGTTGTTCCTTCCCGGTGAAAGACCTGGCTAGTTTCCTGCCAGCGTTGAGAAACATGTGATGGTGTCTCTGCAGGCCTTCTTGCTTTGAATATTTCCCAGGGGGCATTGCTCTAGAATCATTGCGTTGAGAAACACGTGATGGTGTCTCCGCAGTGGTGGATGTTGATCTCCCTAAGGTCAACCATCCTTGCTCACATAGTCTTTTACTAGGCAATGCTCCCACTAGCCAGATTCCTACTCCACACTGATGAGGGGCAAATACCCCGAAATGGCTGTCTGTGGATGGATACCATGTTTAGCATAGGTGGTCTCCTTGACTGGAGACTGCCCTTCCCGTGGTTGTTCCTTCCCGGTGAAAGACCTGGCTAGTTTCCTGCCAGCGTTGAGAAACATGTGATTGTGTCTCCGCAGGCCTTCTTGCTTTGAATATTTCCCAGGGGGCATTGCTCTAGAATCATTGCGTTGAGAAACACGTGATGGTGTCTCCGCAGTGGTGGATGTTGATCTCCCTAAGGTCAACCATCCTTGCTCACATATGTGTAATCATAGTCAGGGCCGTATTTACCATTAGGCATCCGTGGTCCCGTGCCTGGGGCGCCACGTTGCGGGGGGGCGGCACTTTCTGGCTGCAAAAAAAAATTTTTTTTTTCTTTACATCTTCTCCCCCTGCGGACAGTCTATTAAATTCGCTGTGTTTTTGGAGGGGGAGGGGGAGAGAAGAAACTGTGGGCGCCGCCGGGCACAGGGAACTGATTGACCCCGGAAGTGCCGGCGCCTGCACTTCCGGGGTCAGAGGGGCGCCAATCAGCTCCGTGCTGCTGTGGCATCCAATGCTGCAGATGCCGCGGAGGACAGTACACTCACCGGAGCCAGCAGCAGCAGGAGGATGACGGATGCTGTAGGAGGAGCGGCAGCAGCAAGAGGAGGCGGGAGGCACAAGAGCAGGTAACCGCTGGCAGAGTTCCAGTGCTGTGAAGTGAGGATTGTGGGGGAGGGGCAGGCAGGCTACAATGTGAGTATAGTGGACGAGGGACAGGCAGAGGCTGCAATGTGAGTATAGTGGACGAGGGACAGGCAGAGGCTGCAATGTGAGGATAGTGGACGAGGGACAGGCAGAGGCTGCAATGTGAGGATAGTGGACGAGGGGCAGGCAGAGGCTGCAATGTGAGGATAGTGGGGGAGGGGCAAGCAGAGGCTCCAATGTGAGGATCGTGGGGGAGGGGCAGGCAGAGGCTGATACTGGGGGGAGGCTGGAGGCAGGCAGAGGCTGATACTGGGGGGAGGCTGGAGGCAGGCAGAGGCTGATACTGGGGGGAGGCTGGAGGCAGGCAGAGGCTGATACTGGGGGGAGGCTGGAGGAAGGCAGAGGCTGATACTGGGGGGAGGCTGGAGGCAGGCAGAGGCTGATACTGGGGGGAGGCTGGAGGCAGGCAGAGGCTGATACTGGGGGGAGGCTGAGGCTGAGGGAAGAGAGAGGCTGAGGGAAGAGAGAGGCTGAGGCTGAGGGAAGAGAGAGGCTGAGGGAAGAGAGAGGCTGAGGCTGGGGGAGAGAGGCTGAGGCTGGGGGAGAGAGGATGAGGCTGGGGGAGAGAGGCTGATGCTGGCGAAGGCTGAGGGAGAGAGGCTGATGCTGGGGGAAGCTGGTGGGAGAGAGGCTGATGCTGGGGGAGGCTGGGTGGAGAGAGGCTGATGCTGGCGGAGGCTGGGGGTAGAGAGGCTGATGCTGGTGGAGGCTGGGGGGAGAGAGGCTGATGCTGGCGGAGGTTGGGGGGAGAGAGGCTGATGCTGGGGGAGGCTGGCAGGAGAGAGGCTGATGCTGGGGAAGGCTGGCGGGAGAGAGGCTGATGCTGGGGGAAGCTGGCGGGAGAGAGGCTTATGCTGGGGGAAGCTGGCGGGAGGGAGGCTGATGCTGGGGGAAGCTGGCGGGAGGGAGGCTGATCCTGGGGGAAGCTGGCAGGAGAGAGGCTGATGCTGGGGGAAGCTGGCGGGAGAGAGGCTGATGCTGGGGAAGCTGGCGGGAGAGAGGCTGAAGCTGGCGGAGGCTGGTGGGAGAGACTGATGCTGGCGGAGGCTGGCTGGAGAGAGACTGGTGCTGGAGGAGGCTGTGTGGAGAGAGGCTGATGCTGGTGGAGGATGGGGGGAGAGGCTGATGCTGGCGGAGACTGGGGAGTGAGGCTGATGCTGGGGGAGTGAGGCTGATGCTGGGGGAGTGAGGCTGATGCTGGGGGAGTGAGGCTGATGCTGGGTTAGAGAGGCTGATGCTGGGTTAGAGAGGCTGATGCTGAGGGAGAGAGGCTGATGCTGGGGGAGAGAGGCTGATGCTGAGGGAAGAGAGGCTGAGGCTGGTGGGAGAGAGGCTGATGCTGGGGGAGGCTGGTGGGAGAGAGGCTGATGCTGGGGGAGAGGCTGCTGCTGGAGGCGGGGGGGAGAGAGGCTGGTGGAGTGGGAGAGAGGGGCTAATGCTAGAGACGGGACAAGGGTTGAGGGATAGTGCAATGACAAAATCGATTGGTGGGGGGGAATGTAAGGACTCAGAATGAGAGGGGGGCAGCATTAGATGCTCATGGAGAGGGGCAGCATGCATGGGACATTGTGAGGAGGGGGCAGCATGCATGAGACATTGAGGAGGGGGCAGCATGCATGGGACACTGTGAGGAGAGGGCAGCATGCATGGGACACTGTGAGGAGGGGGCAGCATGCATGGGACACTGTGAGGAGGGGGCAGCATGCATGGGACACTGTGAGGAAGGGGCAGCATGCATGGGACATTGAGGAGGGAGCAGCATGCATGGGACATTGTGAGGAGGGGGAAGCATGCATGCATGGGACATTGTGAGGAGGGGGCAGCATGTATGGGACATTGAGGAGGGAGCAGCATGCATAGGACATTGTGAGAAGGGGGAAGCACGTATGGGACATTGAGGAGGGAGCAGCATGCATAGGACATTGTGAGGAGGGGGAAGCATGCATGGGACATTGTGAGGAGGGGGAAGCATGCATGGGACATTGTGAGGAGGGAGCAGCATACATGGGACATTGTGAGGAGGGAGCAGCATGCATGGGACATTGTGAGGAGGGAGCAGCATGCATGGGACATTGTGAGGAGGGGGCAGTATGCATGGGACATTGTGAGGAGGGGGCAGTATGCATGGGACATTGTGAGGAGGGGGCAGCATGCATGGGACATTGTGAGGAGGGGCAGCATGCATGGGACATTGAGGAGGGAGCAGCATGCATGGGACATTGTGAGGAGGGAGCAGCATGCATGGGACATTGTTAGGAGGGAGCAGCATGCATGGGACATTGTGAGGAGGGAGCAGCATGCATGGGACATTGTGAGGAGGGGGCAGTATGCATGGGACATTGTGAGGAGGGGGCAGTATGCATGGGACATTGTGAGGAGGGGGCAGCATGCATGGGACATTGTGAGGAGGGGCAGCATGCATGGGACATTGAGGAGGGAGCAGCATGCATGGGACATTGTGAGGAGGGGAAAGCATGCATGGGATATTGTGAGGAGGGGGCAGCATGTATTGGACATTGAGGAGGGAGCAGCATGCATGGGACACTGTGAGGAGGGGGAAGCATGCATGGGACATTGTGCGGAGGGAGCAGCATGCATGGGACATTGTGAGGAGGGAGCAGCATGCATGGGACATTGTGAGGAGGGAGCAGCATGCATGGGACATTGTGAGGAGGGGGCAGCATGCATGGGACATTGTGAGGAGGGGCAGCATGCATGGGACATTGAGGAGGGAGCAGCATGCATGGGACATTGTTAGGAGGGAGCAGCATGCATGGGACATTGTGAGGAGGGAGCAGCATGCATGGGACATTGTGAGGAGGGGGCAGTATGCATGGGACATTGTGAGGAGGGGGCAGTATGCATGGGACATTGTGAGGAGGGGGCAGCATGCATGGGACATTGTGAGGAGGGGCAGCATGCATGGGACATTGAGGAGGGAGCAGCATGCATGGGACATTGTGAGGAGGGGAAAGCATGCATGGGACATTGTGAGGAGGGGGCAGCATGTATTGGACATTGAGGAGGGAGCAGCATGCATGGGACACTGTGAGGAGGGGGAAGCATGCATGGGACATTGTGAGGAGGGAGCAGCATGCATGGGACATTGTGCGGAGGGAGCAGCATGCATGGGACATTGTGAGGAGGGAGCAGCATGCATGGGACATTGTGAGGAGGGAGCAGCATGCATGGGACATTGTGAGGAGGGGGCAGCATGCATGGGACATTGTGAGGAGGGGGCAGTATGCATGGGACATTGTCCTCACATCATGCTGCTCCCTCCTCACAATGTCCCATGCATGCTGCTCCCTCCTCACAATGTCCCATGCATGCTGCTCCCTCCTCACAATGTCCCATGCATGCTGCTCCCTCCGCACAATGTCCCATGCATGCTGCTCCCTCCTCACAATGTCCCATGCATGCACCACATGCTATGTTTTGATGTGCCTGTGGTGATCCCCATTGAGGGGGGGTTAGTGCCCTTCGTTTCTCATTCATACTTTTTAAAGTGTTTTACAGCGTAGATCTGCCTTTAATCAGATGTTGTGTGCGAAAACTCAGTTTTATGTTGTCACTAAGGGGCGCGACCACTTAAAGTGCCTAGGGCAGCATGAAGGCAAAATACAGCCCTGATCATAGTGATAGCAGAAGTGTAGACGCAAAACAAAGCATTGGTAGCTGAATTTGTTACAGCAGAACTCGTGCTGAGCTTAATATTTCTACTTATACTATAGTTTTACTCTTCACCGTATCTGTTACTCAATTAGTAGCACCTGCCCCCGCTAGAAACCAGGAAGTAAGGAAACTGCACTGCTCTTAATTGCTCAGGAGACAACTTGAGAATTCCCCTTTAATGCCAGTGACATACAAAATGTATATTTTAGTGTGATATCGTCTCCACTAGGATAATGCTTTATTTTCCCATGTTTCTGGGACATGTGGTCAGATCAGCACCCTGCTTCTTTTATTGTGGAGGGGTACAAAGCCTGTAGCCAATTCAGTTGCTTGTCCAAATATAGCCTTTTCCTCAAAGCAAGGTTTATTGCCTGAAACTACAGACAGAGTTAGAATCCTTCTCACTTATCACTGCCATTTCTGCAGACTTGGCCAAGTCATGGAAGTTATCCAATACTAATAAACATCTGCCAGTTAAAAATAAACTATCATGACTAATGATAAATTGTCCTGTACCCTAGCAGATAAAGATGAAAATTATTTGAAGAAACATAAGGATTCATGGATTGCATAATTACGTACTATTCAACATGTTTGATAGATGGCTCTCATTTCACTGCCTTGACCTAAAAGCAGCTCTTTTACATTTGTTTTCTGATTTCTCCTTTTTTCTATTTCTTGGTTCGACTTTTTCTTTCTAAAGGGAATTTGTCACGAGATTTTCCTAATATAAACTAAAACCACCATCTTTCAATGTGCATGCTCCAGCGCTGACTTCACTTCCTGTTAATAGGCACTGGCACATTACTGGACTTTTCTATGGCCTTGGTGTATATTTACAGTGCGTTGCGAAAGTATTCACACCCCCCCCCCCCCCTTAACGTTTTCAACCTTTTCCCACATTTCAGGCTTCAAACATAAAGATGAAGGTTTTAATGTTATGGTGAAGAATCAACAACAAATAGGACACAATTGTGAAGGTGAACAATATTTATTGCTTATTTTTAAAACTGAAAATTGGGGCGTGCAATATTATTCATCCCCTTTTACTTTCAGTGCAGCAAACTCACTCCAGAAGTTCATTGAGGATCTCTGAATGATCCATTGTTGTCCTAAATGACTGATGATGAAAAATATAATCCACCTATGTGTAATCAAGTCTCCGTATAAATGCACCTGCTCTGTGATAGTCTCAGTGTTCTGTTTAAAGCACAGAGAGCATCATGAAGACCAAGCTGGATTTGGTTGCAAAAAGATTTCCAAAACTTTAAACATCCCAAGAAGCACTGTGCAAGCGATCATATTGAAATGGAAGGAGTATCATACCACTGCAAATCTACCAAGACCCGGCCGTCCCTCAAAAATGTCATGTCAAACAAGGAGAAGACTAATCAGAGATACAGCCAAGAGGCACTCACTGGATGAACTGCAGAGATCTACAGCTGAGGTGGGAGAGTCTGTCCATAGGACAACAATCAGTTGTACACTGCACAAATCTGGCCTTTATGGAAGAGTGGCAAGAAGAAAGCCATTTCTCAAAGATATCCATAAAAAGTGTCATTTAAAGTTTTCCACAAGCTACCTGGGAGACACACCAAACATGTGGAAGAAGGTGCTCTGGTTAGATGAAACCAAAATCGAACTTGTTGGGCACAATGCCAAACGATATGTTTGGCGTAAAAGCAACACAGCTCATCACCCTGAACACACCATCCCCACTGTCAAACGTGGTGGTGGTTGCAGCATCATTATTTTTACCTGCTCTCCTTCAGCAGGGACAGGGAAGATGGTTAAAAATGATGGGAAGATGGATGGAGCCAAATACAGGACCATTCTTGAAGAAAACCTGTTGGAGTCTGCAAAAGACCTGAGACTAGGAAGGAGATTTGTCTTCCAACAAGACAATGATCCCAAACAAGCAAAATCTACTATGGAATGGTTCACAAATAAACGTATACAGGTGTTAGAATGGCCAAGTCAAAGTCCAGACCTGAATCCAATCGAGAATCTATGAAGAGAGCTGAAAACTGCTGTTCACAAACGCCGTCCATCCAACCTCACTGAGCTCCAGCTGTTTGTAAAGGAAGAATGGGCAAGAATTTCAGTCTCTCGATGTGCAAAACTGATAGACACATACCCCAAGTGACTTGCAGCTGTAATCACAGCAAAAGGTGGCACTACAAAGTATTAACTTAAATGGGATGAATAATATTGCACGCCCCAATTTTCAGTATTTTATAAAAATTTAAAATTAGCAATAAATATCGTTCATCTTCACAATTGTGTCCCACTTGTTGATTCTTTACCATATAATTTAACATTTTTATCTTTATGTTTGAAGCCTGAAATGTGGGAAAAGGTTGAAAGATTCAAGGGGGCCGAATACTTTCGCAAGTCACTGTATATGTACATAGAGCCACTTTGTGCTCAGCCTATTCTATGGGATACCATACTGCAAAATAATTCCACATGTGGACTAATGATTGCAATCAAAATGTTTTTGTTTTTTTTGTATACCCAAAAAAGTAATTTTCCTAACAAGTTCAATCAAGACCATGTTTGAAAAATGATTACATTCCAATGAAAGTCTTAGGAGCAAAGCTGAGGTTTAGGCTGCAAAATTCTAATTAGAAAGTATTCAACAGGTAATATTGAATTGAAAAAAAAAAATATTGAATTGAAAAAAGAAAAACGGGTTTCATGCCGCACTAAAAACCACAGATGCTGAGTATATTAAAAATGTCTCTTTTATTTCACAGTTCTACGCGTTTCAGAGACATGTCCGTCTCCTTCTTCAGGAAAGAGAAATCATACTGACACAGAAGGCCATTCTGTGTCAGTATGACTTCTTTTTTCCTGAAGAAGGAGACAGACATGTCTCTGAAACGCGTAGAACTGTGAAATAAAAGAGACATATTTAATATACTCAGCATCTGTGGTTTTTGGCGCAGCATGAAACCCGTTTTTCCTTTTTCAACTATATACCATATACTTGTATGGGGCCGCTGCTGAACTCCCTTGCACTTACAAATGTTCATAAGGGGTTGTGACTAGCACAACCTCATCAGGTAAGTGAAATACTCTTTATTTATTTCTACCCTCATAACGGGTAAGACCCTATTGCGCCTTTTTCTCCCATCTACAGCAGTTAAAGTCAATGGGACCACATGGAAGAGAAATGTCACAAGACCTGAGGAAGAAAATATATATTTTTTTTAATAAGAAAGGTGAAAACTTCATTACTGTAAAACTGTATACTATAGGAAACGTTATACAAAAATGTAATACAGATAGAACTGCAACCATCTCACAGAGAAGTCCAGGCCGAACACAGAAGTTAACACCAGGAAAGTCTTCTGATGTGAAGTATTGAAGAAAATCGACATGCAAGTTCACTGCAGTAAGCTAATGAAGTAGAAAGCAAAATTGAGCTGAGTGTTTCCCGTGACACAATATCAAAAAAGTCCGTGGAGCCTCTGTTAGGAGTCTTGACACAGAAACTACTGCATGGCTAGCCACTCCTTGGCTAGGTCCTTCCCGGAGGGATATCTGGCTAGTTTCTGTGTCGAGACTAATAACAAAGGCTCCACGGACTTTTTTGATTTGCATATTTCCCAGGGGGCAATGCACCTCGGATTCCACTGTCTTGCGTGCCCTCGTTGACTGCTGGCAGTGTTTTCTCTGGCTGGTCTCCCCGAGATCAGTGATTGTTTTGTCCGTGACACAATATGGCATACACTGCAGAAGAAGGCAGAATAAAGGCATGGAGGGTGTGGTCCACGAAGAATGTCTCTACTAGAGCTCCATATACAAAAATAGCCTTCTACAATTTGCCAGGGCCCATGCTGAAAAATATTAAGACAACTGGGACTTTATACTCTGCAGTGATGAGACCAAGATACATGTTTATTTAACTGATAACTTAAAGGTAAGGAATACAAAGAAAAATGCCGGTGCCTACTGCGAAATATGGCGCTGGCAGTGAGATAGAGGATATAAAAGAGGATTTTTACAAAACGGCCCATTATCCAAGAGGCACACAGGTATGGGTAATTTTACCTTTATGCCACCTGTATGCCTATATTAATAACAAAAAAAATGCAAAAGGGTGACAGATTCCCTTTCAACATCATCAGCAACATATGATATGGGGAAGCTGACGACTTGCAGCTTCTCCTGAAAGGAAGTTCCAGGAGGTTTCTAGAAAAGGGGGAGACCTGCAAGACTGGGCACGTTTTTGCCACAGAAGGCTAAGTTCACATTTCCGCTAAAATGTATCAGTCTTAATCTGCTGCTACGGTAAACAACGCTATCCATTTAGCGGATTCCGTTGTGTCCCCTAGACTTGCATTAGTGGCGGATTGCGACTGATGACCCTGTGTTGCGTCTGCTGCGTCGCGGTCCGTCGTTTTTTGACTGACCGCTGGGCGGGGAGCAACACAATGTAACGTTTTTCTGGCCGTCAAAATTGATGCACCATGCAGGAATCCGTCGCAGTCCGTCACGCTTGTAATGTATGTCCATGGTGCTGGATTCCGTCGTAATCCGTCTTACGACGGAATCCAGCGCTGGATTCCGTCATGCTCTACTGAGCATGCCCAGCAGGTTTGGCACACCCACTGGGCTGTCCCAAACACAAACGGATCATGACTGATTCGTCAAAAAACGGACGCATAGTGGATGCAACGGACGCAGCGGATCAGTTTTTTCACAGGATTCCTGTGAAAGGAATCCTGTGAAAAACACATCCGTTGCATCAGTTGACAACTTAAAAACGACTGATCCGTTGCTGACGGACCTGACAGATTTAAAACAACGGAAGTGTGAACCTAGCCGAAGCCAGAAAGGAACATGAAATTGACACACAGCCCCAGCTTCCACAGGCATGGAGCAGGCTAGAGCAGGGCATAGATGGAACTTGGCCCAACAGAAAGTAGAATGGCTTTGTAACTGAATATTCAGCAAGATACTTGGTATATCACAACTTTTAAACTCTGTAAACCAAAACCAGGAGTAGATTAAAGAGGTGGAATATTTCCATTATAGGTTATTACTGTTTATGGTCCACTTGAGGTTTTGGCTAAGAATTATTGACCATTTTGCTTCTCTGTACAAATGGCCTGAAAATTGTTTGGTTTCTAAATATTAATATATATGTTTGCAAAAAGGTAAAGACCTTTATTATAAAGTTGAGCAATAAGACTTGCAGGGCTTTGGTGTAGCAACCACATCAGTAGTCCATGCCCCACAGACAAAAGCCTTATGAACCGCCGATTACACAAGTCAACAGCAAAATTGGTCCACACATGAAAACAGTTGGACTCAACTAATTTTGGGGTGCTGAAAATGAAAATGATCCTTACATTTTGAAACTGGCTCTAGTTTTTATGATACAGGGGTGTGTTGATATTTCTCACAGCCTTAGATACAACACTAGGCAAGTAATACATCATCAGCCTTGCGTCATCAGTTTTCCACCATCCAACTGACTAATGGATTGCTTCATCAATATTGCATCATCTCCAAATGACTAATAAATGGAGTCATCAGTATTTCATCATCTCTAAATGATGCTAGATGCCAATGAAAGAAAGATGTTGCAATCCTAATTAGACTTGCATCACACAACTCTATAAAAGGCGCATGTTCTTCCTCTATTAGTCACACAGCATTTTCAGTGGTCGACTAATATCATCGTTCAGCTATTTAGTGAGCCTCAGACTTGCATTAATGAAGCAGATAATTTCTGCTATATTTTTGCTGAGGTGACTTTTGGGTCACAGAAGCAAAACTTGACTCATATGGTTAAGTAAGCCTACAACCTGTATTTGGGTTGCAAAATAGGAGATCAGAACAACGATCAGGATCAGTGCCTCTGTGGTGACTTAAAGGTGGTTGCCCTCGTGCTTGGTCTCTAGGTTGGTTACACAATGGTACTGTTGTTCCCTATGTGAATGGGACAGTCGAACAAGACAAGAAAACTACAAGAAAGGAGACTGGCCCCTCGGAAATGCACTTCAACCTGTGACTAAAAATGTTCTTCATCCAGCACTTGTTGAACCACATAAAATTCTGTTTACCTCCATTGCATATCAAGTTGGGTCTCATGAAGAACTTTGTAAAGGCAATCGACAAAAATGCAGAAGCATTCAAATATATAATTTGTAAATTTCCAAGGTTGAGGGAAGCAAAGATAAAGGAAAGCGTCTTCATTGGTCCTCAGATTTGTGTGCTTCTGCAAGATGAGGAGTTTCACCGTTTCATACGTGACAAGGAAAAGGCTGCATGGGAAACATTTCCTTGGAAACACCAAGTCAGACAACTATAAAGAGCTGGTGGAAAATCTTCTTCAGGCGTATCATAATCTAGGCTGCAACATGTCATTAAAGAGTCATCTCTTGAATTCGCATCTAGACTTCTTTGCACCAAACTGCAGAGCAGTGAGTGATGAGCATGGTGAGCTATTTCACCAGGAAATTGCGACTATGGGAAAAAAGATATCAGGGTAATTGGAACCTTCAATGCTTGCAGACTACTGTTGTACAATCACAAATACATCATATAATCCAATGCTTGAATACAAGAGACACGTAAAAAGGAGCCGAGTATCCAGTGACTAAGGGCATATTTTGTACTGTGCAATAACGTATATTAATAGTTAAAATTATAATTGTTCAAAGTGCTTAGACATGTGAATTAATTATATAGTAGATTTAAATACACATGAGTTTCCTCTGATTATATCTAATACAGTACAATTTGTTTGACAATACATGTGCAGTTTTATATTTGTAGAAGTAATAACTACATGTTATGATTATTTATTAATTTATGTAACAGTAAAATGCAGACTCTTCATTTTCATGGAAATTAGAGCCAAATAAGTTTTCCTTGTCATATTTAAATTCAGCACATCAAAATCATTAAGAAATGGCTAATTTGATTTCTGACCCAGACAGCTTTTGAAATTTTGTTGCCTAATGTTACCTGCATATTCCCTACTTCTCATCTGATTAATTAGCTACTGCATTTTCATGTGTCCTCCACGTTTCAGGACATGCTAATCAGAACAGTTGCTGAGGGATGCCGCAGGTAGTTGGAAGTTTTGTTTGATGGACCAGGGTCTTGAAAATCTTTTTGCTCAACTCTACTTATCTGTCCAGCATAAAGGGGGCTTTACACGCAATGACATATCTAACGATATGTCGTCGGGGTCACAGAATTCGTTACGCACATCCGGCGTAGTTAGCGACGTCGTTGCGTGTAATAGCTCTGAGCGATCAAAAGTACTCACCTTATCGTTGATTGTTGACACATCATTCATTTTCAAAATCTCGTTGGTCATTGTGGACGTAGGTTGATCGTCGTTCCTGAGGCAGCACACATCGCTACGTGTGACACCCCGGGCACGACGAACAACAGCTTACCTGCGTCCTCCGGCAACGAGGTGGGCATGTCGATAATGCGGCTGCTCTCCGCCCCTCTGCTTCTATTGGACGCCTGCCGTGTGACGTCGCTGTGACGCCGCACAGACCGCCCCCTTAGAAAAGATACTAGAGGTGGGGAGACAAAAAGGCGCAATAGGGTCTTACTCGGTATACCAGGGGTAATAGGAAGAAATAGGTACACTCACCTGATGGGGTTGTGCCAGTCACAACTTCTTAAAGCGCATGTGAGTGTCCGCGTGGTTCAAGCAGCGGCCCCGTGAATACGTGGTAAAAATATATATAGAAAGAAACCGGGTCTATGCCGCGCTTAAAAACCACTGAGGCAGAACTAATTAAAATTTCTTTTTATTACAGCATTCCAACGCGTTTCAGAGACAGGACCGTCTCCTTCTTCAGGGAAAAAGAAATTCTTTCTTTTCTCCTGAAGAAGGAGACGGTCCTGTCTCGCGTTGGAAAACACGTCAGGAAAATGCGTTCCTGAAACGCGTTGGAATGCTGTAATAAAAAGAAATTTTAATTAGTTTTGCCTCAGTGGTTTTTAAGCGCGGCATAGACTCGGTTTCTCTCTATATATATTTTTACCCCTTAGAAAAGAGGCGGTTCGCCGGCTACAGCGACGTCGCTGGGAAGGTAAGCCAGTGTGATGGGGCCTAGCGATATTGTGCGCCAAGGCAGCGATTTGCCCGTGACGCACAAACAACGGGGGTGGGTGCTTTCACGAGCGACATCGCTAGCGATGTCGCTGCGTGTAAAGCAGCCTTAAGAAGCTGGCATCTTTTTCATTTTGTTTGGAGAAGCGGTATCCCATTTTTGCATAATTTCCGGCACATTGGTGTTTTTTCCCCATAACAGTTAATAGTTTGGAGACTACTGACTTGGGAGTGCCACAAGTTGCCTACAGGCATGTTTCATTTGGGTGCAGTTGACATTGACCTTCTGTGGCATATTGTCAGTGAAGTGTGATGGCGTTCCTCAGCCAGCCACAGCTAATGTGACCCAGCTTGTCCCCCGTACGGAGAGTCCATGCTGTGTGTCTGCATGCATCCTTGTGATAAGAAAGATGCAGCTGGAGAAGAAATGTGATTCTCTTATATGGAAATCCGAGTACCATAAAAGAATGAGCTTTTTTTAAATGAAATCCATCTTTTTTCTTTCTTTACATTAACCCATATTCATGCCAAGGTGCCCAGCTACATTTTTCGATAGGTTTTTTCTTAAGCTATACTTTTGTGCAGTATTGGGTTTCTGAAAGATAAGGAACTTGTGGCACTTGATGCATTAAATATTTAGAGGCTGAACATCTATGTTTAGTCAGTGCGTGATGGCTTTTTTATATTTATAGAACACATATGTCTTACTCTGTGAGATTCTAGCGCACATTTCTAGGCCAGACATATGTCTTCCTGTCAAAGAAAGGGTTAAGCATAAATCATATTTAATTTAGGAGCTTTCTGCAGTAAGTAGCGGGAGATCACCCAGAAAGACCAACAGAAAGCAGGGTATTGTATTCTCTGAGCAAAGCCTTAGCTCACCATCAGCACCATTGTTCTGTGTGAGTGGAGGACAAGGAGATATAGTTCTGACACAGTGCTCGCTTCACAAAACTCTGTCCCCAATTGCATCAAATAGCCATGGCCTGGACAATTGAATAAAACATGTATTAACCCATTATTTATCTTTTCAGAATACCTTATGAATGCAGTGGCATGTCATTGACACCATATGAGTATATACATGCATATACCATGTTCCACTTTATAAAAATGTCCCATTGGGATCTTATGTATTCTACGATTTTAGGTCGTGATCGGCAAGTTTAAAATAAATCAAAGTCCACAGAATTACTCATCTCAGAGTTACCCACAAAAGGCAGATATTGGTTTATTCAACTCCTATGATTCCATCCGTCCACTTAAAATCCAGCAGAATGAATAGCTGTCATTTATATAATGCAATATTCATACTGTACAGTTACCTTAAAGAAAACAGTCCAATCCTTTTGTAGTCCTGTATGGAGTACCAAATTTATCGTCCTCCTGAAACTTCTGTACGGATTAGCCTATGTTTCTCTGTTCAGCTAGCACCAAATAGCTGAGACTATCTTCATACTTTTGATATGTATTGAAAGTTTCTATAATAAAAAAAATGTAATCTGACAGCAGCAAGGATATAGGGACGTAGGGACAGAAACACTGAATCCAGGGAAGTGGGTGCTGGGTGCAATAGTTGTGTTAAAATCACAGGTTTCTTTACAGCAGATCTAGCACAGCTGAATTGTTGAGCTGTGTATAACCCCACCCACACCACTGATTGGCAATTTTTTGCATACACTGTATATTGACAGAAAACTGCTATAATCAGTGGTGGGGGAAGGGGCATGGTTAGATCTGGAGGCTACTGACACCTAGTCCTTATAATCTGCTGATAAAACAGTGATTTTATTGAAACAGCAAAACACAACCAAGTACAGATCTGCGCAAAGTACAGCCATGTGGTCCTTTAGACAAACGTTTGCGGTGACGCCTTGTGGGGATGGTGGTGGCAGTAGTGCTGAATGCTTAGTAGGTGAATAAAAACTCCCCTATTTTAAAGACAGGCGCACTTGTTCCTTTCCGTTCAGTCCTCCTATCAGGTTAATAAGAGATGGGAAATCCAGATATTGTTGTGCGCTTGTCCTCCGCATGAAGGAATACTCAAAAGACTAAAGGGGGCTTTACATGCTACGACATCGCTAATGCGAACTCGTTGGGGTCACGGAATTGGTGACGCACATCCAGCCGCATTAGCGATGCCGTTGCGTGTGACACCTATGAGCGATTTTGCATCGTCGCAAAAACGTGCAAAATCGCTCATCGGTGACATGGGGGTCCATTCTCAAAAATCGTTACTGCAGCAGTAACGAAGTTGTTCCTGCGGCAGCACACATCGCTGCGTGTGACACCGCAGGAACGAGGAACCTCTCCTTACCTGCCTCCCGGCCGCTATGTGGAAGGAAGGAGGTGGGCGGAATGTTACGTCCCACTCATCTTCGCCCCTCCGCTTCTATTGGACGGCGGTTCAGTGACGCAGCTGTGATGTCGCTGTGACGCTGAACGAACCACCCCCTTAGAAAGGAGTTATAAAAGAGTCGGTTCGCAGGTCACAGTGACGTCGCCGGGCAGGGAAGTAGTGTGACGGGTCTGGGCGATGTTGTGTGGCACGGGCAGAGATTTGCCCGTTTCGCACAACAGATGGGAGCGGGTACCCACGCTAGCGATATCGGTACCGATATTGCAGCATGTAAAGCGGCCTTTACTTTAAAAAGTAATTCCTCTTTTGGCAAATTCTATGATTTTCAGCTCAGGGCAAGAGCCTTCATTAGGTGAGTACACAATGCAAGCACTGAGCAAAGCTTAAAGGCTGCTTTACACGCAGCGACAGCGCTAGCGATGTCGCTCGTGAAACCATCCGCCCCCATCGTTTGTGCGTCACGGGCAAATCGCTGCCCGTGGCGTACAAAATCGCTAGTACCCGTCACACATACTTAACTTCCTAGCGACGTCGCTCTGGCCGGTGAACAGCCTCTTTTCTAAGGGGCCGGTTTGTGCGGCGTCACAGCGATGTCACACGGCAGGCGACCAATAGAAGCAGAGGGGCGGAGAGCAGCCGCATGAAAGTCACGCCCACCTCGTTGCCGGAGGACACAGGTACGGTGTTGGTCGTCGTTTCTGGGGTGTCACGCGTAGCGATGTGTGCTGCCTCAGGAACGATGAACAACCTGCATCCAAAATCAGCAACGACATTTGGGAAATGGTCGACGTGTCAACAAGCAACGATTTGGTGAGTATTTTACATCGTTAGCAGTCGCTCGTACATGTAACACGCAACGACGTCGCTAACGAGGCCGGATGTGCGTTACGAATTCTGTGACCCCAAATACATCTCGTTAGTGATGTCGTTGCATGTCAAGCCCCCTTAATTTATTGTTTTAGTGGTAAAACTTGAACTCTGTAACAGTCACCCTTATCATGTGCTGGTGTCATGTGATAATATGGTATAAATTAATAATTAAATACACACATAGTTTAATTATATAAATAAGGAAAGACTGGAACACCAATATGTGTGAACTAGGTTCTAGCTTAAAAAACACATAACTATAATAAAGTGAAAAAGCTACACACTAAACACTGTGTTATAAGGAATTATAGGAAAAGCATTACTGCTATAGGAATTTAAGAACAATGAAAAATACTTTTGACTAACTGGAAAAATGGAAAACATGAGAAATGGAAATTGCATAACTGCTGAGAATATTTGAAATAAAAGAGATATTTAGCAAAAGTATGTAAGTTATGTGTTTTTTAAGCTAGCACCTAGTTCACACCTATTGGTGTTCCAAACATGTTTGTGGAGAAAAAATCCAGCATCTCGTCCGGTTGAAGTATATATAAAATTAACTTTATTCCATATTCTTTAAAAAATTCCAAAAAAGGAGGAAGTCATAAAACCACACAAGGTGCACTTTTGTAGAAGACGCTTATGTGTTTCGGACTACATGTCCTTACTCATAGCTTAAGCGGGCTTTACACGCTGCAACATCACTAATGCGGAGTCGTTGGGGTCACGGAATTCGTGACGCACATCCGGCCGCATTAGCGATGCCGTTGCATGTGACACCGATAAGCGATTTTGCATCGTTGCAAAAACGTGCAAAATCGCTAATCGGCGACATGGGGGTCCATTCTCAAATCTCGTTACTGCATTAGTAACGAGGTTGTTCCTCGTTCCTGCGGCAGCACACATCGCTGCGTGTGACGCCGCAGGAACGAGGAAGCTCCCCTTACCTGCCTCCCGGCCGCTATGAGGAAGGAAGGAGGTGGGCGGGATGTTACGTCCCGCTCAGCTCCGCCCCTCCGCTGCTACTGGGCGGCGGTTCAGTGACGTCGCTGTGACGCCGCACGGACCGCCCCCTTAGAAAGGAGGCGGTTCGCCCGTCACAGCGACGTCGCCGGACAGGTAAGTATGTGTGACGGCTGTTGTGCGACACGGGCAGCGATTTGCCCGTGTCGCGCAACAGATGGGGGCGGGTACCCACACTAGCGATATCGGGACCGATATCGCAGTGTGTAAAGTAGCCTTTACTTGTTCTCATGTGAGAACCCCTTTTAATACTGGCTATGAGGGCAAATGAGGTAACAGGAAATAGCAGTAACAAAGTTACATATGTCTTATTTTATACAAAACTCTTTTTACATGCAATTTTTGATAATTTGTGATTCTTTTCATGAAAATACTTAATCAAATATCATACACTACAGACGACTTTTTCAATAATTTCCATATATGCCAATAACAGTCTACAATCATGTGTTTTGTTTTTTATTTTTTTTTTGTCTCTCCAAATAATACAAAAAATAACGTGTGACAATGACTTTCAATGATGAAATGATTGTAGACTGTTATTGGCATATATGGAAATTATTGAAAAAGTAGTCTGTAGTGTATGATATTTGATTAAGTATTTTGATGAAATTACTCACAAAATATTATCAAAAATTACATGTAAAAAAGAGTTATGTATAAAATAAGACATATGTAACTTTGTTACTGCTATTTTCTGTTACCTCATTTCCCCTCATAGCCAATATTAAAAGGGGTTCTCACATGAGAACAAGTAAGCTATGAGTAAGGACATGTAGTCCGAAACACGTAAGCATCTTCTACAAAAGTGCACCTTGTATATGGTTTTATGACTTCTCCCTTTTTTGGAATTTTTTAAAGAATATGGAATAAAGTTGATTTTATTTACACTTCAACCGGACAAGATGCTGGATTTTTTTCTCCACAAACGTCCTTTGGATTGCCTGGTATCCTTCCTTGCACCGCCCGGTCTTAATTGGACTCAGAGAACCACATGAAAGGAGACGGGGTGAGCTGATAAAAAAAAGCACTGGTGTTCCAGACAGTCTTTCCTTAGTAGTATTCAGTTATTTCTGTCTGAGAACCCCGCCCGACTGCCATGCTCTGTTCACCACCATATATAGCCAGGAGCCTATCTGCCCAAACCTGCAGATTTTAATCGCACATATCGAGGCATTTATGGTTAGGTTCCCGGATAAGAAGAGATTACCTTGTCGTGTGATCCGGGCACAATTGCATTGATCAATACTTTTGCTAAATATCTCTTTTATTTCAAATATTCTCAGCAGTTATGCAATTTCCATTTTTCATTTTTTCCATTTTTCCATTTAGTCAAAAGAATTTTTCATTGTTCTTATATTCCTATAGCAGTAATGCTTTTCATATAACTCTTTATAACATAGTGTTTAGTGTGCAGCTTTTTCACTTTATTATAGTTCAAATATACAGTATGTGTATATATATATATATATATATATACTGCATATTTGTATATCTGTATGTATGCATGTACGTACGTTCATGCATACATGCAGTGGAACCTTGGATTACGATTAGTGATGGGTGGACCCGCAGATACCTGCGATCGGCGGTTCCGGCGGGGTTTAAAAAAAAAACAACAACCTGGTTTGGGCCCTGAATTGATCTCGGATATCTGGCTGGATGCTGTTCCCCATATCAATTTTTGGGAACCCAAATCAGGTGCTTAAAAATAGTGGTAGAAGGGGGATTGGAACAAGTGCTTCATACATACCAGTCTCCACGAAGCTGCACACTGCTTCCGGGGCTACTCACTCCATTTCCAGGGCCACTCATTATCTTTATGCATAGTCACTGCTTCAACCGCTGACCGACAGTCCCCGCATCTCTGATTGGTTGCTATCAGACAGCACCCCCAGGCTGCGTGACAGCATGTCTGACTGCTTTCAATCACACATGCTGTCTGCATCTATATTGCTATAAAAATAAATAAAACATTTTTCATGGAGTCCTGTCATATTATGATACCCAGGACAGATAAAGCATATGGTTACAGGCTGTAGCCCCCAGCCCTGTGGCTTTCTTGGCTGTAAAACAAAATTAGAGGTACTGCAAGTGGCTTTTTTTTAGTAAATATTTTTAAAAAATGGCATGCAGTCCCCCACAATTTTGATACCTAGGCATAATAAGGCCGACAGCTATGAGCTCGTTTTCTCAGGCTGAGGAGACTCATTTTATTGGGCTAACCAGCCTAAAAATAGCAGGTCACTCAGTTCAATGAGGTCACTTGAGGTCAGGTTACCTGCGATCACAGCTGGAGGACCGTGGGAACCTACAGCTGCGACTGCAAATAACCTGAGAGACATCACCACTCAACTATGCGGCTCATTCTCTGCCTGAAGCCCACAGTGGGCAGTCATGTTCTATGCCTACACGCTGTCACTTCAGATGTAGTAGAGCTTGAATTGTTGTGGGACATCGTGGGAATTACGTTGGACCTGGGTGTTTTGGAGGGTTAATAAAGGTGTGAAAGAGGCTGGGGTTTTTTTTTGTATTTTATTTCAATTAAAGGATTTTTTCGGTGTTTGTGTTTATTTTTTTTCATTTACAGATTAGTAATTGGGGGATCTCATAGATGCCTCCCATTATCCCATTACTAATCTAGGGATTAGTGGCAGCTGAGAGCTGTCATGAACTCCCTTATTACCCTGATTGCCACCGCACCAGGGCAATCTGGATGTTCCGGGTAAAGTTCTGAGATGTTTGCATCTAATGAATGCAACAATTTTGGGTGTCTGCATGCTGTTATTTTTAGACTAGAGGGAATACCAGCCCCCAGCTGTCAGGCTTTATCTTGGCTGGGTATCAAAATTAGGGGATTGTATGTTGTTTTTTTTACATTATTTATTTAAATAACTTAAAAAAAAAAAAAAGTCGCATGCGGTCCCTCCTATTTTGATACACAGCCAAGATAAGCACATGGCTAGGGACTACAGCCTGTAGCCGTATGCTTTATATGTGCTGGGTATCATAATATGGAGGAACCCTTCACCAAATCTTTTATTTATTTATTTTTATACCACGATACTGACCCGGAGACAGCGCCTGTGATTTGTTGCAGGCAGACACACGCTGGGGGGGAGCGTATGACTGCAACCAATCAGTCAGTACAGCAAGTGGGCAGGGAAAGTTGTGCATATGCAGTGAAGGTAATGGGCGGCCACGGGAGCAGTTACAGGCGCGTCGGAGCCTCGGCCAGTATGAAGTGCTCGTTTCATTCTTGTTTTCTTTATTTTTCCTTTATTTTTATTTCCTGAGTTGCCTTTTGACTTTTACAGTCCGGGTCCACCCATCACTAGTACTAATTAGTTATAAAAATAAGATAAAATTGAGGTAATAATATGCTTACGCTCTATAAGTGTCATCTGAAGAAAGGTCATGATTGTAGCAATATTTTCTTCCTTTGCTGAAATTTCTTACAGTTAGGATATGTGCGCACATTGTATATTTGGTTGCAGAAATGTCTACACTATTTTTGCATCCCTTGACAGGAAAAATGCAGCTCAAAAACACTTGTAAACAATACATAACATATATGCAGAAAAAAATATTATATAATTTGTGCAACAAAACAAATTCATGCAAACAAAATACATGCACCAGAATAACAGTTGCAATGATGTATTTTAATATGAGGGGCTGCTGATAAGTGTTAAGCTTTACCCAGAAAGAAACAAGATAGAATGATGAAACATTCCATTATTCCATATACTCTCCACTGATGTCACCACACTTCTTACATCGGTATTCCAAGTTCTGTAAGCCTATAAAAAAAGGATTTCGGTTGTGCCTCAAACCAGGCATCCGTAGCAGCCATGGCATCAGAAATGGTGTGAAATTTGGAACCCTTGAGGTGTTTCTTCAGGTTTGGAAACAGATGATAGTCGGAAGGAGCTAGGTCTGGTGAATAAGGTGGGTCGTCAACCAGCTGGAAGCCCAGCTCTGCCAGTTTTGCCGTGGTCACTTGTGCAGTGAGCGGAGGCGTTGTCTTGCAGGAACAAGTTTTCTTTTGAAAGCTTGCCGCGCCTTTTGGCCTTCAGAGCTGGCTTCAATTGTGTTTTTCTTTAAAAAATAAGGAAATATCTAAGTGACCCTAAACTTTTGAACTGTAGAGTAAGTCTGTATGGGGGCCATGTAGCAGATAGAATACTGTTCAAGGGAGTTGTATGAGGTTGTGTGGGGACATCAGTTTGCATGGGGGGTTGTGTAACAGACAAAATACTGTCCAAGGGGGTTGTGTGGGGACATCATTCTGTGTGGGGTGCTGTGTGGGGACAAAATGCTGTGTGGGACATAACACCGTGTAAAGGGGCTGTGTGGAGGCATAATACTATGGAAGAGGGCTGTGTGGGGACACAATACTGTGCAAGGGGGCTGTGTGGGGGCATAATACTATGGAAGGGGGCCGTGTGGATGTAATACTGTGTAAGTGGGCTGTATGAGGACATAATGCTGTGTAGGAGGCTGGTGTGGGGACAATACTGTGCAAGAAGGCTGTGTGTGTTCTTATTACTGGGCAAGAGGGCTGTGTGGGGACAGTTCTTTGTGGGGGGCTGTTTGGGGACATCATACCTATGTAAGGGGGATTTGTGGGGACATTATGCTGCATGGGGAGCTTTTTGCTGCCATACTGAGTGAAGCATTATCATACTGTTTTAAGGGCTATGTGGGGATATCATACTATGTGGAGGGACTGTGGGGCCATGCTATTGTTTTGGGATCTGTAGATCAAGATAAAATGTCTGAATAACAGGAGCAGAAATAATTTCTTGGTTTACGTACATTTTATAAAAAGCAGGCAGTAAATCATATGGTTCGAGTTAGCTTTTACAAGTAAGATTACACCTTACAATAAGCCCTTTTGTAACATGTATTAACAATAGTAGCGAGTCACTATACTTAATTATTCTCAATTTTAAGTGCTAAAAACTACTATAAAAAAAAATAATGAGCAGAATTAAGATAAGACCTGTTGGTTCACCCCCCCCCCTCTCCCTCACAACAGTCACAGTCTCTCATGTGGCCCTTTGGGAAAATGAATTGCCCACCCCTTACTTAGTAAGTGACACATCGTTAGAATCGGGGGTCTGACCCTTACATCATGCTGTTCTCAGATTACATTGTAAAAACCCGCTGACCGATTCCCTTTAAAGTCACAATTTCTAATGAACACCTTGCCCATTACTAATATATATGGTGAATAGTCTAATTTAGAGAAGAACAGATTTTGAGCTCATTATAGTATTTTTTTTAATACGTTTTATAAGTCTGCCATTGATTAAAGAGGATTTGTCAGCTCACCTTATAGAACACTATAGGAAAAACAATTATATTCCTCATGAGATAATGCATTGTGCCGTTCCTCCTTAATTCCTGCTAGAAATGTATGAATATATTTGTCAACTGATGGAGTTTAAAGCCACACACCGCTATCTGGTAAAACCCAGTTGTCAATCTAATATATAAAGCTCAGTGTATGTATGTGTGTATATATGTGTGTGTGTGTATGTCCGCTAAAGGAATCTGCACCGTCGCATTTACAATCAGGAAATTTTGCAGACACCCCATGTGACCCAGGGAACGTCATAGACTATGTTTTGACGGGAAAATTTAACCCCGCACTTTACAGTTATCCACAAAAATCCTGCCTTCATTTAACTGAATGGAGGTGGGAGCTACTGGCTATTAATAGCAACTGTCAGTGGTTGCTATAGGAACAAAATAAACTGTTAGTATAAGAAGCTTATGTGTGAGGTAATATGATGTCGGTGGTGAGACAGCCCTGGAAAGAGATAGCCTGGCAAAGAGACAGACCAGGAAAGAGACAGACCTGGAAAGAGACAGACCTGGAAAGAGACAGACCTGGGAAGAGACAGACCTGGGAAGAGACAGACGGGGAAAGAGAGAGACAGACAGACACACACACACACACACACACACAGACAAACACAGAGATAGAGCGAGACAGACAGAGATAGAGATAGAGACAGATAGACTGATACAAATATAGACAGAGATATGGAAACAGACAGACAGACATAGACACAGACAGACAAAGAAAGACATAGACAGAGAGACAGACAGCGACACACATACAGAGACTGGGAGAGAGATAGAGAGACAGTTACTATCCCGGGCAACGGCCGGGTACTACAGTTAGTTTATGAATAATACAAAAGTAGCATAAACACAAAGTTTCAAGAAAAGATGCTCCAAAATTGCATTTTCATTGTAAATGCAACTATGTACTAAAACAGCCAAGTCTGGAGTAGTAAAGGGTGTTCTCTAATGCGTGCATTTAATTCTTGTTCAAAACATTTTGATTTTTTAAAGATATGGCAGAGGTTTTGATTATATCCATTTTCAGAGACCCCCACCAATCTTATCTTTCTCCCCTGGTATGTAATTGTGCTTGCAATCAGTTTGCGTATCAGAAAACTAATTAAAGAGCTCATCAGGCATAAAATTTTACAGATAATTTGAGAGGCCCTCCCTAGACAGTACGCAGTGTGTAAGGTTTGCCAGTGTGCTCCTAATCCTCTAGAAAATCTCACAGATTTATCTGATAACTTCCGAGTTTTAATTTTCTGCGTATAACATGCAATAGAGGTTGACCAAAATTATTAAATGTGTAAAATTGCAACTTTGCCATTTATTTCTTATTAAAAAGCCTAACCATTTGTAAGAATGGAGTGATCTTTACTTATATAGTGTAAAACTCATTGCCTAAGGTACTGACTAGTGATGGGCGAACCAGAACTGTAAAGTTTGGGGTCCGTACCGAACACATAGTGTTTGTGCACACGGTCCCGAGCATGAATTTTCTGGGAAACTCATGTTACAGTTCGAGTCCAGTTTGCGTCCAGGGGCTGTAAAAAAGCACATCGTTAAAAAACATTATGATTACGCTTACCGGTCTCGCAACGCGCCTTGCAGACCCGCTCAGCTGCTGTCTCTCAGCCGTTTCTGATTCCGGGTCCGATCATTAACTTCCGGTGGTACTCACTGCACTGCTTGTCACTCGGCAGTCTTCGGCTTTTTTCGGCTGTGTTCGCTGTGACGTCAGAGTTTACCCAAGTCCATGGTTCAGCCATGGACTCAATTGAACTTTGATTGTCACTGTCAGTGTCAGCCTGTTCTTGCTCTGTAGAGACGCTTCTAGAGTGATGAAGCAGACGCATCTAGAGTGATGAAGCAGAGTTGACATTGCTTTCCCTGATGGCGGTGGCACGCTGGGTAATAAAGGGGTTAGGGCCAGCTTTGTATTATTAGCTGGTACTAAGCCCGAAATTTATGGTGTCATGCCAAATTAGACATTGCCACCATGAATTTCTAGTCAACAGTAAAAAATTTTGTGTTGTGTTTTTTCTTCTTACTGTTTACTAGAAATTCATGGTGGCCATGTCTAATTTGGCGTGAATGTTTTTTATTAGAAGAGAGGGAGAGGGAGAGCAATGTCAGTTCTGCTTCATCGCTCTGTACGGATAAGCATCTCAACAGAGTGAGAAGCAGGCTGACAGTGATAGTCAAAGTTCAATCGAATCCATGGCTAAGCCTGACATCACCGCAAACATGCCCAAAAAAAGCCAAAGGCTGCCGAGTGACAAGCAGTGCAGTGAATACCACCAGAAGTTAATGATCGGACCCAGAAGCAGAAGCAACCTGGAGACCGTGGCTTAGCGGGTCTGCAGGACGCGCCGCAGGACCGATAAGTATTTACAACAATATTTGCAATGTAGCGACAACAAAAAAAAACGGAATCCTGTTGTTTTGATTTTTTTTCTTATTATGCTCTTTACAAATCAGATTAATTTATTGTACAATTTTATAGATCACCTGCAGCGATGCCAAATGTGTATTTTTTATTGTTTTGTTTTTAATGGGGCAAAAAGGGGTTGATTTGAAATGTTTTTTGTGTTTTTATTTTTTCAGATTTTTTAAAACTTTATTACATTTTTTATTGTTTTTACTAGTCCCCATGCGATTGTCTGATCACTTCTGCTGTACAGAGCGGTGCATCAGCACCGCTCTGTACAGCAGTAATGTTGTCTTCCTCTGAACACCAACATTCAGCCGACATTCACAGTAACTACATCATGACAGTGACAGGAGTCACCAGCTGACCCCTGGCTGTCATGACAACCACTTGGCTGATCAGATCAGCCGACATACGGTGAGGAACGCGACCTTGGATGTACCATTACGGCCAAGGTCGTAAAGGGGTTAAAAAAGCACTCCCATCAAAGTTTGTATGATCTTAATATATTTAACTCATTATATATAGCACTGTGTACTTAAAATTGCTCACTTCTACCAAGTTAATTCTTCTGTTTTCCTCCAGGTCTATGACATCATGTAATTAAAAACAGACTAGCTGATTCCTTCTAAGCTATATGTAGAAACAGGAAGTGTCTTTTCTCTGCATAAATCATCATTAGAAGTACAAATCTAGGTCCTTGAAAACACTTTCTAGTTCTTATGATGGCTCATGCAGGGAAAAAGAGACTTACTGGCTATATAAACCTAATAGAAAATAGAAGAATTAACTGGGTAGAAGGGCAAAATGAGCAATTGTCAGTTTACAGGGCTCTATAATGTGATTTTTTTGCAATATTGTAAGAGGACAAATACTTTGATGGGGTGCTTCTTTAAATAATAATACAAAATGTGCAGTCCATTTCGTAATCAGATTCAAAATTACATTAAACTCCTAAAACATTAGATGCAAAGAACATAAAGCATTTACTAACGGGAAACATAATTGTGGTTTCTCACATAATTTGCATCCAGAAAAAAAATTGTGGCATTACTTTGTAGAGGCTAAAATCAACAGCAATTTACGAGTGCAGCTCTGGAAAATCACAGAACGAAGTGTGGTTTGTTATTATGTGCTTTTATATTTCCAGGAGGATAATGATGGCGAAGTGTAACAATAAGTAATCTAGCTCATTTTATGCTGGAGTTAAAATAACAGTGTGGCAAATAGTGACATATATTCATAGCATGGAGAGTAAACACAGACTCAGCATAGAGTCATTGTAATAATTATCACTGTAAAACATCATGAATAAAGGTAATGGCTTTATCCCTTGTGCATAGGCTGCTAAGAATATTGTGTATTTAAAATTAGCGTGTGCCTCTGAGCAGGAACCTATTTTCTCCAATTCATATGTAATGTCACTTTCACTGCTCTAGAAATATTATTTTTTAATTTTAGTTTCTGAAGGGTTTGCATCTTTAAAGTCAATATCCATTCCTGACTTTCACTGTAGAGCATATTTTAGACTTTTTTATGATTTGTTTTCAAATATGTAGATAAGAATAATAGGTCTGCTAATTTTTTTTTGTTAATTTACGTTGTATAATTGAAAATGGACCATCATTTTATTTGTCAAAAAAGTGACTATAGATGTTAGAAGGTCACATCTCTAGAATGCGGTGATTGGACGGGATGGTCCTGTTCATGGGAGACCCTGGAAAAGAATTTCAACTTATGTTGGAATAGTTATGGCCAAGCACATATGAGAACTGTAAGAGGAGTGGAAACAAGACCTCTGGAAGACCTGGTCTGTTTATTAGAGAAGCAATCCCATGAATATTTTTTTTATATATTAAATCTTTGTATATGTGAATGTAGTGTGATTGTACAAATATACTCACCTACCACCACTTCCTCCAGGATCCAGCATTGTTCTGCTCCTCTTTTCAGTGACATCTTTACTATGCAGGCTATCTGGGACACACTGTGCTCTGCTTGACCTGGAAGTGACTTTTATAGTCTATGAAGGGCAAGGCTGCCACGCTGACATTTTAATAGAGACTTGTGGCTCACGCATAGGCTGGTTTCAGGCGTCCGTGTTTAATCAGGTACCAGTTATAACCATGTCATAACCATGGTTATGGTCATACGTGTGTCATACGTGTGTTACACGTGTGACATCCGTGTTTGCACACGTGTGACACGTACCGGGTAAAACACGTGTCTGTAATGAAAAGATGTTCTATATTTACCTGTATCCAGCGATGCTGTCTCCGGCTCTGCTGCGTCCCGCTCCTGATCCCCGCTCATTATTTTCATTGATTATTCACTGCCTGAGGATCTGGAAGCCGGAGCATCGCGGGGACAGGCTGGGTACAGCACAGCCGAGGACAGCACCCACGGGGACATCACCGGGGACATCGCCGGTGACAGGTGAGTATACAGCAGTTTGTGCAGTGACATCCAGGGACTCATCAGGGTTCCCAATGAACTCTCATGAACCCCTGGAAGTCACCGTCGTGACACTCGCTGTAACGCAGTTGTCGCAGGGGTGTCATCAGGAGGTCATCAGAGTTCATTGGGAAATCTGATGACCTCTTGGACGTCCCTGCACACACTGCTGGCAGGATACTCACCTGTCACTAGCGATGTCCCCAGTGATGCTGTCCTCGGCGGTGCTGTCCTCGACGGTGCTGTCTCCTGCGCTGTCACCGCGATGCCCCTGCTCCCAGCTGCTCACTGCGGTGAATAATCAATGAAAATAATGAGCTGGGGTCAGCAGCAGGAGGCAGCAGAGCCAGAGACAGCATCGCTGGAACAGGTAAATATAGAAAATCTTTTTATTTAAAAACCTGTGTTTTCTCCGGTACGTGTCACACTGATGTCACATGGATCACATCCGTGTGCGATCCGTGTGACACCCGTGCTGCTGGAGAAAAAACGGGCACGTCTCCGAGTGAAATAGTAGGGCCATACGGTCCGTGTGAAATAGCAGGGTCACACGATCCGTGTGAAAGCACGGCCGTATGAGAGTACACAATAGGGTAACATGGGTATGTGTGACATCCGTGTTAAAAACGGATGTCACACGTACCTAAAACACGGACGTCTGAAACCAGCCATAAAGTGTGGAGTGAACCAACTAGACTGAAGTGCAATGATGTCATTGGAAGAGGAGCAGAACAGCCCTGGATGACGGAAGCGGCAGTGAGTTCATTAATACACTTATACTACAAAACATGCACATATACACAGATTTAATAAAAAAAAAAATATTCAAGAGAGCGCTTGTTTAACCCCCTCCTAGCATATGACATAATTGTACATCATGAATGGTAAGGTGTTCCCACAAATTTACGTACAGTTACGTCTTGGCGATTATGCATGAGCATAATCTATGCATCCATGATCGCTGCTGAGAGCTTGGCTTAATTGATAGCCAAACTTCGGCTCTTACAACAAGGGTTCGTGCCCACACCACCCCTAGCTGTTTATCCTTCTAAATGAAACAATCAATTTTGATTTCAGCATTTAAAAGGCTAAGAGAGGGGGGTAACTACCTCTTTCACTCGATTGACACCCCATAACATGATCAAGGGGTTCCAATCTTTGTCAGGGCAGCCGAAGATCAAATACTGACACTCCAGGTCTATCAGCTGAGGTGGCTTGTTAGACCATGCAAGCAGCATGGTCTAAAAGGCGTTCTGAAACTGTTACACTGACAGCCCTAATGCTTTTCAATTAAAGCACTAATTAGATACGTAAAATGTAAAGTCCCATAAAGGAACTAAGTAGAAAAGCTACATTTTTTAATAAAAATATTAAAAAACACAAAATAAACAACAACAAAAATTGTCAAGAAATATTACAACAATAAATATGCAGATTTATGTAAATACAAAATTAAATGAAAAAAAGACACATTTACTATCACCACATCACTAGATATATTCATTCAGGGGTGTAGTTTGTAAAATGGGAGTCACTCATAGAGGGTGGTGCTATTCTGGCACCTCAGGTGCTCTGCCAATGTGACATGGCACCCGCAAACCATAGCAGCAAAATCCTCACTTTAATATGGTGCTCCTTACCTTCTGAGCTTTTCACTGTTGCTGAAAACTAGTTTCCAACTACATATGTGGTATTGGCGTACTCAGGAGATATTGTGTAGGAAATTATGTGGCCTACTCTTTCCTATTAGCCATTTTGAAAATTAAAAACTTGAGGCTATAACAATATTTTAATGATAAAATGTCATTATTTTTTCCTCACTGCCCAATATTGTAAAATATTGTGACATACCTGTGTTGTCAATATGCTCACTGGACCCCTTAATGAATTCATTGGAGGGTTTGGTGTGAGCTTTGCCTGAAAAAAAAATTCTGACCACATGTAGGGTAATGGTGTACTCAGGAGAAATGATGTAACAAATTATGTGGTCTGTTTTCTGCTAATAGCCCCTCTAAAAATAAAGAAAACTTGGCACTAAAACAACATAGGTGAAAAATAAAAACTATTTTTTTCATTTCCACAGCCGAATGTTACACAATTCTTTGAATCATCTGTGGGTTCCTAAACAGGTGTAGGTTCCAAAATGGGGGTCAACTGTGGGGGTTTTCTCCTGTTTTGGCACTTTAGGAGCTCTTCAAATGCGATATGGCATCCACAATCTATTCCTGCCATATATGTACTCGAAAAGTTAAATAGTGCTCTTTCTCTTCTACTGTGCACCCATACAATAGTTTTCCCTTGCATATGAGGCATCGGTGTACTTAGGAGAAAATAAATCATCCAATGTGTTGGGCAATTACCTCTTACCCTTGTGAAATTGAAAATTTGGGGGCGAAAACAACATTTTTTGGGAAAAATATAATATTTCATTTCTATGATCTAATGCTTTAAATTGCTGTAAAGAACCTCTGGGTTCAAGATACAGACCACACCCTTAGATAAATTCCTTGAGGTGGAGTTTTCCAAATGGGGTCACTTGTGAGTTTTTTTTTCTGCTGTTTTGGCATCTTGAGGGCTCTTCAAATGTAACATGATATCTGCAATGCATTCTGGCCAAATCATCACTTAATCAGTCAAATAGTGCTCTTTTCCTTTTGAGCCCTGATGCCCAAACCGTAGTATTCCCCCACATAAGAGGCACCAGCGTACTCAAGAGAAATTGCCCACCAAATTGAGTGGTTTATTTTATTCTGTTACCTTGTGAAATTGAAAAATGTGGAACTAAAGCAATATTTTTTGTAGAAAAAAAAGTAATTTTTCATTTTCACTGTCCGATGCTTTAAAATGTGCTGAAGCACCTGAGTTTTCAAGATGCCCGCCACATCACTAGATAAATTCCTTGATGGGTATAATTTATATCTAGTGGCTTTTCAAATTTAATATGGCATCTGTAGCTTATTCCAGCCAGAACTCCATTCAATAAGTAAATAGTGTTCCTTCCCTTCCAAGCCCTCCTGTGCCCAAACAGTAGTTTTCTCCCCCATGTGGGGCATTGGCATACTCAACAGAAATTCCAACTTTTAACACTTCTAGCTTCATAACAAAAAAAATCTATTTAAAAAATTATGCTGACATAAAGCAGACATGTGGTAAATGTTATTAGTTATTTCGTGTGATATAACTGTTTTGAGGACATAAAAATTCAAGGTGCATAAAATAAAATTTCAAATTTTTGATATTTACATAAACGCACATCATATTGACCTAAACTTACTAAATTCATGAAGTACAATGTGTTCCGAAAAAAAAATAAATTCTAATAATCAATGGGATTCGTTGAAGCTTTCCAGAGTTATTGCTACATAAACTGCCATTGGTAAGAATTGAAAACTTTGACCTGTTGAGGAAGGGGAAAATAGGCTTTGGTGTGAAGGGGTTAAGAAACCTGAGAAAGCATTTGTTTGACACTTAGTGGAGGGGAAGATGATATAATTTGGTACTTATGAGAACTTAAAAATTAAAGAAGAATGTATGGCTTAGAAAAAAATTAGAACTCTGTAAGTCGGGGCCTAGCACATGAGAATTTGAGGATACGATGGTCTAGCACATATCCGAACTAAGATGTGCATTGTATGAAACAAGTTTTGAAAAGTATGGAAAGAAAACATAGCTGCTATTTAATCAGCACTATACATTTCCAGACTATTTAGAGGGAACCTGTCAGGTGTAATATGCACCCAGAACCGCAAGCAGTTCTGGGTGCATATTGCTAATCCCTACCTGTAGTAGCATATATAAAGAGATCTTTAGAAAAATTATTTGTAAACAACCTTCATTATATGCTAATGAGGCCAGCGACTGGTCACAAGGGCGTTAGTTCCCTTGGCTAGTCGGCCCCCTTAGCATGTAATCACACCCAAGTGGGCATACTAACATGCTAATGAATGCACAGAGTGAGAGGCATGGTCACGTTCACCTCTGCTGCCAATGCACCCGACGCTGGATTTCGGCTCATGATACCTCAGACTTGCGGTCATGCGCGTCCCGGATTCAAACTGGTGTAGTGCACATGACCGGAAGTGCCTGGGATTTCTGATCATGCTCACTGACCCTAAGCTCGGCGTTCTGAGGCGGTACAACCGACACAGGTACGTGCATCACTGCTGATGATAACACTGTGTAGTGGGCATTGAATAGCATGTTAGTACACCCCTTTGGGCATGCTACCATGCTAAGAGGGCGGAATGGGCGCAGGAACTAACACCTTTGTGACTAGTCCCGGCGCTCATTAGCATATCATAAAATATCTTTAGATATACTTTTTCTACTTTTTCTAAAGATCCCTTTATCTATGATACTAGATACAGGGACGGTTACGCAGGGATTAGCAAAATGCACCCTGAACTGCTCATGGTTGGTACATTGCACCTAACAGGTTAACAATGAATTTCTATTTGCATAAAAGCATCAAAAGTTCAACAATATAAGCTCTATATCCATTAATTAGTAGGAATGTAAAACTCTTCAGTAAATCAATAAGGTGAAATATATTTTTTAGCAATACTTGTAACCTGCTAATTAGTTGATCCTCTGGTACATTCTTGAAACAGGCTTGATTGCCACAATTAGCAGTATAAGCCTGGATAAGTAGCAAAAGTGCCTGCTTATATGTCTACCCCGACCTATGAAGCATCAGATGGCAAAACTTCAAACTCAGCTAAGCCAGGAAAACGAATAGTCTTTCAAATAACCTTAGCCTCTCCTAGGTTACAAATCAATGCGTATTTGTGTGCACACTTTGCCCTGATAGGGCCGCCACCAGGGGGCGACAAACGGGACACTAGTCCGGGGCCCCAACAGAAGGGGGGCCCCTTCACGCTTCACTTATTGGCTTACAAACCAGGGGTGGAGTCTCAAGGGGGCCCCAAAATTATGCCAGTCAGGGGCCCTGAAATTCCTAGTGGCAGCCCTGGCCCTGACCATGACGGAACATGTTTTCTTATGTTATGCATATGTTGTCGAGATTCCAAATTCTCCTTTCTAAAGTTTGCATTTTTTGATCATTAGGGTAGTCAAATTATCACTATAGGATTTCTCTAAAGTTTACCAAGCACAATATCGTCACCTAAGTCTCATCTTTGTAATTTCTTAGTAGTCCTACTACAGTGGACAACCACAGTTATCTAAATCATATTCCATTGCCGCAAAGTGTACATGAGCCAGCCTAAAACTGTCTGATTCCTGGCCCTCCCTTCAAGAGCCATTGAACACCTACAAAAGAGGAGCTCCTCACTTCAATGTGGTTCTGAAGAGTAGAATACCTCCGTAATATGGCATGTCATTCAGCATGTTATGATTATATTTTTCAAGAACTCTCTAAATCTACATAACAAAACAATTTTTGTCCCTTTGTGTAATATTGGAGGTACAGTGTTGGGCCATAGTTTATGAACACCTAGCTGTTGTGAACACATTTGGACTGGGTTCTGGTTTGGGACTCCCTCTTGTGGCCAGTGCTGGTAGTTGAGTTGGTCTGCTTAACAGAAGCCAGACAGCTGATGATGATTGGAAATCCGATTCTTCAGACTGGGCCTATGTAACTGAGCAGTTTTCTCTTGGTCTGGGCTGGTGATTAATGTTGCTTCCTGTGGTGCTGTGCATATTCTGAAGCCTGCTCTATCTTCTGTCTCCACCTGAACTCCTAACAGGTAAGTTTGGTCTTTGTACCTCTGCTGGTTTTGTTTCCATTTTTCTGTTGTTATATTGGAGGTATTAAGATTGGTCTCCTGATTTTGCTTGTGGAGTCCTGGGTGGAGTTGGATCATTCCCTGATGGGAATGTCTGTGTACCTTGCTCCATATTCTGCAGTGTATTTGTGTTTTGTCATGCTTGGTATTAATGTTAGTCCTTCTTTTATATTAGTGTTTTGCTTGGATCCCAGTAACACCAGAGTACTGATATAGTGGGGGAGAGGCTGTGTGGTCGCAGCTTTTTTCTTATCAGGTGTGTTGTTTTTTTCTAGAGTATTGCGCGGCTGCAGACAGTGCTCTTTTCTGTCCTTTCCTATATAGATAGTTTGGGCCTCATCTTTGCTGAATCTATTTTCTACCTGTGTACTGTGTTTCATCTTGTCTCCCCGGTTTTATAAGTTTGGGGGCTATCTACAGTGCCTACAAGTAGTATTCAACCCCCTGCAGATTTAGCAGGTTTACACATTCGGAATTAACTTGGCATTGTGACATTTGGGCTGTAGATCAGCCTGGAAGTGTGAAATGCACTGCAGCAAAAAAGAATGTTATTTCTTTTTTTTTTTTTTTTCTTTTTTAAATTGTGAAAAGTTTATTCAGAGGGTCATTTATTATTCAACCCCTCAAACCACCAGAATTCTGTTTGGTTCCCCTAAAGTATTAAGAAGTATTTCAGGCACAAAGAACAATGAGCTTCACATGTTTGGATTAATTATCTCTTTTTCCAGCCTTTTCTGACTAATTAAGACCCTCCCCAAACTTGTGAACAGCACTCATACTTGGTCAACATGGGAAAGACAAAGGAGCATTAAAAAGGCTATCAGAGACAAGATCGTGGAGGGTCACAAGGCTGGCAAGGGGTACAAAACCCTTTCCAAGGAGTTGGGCCTACCTGTCTCCACTGTTGGGAGCATCATCCGGAAGTGGAAGGCTTATGGAACTACTGTTAGCCTTCCACGGCCTGGACAGCCTTTGAAAGTTTCCACCCGTGCCGAGGCCAGGCTTGTCCGAAGAGTCAAGGCTAACCCTAGGACAACAAGGAAGGAGGTCCGGGAAGATCTCATGGCAGTGGGGACATTGGTTTCAGTCAATACCATAAGTAACGTACTCCACCGCAATGGTCTCCGTTCCAGACGAGCCCGTAAGGTACCTTTTACTTTCAAAGCGTCATGTCAAGGCTCGTCTACAGTTTGCTCATGATCACTTGGAGGACTCTGAGACAGACTGGTTTAAGGTTCTCTGGTCTGATGAGACCAAGATCGAGATCTTTGGTGCCAACCACACACGTGACGTTTGGAGACTGGATGGCACTGCATACGACCCCAAGAATACCGTCCCTACAGTCAAGCATGGTGGTGGCAGCATCATGCTGTGGGGCTGTTTCTCAGCCAAGGGGCCTGGCCATCTGGTCCGCATCCATGGGAAGATGGATAGCACGGCCTACCTGGAGATTTTGGCCAAGAACCTCCGCTCCTCCATCAAGGATCTTAAGATGGGTCGTCATTTCATCTTCCAACAAGACAACGACCCAAAGCACACAGCCAAGAAAACCAAGGCCTGGTTCAAGAGGGAAAAAATCAAGGTGTTGCAGTGGCCTAGTCAGTCTCCTGACCTTAACCCAATTGAAAACTTGTGGAAGGAGCTCAAGATTAAAGTCCACATGAGACACCCAAAGAACCTAGATAACTTGGAGAAGATCTGCATGGAGGAGTGGGCCAAGATAACTCCAGAGACCTGTGCCGGCCTGATCAGGTCTTATAAAAGACGATTATTAGCTGTAATTGCAAACAAGGGTTATTCCACAAAATATTAAACCTAGGGGTTGAATAATAATTGACCCACACTTTTATGTTGAAAATTTATTAAAATTTAACTGAACAACATAACTTGTTGGTTTGTAAGATTTATGCATCTGTTAATAAATCCTGCTCTTGTTTGAAGTTTGCAGGCTCTAACTTATTTGCATCTTATCAAACCTGCTAAATCTGCAGGGGGTTGAATACTACTTGTAGGCACTGTATATCTTTGAGGAACTGCTCCGAGGCAGATTAGCTTTTCGTGTTTTTCTCCCTTTAGGAAGAATTAGTTCTCCGGATGTGTCGAGACGACTAGGTCATCGTAGGCTCGTCCCACAGTTACTTCTAGTTGTGTGGTCAGTGTGAGGTCTGCAGTCAGCTGAGTTTCCAACCACTCTGGTGACACTCTGGATTTCCTATTTTTTGCCTTTTTTTGTTGATCCTCCTCGGTCACTGAATCATAACACCTAGCTCTGTGCGTGGGATCACTTTACCTCTACAGTCTTGAACAGATTGAGACTACAGAGAGGAACATGCATCCCTTTTCCCTTGGAGATCCCTACCTTACTCTAGGCAATAGTGAATTGCAAGCAATGGTAGAAGTTTGCTTTTAAAATGTATCTTCTAAGTTGGAGTAGTTTTCATCGTCACCCAAAAGGAATTAAAGCACCACTACAGCATTTTTTTATATTTCAGTGCTGGAGTGGTGCTTTAAATGTAAATCCCCTGTCTTATACTCACCTGCTGCCCATTGCTCTGGTTTGTTTCTAGCGATTTGTTACTTGCCGGCAGCTCCAATTTTTTATGGCAGTCACAAATCAATACAAGTCTTTGAGAGTGTTGTTCTGGCTCTCATAGACTTGTGGTGAGCGCTTGTGTTGTAACTTCTGACTTCCGGACAATCAAACGATATGGACACAAGAGCGTGCTGCGGGACGAGAGTGACGCTGAAAGAGGATGAACTCCAGTGCTGGAAAAAAGAATGCTGGAGTGGTGCTTTAAGGGAAGCAGTAAGAGACGTTTATCACTGTTACATAATTCATTGATATCTTGTCTTTCTTCATGATAATGGACACTGTAACCTTGCATTGATGCTGTCATAAATAGTTCTTCGCCTGTGTTCATGCACAGTGCAAATTAAGTTTATTTTCAGTTTCCTTAGGTGTCACTTTCAATCATTGTTTCTTTATAGTAAGTAGAGATGACGCACAATAGAAAGTTCCTATTCATGTATTGAGGCAAGTATATTAATGGAACACTTAAGTGAAAAGAACATAGCTGCAAGAACTTTGTCCTGCATTATGGTAAATGTGCAATTATTTTTTTTTTTCTAAATGTTTCCGAACGATGTTATGTATTTGGATAAAGAATGGAAATTTAATTAACACTTCAAGCTGTTTAGCCAAGGGTTTTGAATTAAATATGCAATTAGATATTTTCTCTGCTCTTCATACATGACTTGGAAGATGTGCAAAATTGAATTAAATAAAAATGTGTTTTAAATAAAAAACAATGAGCTTTTAAGTAAGTAATGTGATTGTAAATGCCAAAATTGTCCTAACTGGACACTTCATTTTTTGCCTCCTCCTTTTTAACATGTGGCATAATCCAAAATTACAGATAAAATTCTGCTTATTATTGTTTTCAAATTTACAGTGATGAGAATAACTAAGTGCACTCCTTTTGAATTCTTTGGTTTTAGATTTTAGAACATCATAAAAATGTCTGGTCTTTTTAGAAAAAAAAATTAATTAATTTTTCAAGTAAATACAACCTCAAATGAACAACAGCTAGTGATGAGCGAGCATCAATGCGTTCATGTACTCATGGAGCTCACCCGAGTATCACAAGTGCTGAGATATTTAGTCGTGAATCAACAAGGACAACACACAATCTCACTTCACTGCTTGATGTGTGCAGATACCTCAGAGCCTTTCACAGTCTCTGAATGGCTCTCCCAGAGGATAAAACAAGTTTCTAAGACGTATTGTGACCCCAAAAGCCCCTCCTTTCCACCAGAAAATGCTCTTATCATGCTTGGCTGTATGTGGGCGGAGACCTGAACAGGCCAATCATTGACTTTCCATAATGCTTGTCCCTGCATCTAGTAACATAGATAAAGAGATCTTTAGAAAACGTATTTGTACAAATCCTTTATAATATGCTAATGAACACAGGGACTAGTCACAAGGGCGTTAGTTTCTGCGCTCATTCCACACTCTTAGCATGATAGCATGCCCACAGGGGCATGCTATTCAATGCCCATTGCCCAGTGTCATCAGCTGTGTCCGTTGTCACCGCTTCAGAACACCGGGCTTAGGGTCAGTGCGTATGATCAGAATGCTTGGCGCTTCCAGTCATGCGCACTATGAAGCTGGGTCTACGCATCCTGGCTTCTGAGAGATCTAGCGCGAATGACCTGAAGTGCCGGACTTTATGTATGAGATAGCCAAGATGATTGTCAAGAAAATGTAGGTAGTCTCACATTCAAAGCTGTAATGTATGGTGAGGTATGGAGCCTGAAAGTCAAAAGGACAAAACACTTAAAAAAAAAAAAAAAAAAAAGTCATTGATTAAATCAGTCTTTAAATGCCATAAAGAAATTAAAAAATGTATTTATTTTTTAGGTTGCAGCTTTGTCACAACTCCTCCAACTGATGCAACAGTAATCGAAGCATTTTCTTTATGTCTTTGGTATCAATAAACTTGTCTTCACACCAAAAAATAGCCCTCACACAGCTCCATTCTCTTGCTCATGTTCATGTTGTGGGCATTGTACATATTCTGTGCAATGTTACACATACATATCCATATGACAAAGCCACTGGTACTCTGTCTCATGCCTCTGTATCAACGTATCCCCTAGAAATATTGCATGATAGGTTGTTGTGCAATACTGCGTGGAAACGTTTTTACCCTAGTTTAAATATTGAGGCTCTGTACCAATTTTTACTGATGTTATGAAATTTGCTTTATTCTTAAAGAAGAGGCGGTTCAGCCGGACTTTATAAAAAGTTCTGTTTTTGACCGTGACTTGACCTGAACTTCATTTGAAGTCACTGATTGGGAAGTTTGGGTCTCTGCTCACATGCAACCAGCCATAAACAGATCACTTCCGGGGTGAGGATTGGCATTTTTTTTTCATTATTTTTTTGCTGTACACTACATCTGATAACACTGATTTTACCCCCAGTGTGCCCCATTGAAACACTGCAAGCAGCTCGCACAGGGCTGAGAAATGAGCGTACCCGAGCACAGCGATGCTCCCACTAGTGGTTTGCACATGTAATGCACCCGAACACTGAACCCAAACTCTGTTTTTTTAAAAAGTCTGTGTTCGGTACAAACTTTGAACAGTGAACCACGGGTTCTCTCTTCTCTAATCAAGAGATCTGGCAGTTTGTCTTTATTGTATAGATTAATAAAAAAATTAAAGCAATTTCTAGTAAAAAAAAAGTTTTTTTTTTAGTTTTGACACCCTTTTGAAAAAAGCCTCAAAACATTCACATGATAAAATAAAATTAAATAGCAATGACAATTTGTATATACATCAACAGTATAAGTGAAGAGAAGAAACTTTGTAATATAATTTATTAGAGACCTATGTTTGTTTCATCTCTTATTGGTCACTTCTTGTCTCCTATACTGATCCGTTACTCTCAAAAACTGCTCAAATCTGTCAGAAATTTGTATCCAGTGGTGCCGTATGGCCACGTGCACATGATGAGTAGTCGAGGAGTTTTTACACTCAGTATTTGTAGCCAAAACCAGGAGTGGAACAATCAAAGAAAAAGTATAATAGAAACACGTCACCACGTCTGTATTATTCACCCACTCCTGGTTTTGGCTACAAACACAGAGGTAAAAACTGACCAAACACTGTATGTGTGAACATGGCCTAAAAGTCTATGGAGAGGAGAAAGGGGGAGTAGCAGGAGGGAGCCAAAAACAGAAAGCGAAAAAGCAAAAAGTGAAACGACCCAGGTTTCTAATTACAGAGGGAAGAACTGGTAAAAATTCCAGGTGCAAGTAATACAGTATATTGACCATAAATAGTGTTATTCCTCATGTACATGCTTATGAAAGAGTATATTTACTATCAGATTTAAAAAATTAGACACTACTTCCTATTCAATCCCCTTTCCGGGGCGAATGCTCTGGTGGTCCATCTGGTCCCCACTTACAAGCTCCCATCAGAGGCCTGGAGTTGGCCATGACAGTATAATTATAATTGTATACATGAACTTCCAATAGGCAAGTAGTAGTCACCCCTGCAATTTCTGTTATATAACTGACACTATAAACACTGGCATCACATTTTAGTAATAACAACCTATATTTCTCTAGGTTACTCAACTGTAGCCATTATTCCCCCTAATCCCACACACATACGCAGCCTTTGGATTTTCACCCTTAAGTTATTACTAAACAAAACACAAAGGGTGTTTTCATTCCCTTTCGCTCTTGTTTGAAATAAATGATTGTCTGTCGCAACCTAAGACTCTATATATAACATGATTTTGCTGCCTACTCTTTAGAAATAATATAGATTTATCCTAAAGCCTGTAATCCGTTTTTAGCTGAAGCTGAGTCTTTGCACAGAGCAGTCAGTGCGTCGTACCAGATGGATGTTTGCTGAGAACGAAGGAAAGCTGAATTAACACAAAAATGTGAAATATTTATCAAATAATGGGATCATGTTATTCCTTAAAGGAGGGTTTCCCTATTATTATACTAAGGATTCTTCATCAATATCAGGTTGGTGGGGGGCAGAAACCAGCACCACTATTGATCAGACATTCTCAGCTCTAGCGTTAGCCAGATGTATACACTTACAGAGCTGATCTGTAGTACCTGGCAAAAGCCACCAACCAGTTGGTGGAGATGATCTGTGGAGCTTCCCAACTCTTTACAGTCAGATGCCACCTACCTATCTGATATTGATGACTTATATTTAAATATCCTAGTAGTGAAATATCTCTTTACAGTGAGTCCGCCAGCACTGAGTGACTGTTCAAACCAAGTACCGGCACTCAGGGCATCATAACAGGAACCAATCTCTAAAATACACCTTCCCACCTGCATGTTTTCCTCTATCTCCAACCTCCCCTGTTCTTTGATTGACAGTTACGGCTTCATAGAGAAAGAGAAGGGCATAGATGGAGGGGAAACAAGCAGGTGGGAAGGTGGATTTATGTTTATAGCCCCTCTTTGATGCACTGAGCACCTGCACTTGGTTTGAACAGTCAGTCCGTGCTGACAGAGTCCCTTTTAAATCAATTAATATTGTGTGAACAAAATATATTCCTTCTATGCCATTGGAACGCCAAATTAATACGATTTGTTTTTACGAGCGCTCGGGAAATCATTGCAGCACACATGCTTTGTCGTGTACATAAAGTTTCTGCTTTCTTACATCAGGTGACCAATTTATAGTGTACCTCAAACAAAGAAATAACTCCTTTGAACTATACAGCAATAAGAGCCTCAGGGGTGTGTGTAGAAATGTGAAACTTCCCCGCCCATTAGTGTTGGCTCAGCCCTATGACATCATTCACTTATTAGAGGAGATGGTTTCTTTAAGACAATATGGATTCTATGTTCTCAGAATTGTAAATTGCACAAATAAAAATGTATATTTGTATATTTTATTTAGTGACCCATAACATTGCCTGCCATAGTTAGTATTCGCATTACATTGCCAGCAACATTTACTATATGGATAACAGGTTCGAGGGAAAGTGCAAGCAAATTCAGATATAACATCTACATGAAGGCCTATGCCTAGGCACCATATAGTTCCAAACACATAGGCTCCAGGAAAGTGTTAGCCATGGAGACTCCCTTTATTATATCAATCGCAGAGCCTACATACAGTGCCATTTATGTCACTCAAACCACTAAGCTTCATATCAGTGATAGTCACAATGCCCCATAGAGTGTCAAATCCCCACAAGACCCAAATATAAAGTTACAGGCACTAAACTTCCAGAGCCTGCCTCAGAGCTTTCATTCACTAAGATAATAATCTTAACTATTATTATAGCGCTATTAATTGCATGGCAGTTTTCATATGAAAAGGGGCAATATTAATCATGAATAATACAAGGCACAGACGGGTACAGGAGGAGAGAGGACCCTGCCCACGAGGGCTCACAGTCTACAGGGAATGGGTGAGGATACAGTAGGTGAGGGTGGAGATGGCCATGCTGCGTTATAGTGGACTGAGGGTTACTGCAGGTTGTAGGCTCGTCAAAAGCTAGATATGAAGGAGACGAACGCAATAGAGTCTTATCTGTGAAGATGATGAAATATATACGTAGGCAAATGGTTACTGGATGGGTTGTGTGGGACACAACAACTAAAATTACATAAATGATGGCTGCAGCAGCCCCAACAGCATGGAAAGGTAGACAATGAAAGATGGGTTAACACCGCACTGCCATTATAGAAGATGAATGTAGATTCCTGAGAAAGTGATTTATTCAACATTTTTCAGAGTGGATATCCTTCAGGATAATCACGTGAATGTCCTGCAGAAGGAATATCCACTCCGAAATGCGTTGAATTAATAATTAACATTGCCAGGAATCTGCATTTAACTTCTATAATGGCAGCACGGCTTTTAACCCTTCTTCTTGCATTGTCTGTTTTTCCAGAGCTTGCATTAAAAGCCACATAATCCTCAGTCCTCATTGTGTCCCCTTCTCTTCACCCTGGTAGAATTTTTTTCCCCATTGCCTGCCACCTAAGCATCTTTTTCAGTTAAAGAGCCCATATTAATTGCCAGTGAGCTCTTATTATAAACCGCATTTATTAATTGCCAGTGAGCTCCTATTACAAACCGCACTTATTAATTTCCAGTGAGCTCCTATTACAAACCATGCCATCGGGCTGCCGAGGCTAACACAGAAAATAATTCAGCCTTACAGAATCCTTTTTATCACATTGTTTCTGCATGTAACAGAAAGAGCATAAAGCCTTGTGCGCTGAATACAGTCTCTATCTGGCCCCTCTTTTTTGACTAAACCCATTATCACCTTTACGATCCACTGGCTTGGTTGGACTGTCATATTAGGTTGCCTATAGGGAATGGATAGATGGGGAAATAATTTTTAAATACATTTCTATATGATATGATTCTACTCTGTAGAATTCACATAAATGGTTCTATTCAGCGGTTGTCTATAAGGATAAAAAAACATTACTGCTCGTTTGTTAACTTCCCATATCCATGATAAATGTAAATTGGACTCCTTTTAGATTTTGTTCTCTGACTTAAGAATGTTTAAATATTAGGTTTAAGAATGTGATGGACGATTAAGGGCTATGTAATGTTAGCAAATTATCGCATGTCCTAAAATAGCCTTTGCTTTGTGCGATTCCATTTGTATGCCTTTGAGCGTAGATTGTGTTTGAATGGCGTCATCAGGCAGTCGCCCAAGGGTCCTAACTGGATTATTTTGGTAATGATTCCTGCCTGGGAGACACACGTTTAAAAGAGAACATGGGAGTCTGTATCTCTTTTGAACTAAAATAATTCCTCTGTGCCTGTATGTACCTCTGTTATGTAGCTACAGCTGTATCTCTGCAACCACAATAAACCAGAACTGTTTTATTCCTAATAGAAATTCTCATTCGTGTTTTGGATCTGATTTTCACTAGTCTTTGGTCAGTGTTTCAGTTTTTACCATCAATATTTCATCAGTAATATTCTATTATTTAAAATAGATGCAAAACTTCGCCTACCCACAACGATGTTAGAAGCACAGCACGCAAATGTTAATGTGTGGGGTGGGTGATTTTTCATAGACCCATAGACTTGTATGGGTAACTTTAATTTGTTACACAGATCAAAAACAGATATGTCCCCATGTTTGGTTTTTTTTTGTTTTTTTTTTGTGGGTACACTGTCCACAACCCCCCCCCCTCCCACCCAGAAATCTGTAAACAGCATCATAGACTATAAGGAGTACGTAATCAAAGAGACAGATAAAAGCAGTGTTATTCCCACAGTATTAACCCCTTAATGACCTGGGATGTATAAATGTCCTAGGTCTCCCTCCCTTTGATGTAGACTCATGCGGTGCAGATAACATGCACGGGTGGATTAGAGATCCACCTGTGCCTGTTAACCCCTTAAATCGCTCTGTCAAACTCTGACAGCGTGATTTAATGCGCTCCGTCAGGGATCGCGCTGTTCCTCGCCGCCATCAGTTGGCCAGTGATGCGATCACGGGGCGCCAATGGGTTGTCATGACAGCACGGGATTGGTTGATGAACTCTGTCGCTGTCATGACTCACTTTGTGTGAATGCCCGGCAGTGCTGGGCATTCACACGAATGTGCTGAAGCATCGCTCTGATCGCCAGAAGCGATCGTACACTGCAAGTAAAATCAATATAAAATGTGAAAAAAAGTTTTTAAAATATAAAAAAAGGTAAAAGTTAAAATCAGCCTTATTGCCCCACTTGAAAATAAAACAATAAAAAATACACATACAGTGGAACCTTGGATTACGAGCATAATTGGTTCCGGAAGTGCGCTCTTAAACTAAGTTACTCTTATATCAAAGCGAATTTTCCAATACTAAATAATTGAAACACAGATAATTCGTTCCACAAACCAAAAATATTTACTGTACTGTATATATAGAAACTTATTACAGTAATACAAAATAATGTACTGTATTCATATAAAATTATTACAGTACACTAATACAAAGTACTGTACAGTACAGTAAAAGCATATAAAGTAAATTAAACTGCATGTTAGCATATAATAGAATTGTTGGTGTGCGGGAGGTACCGTACAAGCAATGTGCTGTACTGGTAATTAATAAGAAAGTACAATACTGTATCCACAAATGCAAACTGATAAATATACCATATAGTATATACTGTACTGTACAATGGTATACTGTATACAGTACATATGTACAGAAAGTTACCTCTAGAGCGGGTCAGAGCGTGGTGAAGGGGCTGAACTAGAAGTGCGCATGGTGAGTATTTGCTCTTATTGCAAAGCATTGCTCTTTAACCAAGTTAGGATAGGATACTGTGGAAAAACAAAGCGCAATAGGGTCTTACCCCAAAAATGGAAGGGGGTAAAAAGGAGTATCACACTCACCTCTGATGGTTGTGCCAGTCACAACCACTATATAAGCATGTAAGAATCCGGGTCCAGGCAGCAGCCCCAAGGAAAGCTGATAACAGAGAGTAATAGAGGAAGGGTCTAAAATCCGCGCCAAGGACTCAATGGATCCAATGAAGAGATTAATGCTTCTTTTAATATCATGCACAGGTCTACGCGTTTCAGGAGTCGCAGCTCCCTTCTTCAGGACAACAGGCAGTAAAACATCAAATCTCAGAGATTTGATGTTTTACTGCCTGTTGTCCTGAAGAAGGGAGCTGCGACTCCTGAAACGCGTAGACCTGTGCATGATATTAAAAGAAGCATTAATCTCTTCATTGGATCCATTGAGTCCTTGGCGCGGATTTTAGACCCTTCCTCTATTACTCTCTGTTATCAGCTTTAACCAAGTTAGAAATTTTTAGAAAGCTTTGCTTGTCTTGCAAAACGCTCTCAAACCAAGTTACTCTTAATCCAAGGTTCAACTGTATTTGGTATTGCCGGTTTCAGAAATGCCCTATCTATAAAAATATAAAATCAGTTAATCTGATTGGTACACTGCGTAGTGAGGAAAAAATCAAAACAACAGAATTGCATTTTTTTGGTCTCCGCAATATTGCATTAAAATGTAGTAACAGGCAATCGAAACACCATATCTACACAAGAATGGTATGATTAAAAATGTGAGCTCAAGACGAAAAATAATAAGCCATCACTGAGCCTCAGATCCCGAAACATGAGGACGCCAAGGGTCTTGGAAATAGGTGACAAAAGCGCAATTTTTTTTTTTTTTTTTTTTTTTTTTACAAGCTTCTGAATTTTTTTTCACTACTTAGATAAAAGGAAAACTATACATGTTTGGTATCTACAACCTTGTGCTGAGCTGGGGAATCATATTTCCCCATCGTTTTTATCATACAGTGAACATGGTAAATAAAAAAAAACAAAAAACAATTGTGCAGTTGCTCTTCTTTTGCAATTTCACTGCACTTGTAATTTTTTTCCCGTTTTCCAGTACAATATGGGGGCAGAATAATTTTGCTCTTTAAATAAAAAATAAATTTAAAAAATACTACTGGTCTTGAATAGTGGGGGGTATGAAAGTTGAGCTACGGTTATCTTATTCTGTATGGATATGTGCATATGTTCAGTATTTGCAGAAGAGAAATCTGCTGCAAATACTGTTGTTGGCAAGAAGAATGCTGAGTAAAATACGTCCTTTTTTTATGCTTTTTTTTACATTTGTGTTTTTTGGGGTTTTTTTTAGTTGTGGCTTTTCCTAACCTTTGGAATTAGTGAAAAACGCTGCAAAAACTCTGAAAGAACTGGCATTCTTCAGATTTTAAACTCCGCAAGGAAAAAAAATCAGCACTCTGTGCATGAGATTTCAGGAATGTTATTAATTTTGCTAGTACTGGGAAATGCTTCAGTTCTTGTGACAAAACGGCAATGGACAAAATGCAGCAAACATGCAGCAAATAATTAACATTTGCACATACCCTTAGGTGTAAAATTTCATAAACTCTAGCAAAAATGTTTCAGTGTACAGATGAGTACTACGTTACTTTTCCTCTTGGCTCAACCATATCCTAAGATATGGTGCGAGGAGATCATCTTTGGAAGAGTAGATTTTGCAATATTGGACTTCTTAACAAATTTTCTGTGTAGTCAAATGTGGACACATTTTATCTAGAAATGAGCAGACGCGTTCAGTTCGGCGGATGAAGCCAGACCGGTGTCACACTTGTGAGTGCCTCGCGTGTATCTCGCGCGAGTCTCGCAGTGCATCACCCGGCACGGACTCACACTCTCCTCACAGGAGCGTCTCAGCTGCATAGAAATGTTTGCAACCGACCCTCTCCTGTGAGGAGAGTGTGAGTCCGTGCCGGGTGATGCACTGCGAGACTCGCGCGAGAAACACGCGAGGCAATCACAAGTGTGACACCGGCCTAAAGTTCGCTTTGGGACCCGGACTGGACCTGGAAGTCACTAATTGGGCAGTTCGGGTCTCCACCCACATACAGCCAGCCATAAACAGATCACTTCCAGGGGAGGGTGGGCAGAGTTTTTCCATTTTTTTTTGTTGGAGTGCACACTCCATCTGATCACGCTGTTGTTACCCCCAGTGTGAGCCAATCAAACACTGCAAGCGGCTCACACTGGGCTGAGCACCGAACGTACCCGAGCACAATGATGCTCGTGTGAGTGATTTGAAAATGTAAAGCACCCGATCTCCAAACTTGAATTCTGTTTTTGTTGTAAAGTCTGCGTTTGGTCCAAACACCGAACCTCAGGTTCCCTCATCTCTAATTTTATCCTGTTATGACATTACACTCTTTTAGTATATTTTACACTAATTTAAATAATTCATGTTAACTCTTTCCAAAGTGGGAAGGAATTTCACGTTGCTTTTGTTGTCTCCGGCTAATGTTGGTGCTGGCACCAATTTTTTTCTTTACTAGTATAATGTTTGCTAAGTACCTGGAGAAGCAGAGCCGTAAAGTGAGGCAGGAAAGAACAACAATGGAAAGAGATTGTGCATTTCATACTCATAATACAAAAGCTGATAGCTTGTAATCACTTGTATGGTTCCTTGATGCCTTCTTCACACATTTGTGGTCAGCTATTCTGTCTGATAAGAGTGAAATATTAATTCTAGGCAATAGCAGCTATAATTTCTCTCTTTTTAACAGAAACTTGCCCTACATCAGGAAACTTTTCTATTAGGATGTACCCCCCAAAAAACCCATGTTGTAACCACACCACACCTAACTGTATAGCTACGTGCCTACGATCAGGACCCGCTGCGTCCTAGATGCAGCGGGTCATGACCTGCGGGGCCGCGAGTTTCCTCCGTAGGAGACCGCAGCTGCTCGTGCCCACGATCCAAGCTCGGCAAGTTGCAGTCTCTCTCTTCTGTTCTCCGACTCCGCAGCAAACAACGTACGTGCTACGGCACGGAAAGTCTTACTGCTAGTGGTAATTAGGTCCTAAAAGTCTATTTGATAGCAAAAAAATGGGAAAATAAATCTACATATTATACATGCGCTAAACATCATAATATTAATTATACAAGTGATTAAATTGAGAATGGAGTTATTGAATTATGCATTAATGATGTGATCCTGATAAGAACTGGTTGACCTGGTGATTTACCTCCAAATGGTCAAGGCAGGGCTTTGGATGTGTCAAAGGGGGTGCAGAACTCAACCCAGAAAAATTGTGCCACAAGCCTCATGATGATCTAGAACAGGGGTGGGGAACCTCCGACCCGCGGGCCGTATACGGCCCGTGACGACTTTTTATGCGGCCCCCGTGCACATTCCCGGGGACCATTGTGCTTTGGTGGCAGCCGCGCTTTTCCCGGCTGCCGGCCCTTTAAATCCCACTGCCTGATGCCCTGTGGGTAGATGCTAGAATGTACGGGCTCTCTCCAGATCCTGACTTCCAGGACCTGACTGCAGCCCATACATTCTAGGCTTATCCCCGGCCTGTGTGCTCTGGTGGGCGGGTAAGCAGCACGCTGCGATAAAGTCACACAGAAGAGCTGCAGCAGGTTTACCAGCCTCCCGAAACTGTGCTGTGTGTGTGTGACTCTCCCTCCCCCTCACTGCGAGTACTCAACCCATCGCTGCCCCCCCCCGCTCAGTGCTGGGTACCCCCTCGTACTGTGTGTACCCCCCAATGCTGTATGTACCCCCCAATGCTGTGTGTACCCCCTCGTGCTGTGTACCCCCTCGTGCTGTATGTACCCCCCAATGCTGTGTGTACCCCCTTGTGCTGTATGTACCCCCTAGTGCAGTGAGTACCCCCTAGTACAGTGAGTACCCCCTAATGCTGTGTGTACCCCTTAATGCTGTGTGTACCCCTTAATGCTGTGTGTACCCCTTAATGCTGTGTGTACCCCCTCGTGCTGTGTACCCCCTCGTGCTGTGTACCCCCTCGTGCTGTGTACCCCCTAGTGCTGTGTACCCCCTCGTGCTGTGTGTACCCCCTCGTGCTGTGTGTACCCCCTCATGCTGTGTACCCCCTCATGCTGTGTGTACCCCCTCATGCTGTGTACCTCCTAGTACAGTGTGTACCCCCCAGTGCTGTATGTACCCCCCAATGCTGTGTGTACCCCCTCGTGCTGTATGTACCCCCCAATGCTGTGTGTACCCCCTCGTGCTATGTACCCCCTAGTGCAGTGTGTACCCCCTAGTGCAGTGAGTACCCCCTAATGCTGTGTGTACCCCCTTATGCTGTGTGTACCCCTTAATGCTGTGTGTACCCCCTCGTGCTGTGTACCCCCTAGTGCTGTGTACCCCCTCGTGCTGTGTGTACCCCCTCGTGCTGTGTGTACCCCCTCATGCTGTGTACCTCCTAGTACAGTGTGTACCCCCCAGTGCTGTGTACCCCCAGGTGCTGTGTGTACCCCCTAGTGCTGTGTGTACCCCCTAATGCTGTGTACACCCCAGTGCTGTGTACCCCCTCAGCGCGGTGTAACCCCTCACTGCTGTCCGTGCCCCCCCTAGTGCTGTCTGTACCCCCTGGGTGATGTCTATGCCCCCCCACCAGTGCTGTCCGCACCACCTAATGCTGTCCATGCTGCCACCAGTGCTGTCCATGCCACGGTGAGTGCTGCCTGTGCCCCCCTTATGCTGTCCATGCTCCCCAGTGCTGTGTGCCACCCCTCAGTGCTCTTAACTCGCTACTGCTGTCTGTACCCTCCCACTGCTTTCTATGCTCCCCAGTCCGTGCTCTCCTATTGATGTCTATGTTCCCCCAGACCTGTCTGTCTCCCTAATGCTGCCACCCAGTGCAGTCCGTGCTGCCACCCAGTGCAGTCCGTGCTGCCACCCAGTGCAGTGCATGCTGCCACCCAGTGCAGTCCGTGCTGCCACCCAGTGCAGTGCGTGCTGCCACCCAGTGCTGTGCGTGTCCCCAGTCATGTCTGTGCCACCGCCAGGACTGTCCATGCCCCCTACTGATGTATATGCCCCAGCCCCTCCTGTGATGTATATGCCCCAGCCCCTCCTGTGATGTATATGCCCCAGCCCCTCCTGTGATGTATATGCCCCAGCCCCTCCTGTGATGTATATGCCCCAGCCCCTCCTGTGATGTATATGCCTCAGCCCCTCCTGTGATGTATATGCCCCAGCCCCTCCTGTGATGTATATACCCCAGCCCCTCCTGTGATGTATATGCCCCAGCCCCTCCTGTGATGTATATGCCCCAGCCCCTCCTGTGATGTATATGCCCCAGCCCCTCCTGTGATGTATATGCCCCAGCCCCTCCTGTGATGTGTACTCCCAGTGTCTCCTGTAATTTATGCGCCCTGGCCCCTCCTGTGATGTGTATTCCCCCAGCATCTCCAGACAGAGACAAACCTGGAAAAGCAGCTGTGAGAAACAAGATGATCAATATCACCGAACATTACAATCGCACCAAAGAGAAGCAGCTCCGGCCACCACAATAGGGGTGAGTCAATTAATCGTTTGACCAAATATAGCAGGGTTATTTTTCAGGTTGATAATGTTGTGCGGCCCCCAAAGGTTAGTAGGAAATTCCAAATGGCCCCCGGCAGTAAAAAGGTTCCCCACCCCTGATCTAGAACAAAAAGGAAATAGTAAACAATGAGTTGTTCAAAGCTCCTTTCCAGGCAAGGGTTAATGATCAGGAGCGCAAACACTGACCTCAGAGCTGATCTAATAATTTGGCAGTGGTAATTGTCATCTCTTCTGAGGAAACATGCTTCTAATTTGTGCCTCTTATCTTTGGCCAGCTAGTAAAATACAATGTTATAGTCTCTTGGCACCGCCATGTGCTAACAACTACTTGGGACTGAAATATTCAATGCTGGTCAAAGCAATTCAAATTTGCTCTGTGCTTATTTATTTTACTTTTTTTTTAAAATTTGCCTAGTTGAAATCTGGCTCTATAAAGCAAAGAGACACCAATTATTCTCAAGTTAATAGTCTGTGTTTTATACATGGGATTTTTCTTTACAAGAGATAGTGATTAAATGTGCAAAGTTCCCCATTCATCAGTTCAGAAAATAAAAAGACCACAGTAAACCAAAAATCCCAAAATCTCTCATACATGTTACAGAACTTCTAGTAAAAATCAAGCATAAAAAATAAAACAAAAAAACATGAAAAATGGAAAAAAAAGTCAGAGGGAAGCCAGGTGGATCACTTTGAGGAAATACAATATCTACATGTAGAAATACTTCACAACTAGAGATGGGCAGACTCGCAGATAACCGGGACCGGCAGTTCTTTTTTTTTTTTTTTTTTTTAAAAAATCCAGATCCGGTCTGGAATCCGGTTCTCATATAAGTCTATGGAGAACAGAATCCGGAGATTAAAAATGGTGGTAAACGGGATAGGTGAATGGAAGCAAGCGCACTGTACTTTCCAAGGCTCTGGCATGGCTGTACGCTGCTCCCATGCATTGCATTCGCTTCCTGGATCTCTAATTACTGCTCATGCATATGCACTGCTTTCCTGCCCACCGGCGCCTGTGATTGGTTGCAGTCAGATGCACCCCCTCCCTGAGTGGCAGTGTGGCAGCTTACTGTAACCAATTACAGGTGCCAGGACAGTTGGCGGGCGGGGAAAGCAGTGTAACTGAAGGAGCCCATACACTCTAGCAGCTACCGTGAGCCTAGAATGTACAGGCTCATTCCAGGTATGATGTAGTTTGTCACATGATGGGGGGGTGTGTTCAGAATGCAGCCCAATGTTTTCCAGACAGAATAAATATTCTTCTTCTAAGTCCACGTGGGCATGGAGTTGTTTATAATAGAAGCGGGGTTTTGGGGGTAAGACCCCTACATGGGGAATGAGCAGATGTCTGCGCACGTGATGTTTCCTCCTCTGCTCATCCTGAGCATCCTGATTCATGAACCAGAAGGCTCAGGATGAGCAGATCTCTGCGCCTGCAATGTTTCCTCCTGTCGACTATAATCATGCAAGGGGGGGTGTGCGGGGAGGTGCAAAGTCTACCCTTGCCTAATTATAGTGGACAGGAGGAAACATTACGTGCTGGGGCACATCTGACTGCAACCACTCACTGACGCCAGGACAGCCAGTGAGCGGGGAAAGCAGTGTACATGGATGAGCAATGATGAGTGACCCAGGGAGGTCATAGGAGCAGTGTACATCTGCTCCGGAGCAGTTTACATCTGCGACGGAGCCTTGGTAAGTAGGAAGTATGAAGTGCTCACTTCATTCTTATTTTCTTTATTTTTTTTAATTTCTCGAGTGCCGGATCAAACACCCGAGATCCCAGGTCCAGCACCCTGGCACCTTTAAAACAGGTCGGATCCAGACTTTTGCAGTCCAAGTCCATCCATCACTATTCACAACACATAAAATTTCCACAAAGGTATTAAACTGATTGTCCATTACTAGGATAACCCCTTCTGACACACAATTGACAAGTGACAATTATAATACTGTACATGGAAAATGTGATTATTTTGGGAAAAAAAAACATATTTCTATATCATATCACCTTCAGGCGATCATGTCTATGTTAAACAACTGTGAAGATTAAGTGTATAACTGGCACTTAAGAAGCTTACAGTGTATAAATTATTGACAAGGGTAATCTATTTTTAATGTGAAGTTATAGTTTAAGGGGAATCTGTCAGCAGATTTTTGCTATGTAAACTGAAGACAGCATGCTGAAAGGGTTAAAACAAAGAATTCAGGGATGCCTCTCGTCAATATCTGAGCTGTTTTCTACCTACAATGTTTGTTTTATCTTCAGGACCTTATCATTGTGGGACCACATGACCTTGTGCCAAACAGTCCCTCATAATAATTAGATATACTATTAGTGCACTCACACTTTTTATTATTATTATTATTATTATTATTTAATTATCTAATTATCTAGACCTCTGATTGTTCAACAGGTCAATATACTTATTAATATATTTATTTAATTTTTTGTACGTGCACTTTTGTGAAATTTTGACCAATTCATCCTGTGCACATAAATGATGTATTCATAACTGATTCTCAGGTCTACAGCTTCTATACAATTGCACTTTACTTTACATAATTATGTTCTTCCCATCTGGCTTTGCATAGATATTTTATAAGCACCTCATTGTAATTATATTCAATCAAAAAACTTTTTTCACGCACAACCTTTGTTTTTTTTCTTTTGCTGGTATATATACAGTGGTTATACAAAATTATACACACCCCTGTTAAAATTTATACCAAGAGAAATAATTTAAGAACCTTTTCCTCTGTTAATATCACCCCTTTGTACAATTCAATTGATAAACAAACTGAAATCTTTTCTGATAGAAAATTAAAAATAAAGAACTGATATAATGTGATTGCATGAATAAGCACACCATTAAACTAATTCTTTGTTGAATCACCCTTTGACTTTATGACAGCATTCAGTTTTTTTGGGTAGTAATCTTAACGGCACATCTAGAATGTAGAATGCTTATGTCAACAGTGTTCTACGCTCATGGGAAAGCAAAATGGTGGAGTCTAATGCAATAGTCACAGCAACTGAGCACAGAGGAGTGATAACATGCTTGTTTCTGCAAAGAAAGTCCGCAAAGGATATTCATGGTGATATGTAGCAGGCATTCGGGAATCAATGCCCTTCATATTCCACAGTTAAGAACTGGGTTGCTAAATTTAAAACGGGCCACTTCAGCACTAATGATGAGGAACGGCCAGAACGACCAAGAGTGGTTGTTGTTCCGGAGATCGTCAATGTTGTGCACAACCTCATACTGGAGAATCGACGAATTTCAGCTAAAGCAATAGCAGACATCATGGGGATTTCCTGTGAACGTGATTGTGTCATTATCCATAGATATTTGGTCATGAGGAAGCTATCTGCAAAGTGGGTCCCCAAATGTTTGACAACAGATCAGAGAAGCATGCAAGTGAAAACTTCCCGGTCAATTTGTCAGTGTTTCCGGACTGATAAGAACTTCCTGGATTGACTGGTCACTATGGATGAGACCTGGATTTATTTGTATGACCCTGAAAACAAGGAGCAGTCAAAAGAGTGGAGGCACAGTGGTTATCCTCATCCAAAGAAGTTAAGGGTGCAAAAATCAGCCACTAAGGTGATGGCATCTGTGTTCTGGGATAAGGAGGGTGTGCTGCTAGTTGACTACCTTCAAAAGGGTTCCACTATCAATGCAAGTGTTCCAGTATCAATGCAAGGTATTACATTGAACTTTTGGATCAATTGAAGGCAGCTCTGAAAGCCAAATGGCGCAGCAAGCTGTCCAAAGGAATCTTGTTCCTGCAAGATGCCTCCCCTCACGCTGCACAATTGATGACGACAAAACTGGTAGAGCTCGGCTTCCAGCTGGTTGACCACCCACCTTATTCACCAGATCTAGCTCCCTCCAACTATCGTCTGTTTCCAAACCTGCAGAAACACCTCAAGGGTACCAAATTTCACACCATTTCTGATGCATTGGCTGCTACAGATGCCTTGTTTTAGGCACAACCAAAATCCTTCTTTTTGCTAGGCTTACAGAACTTGAAATACCAATGTAAGAAGTGTGTTGACATCAGTGGAGAGTATGTGGAATAAATGTAAAGTTTCATCATCCTATCTCGTTTCTTTCTGGGTAAAGCCAAAGACTTAGTAGCAGCCCCTCGTAATAGTGCTACAAATATGTTTGATTGTGAGGGTATCTCCTGTGCACAGCATCCTCTTCAGGTGTGGGCTCTGGCTGGGTCAAGTCTAAAACTTTGACCTTCTTCTGGCAAATTCATTTTATGCTAGTTTGGAGAAATGCTTAGAGTCACGGTCATGCTAAAAGGTGAAATTCCTCTTCAACTTCAGATTTTTAGCAGGTGTCTGAAGGTTTTGATTTAGAATTGAATGATATTTTGAACTGTACGGAATTCCTTCCACCGCTTCTAAAGCCTCAGTTCCAGCTGCTCAAAAACAGTCTCAAAGCATATTGCTATGTCCACCATGCTTTCTTCTGAACTGGTGTTCTTTTGCTGATGTGCAATATTGTAATTGCGCCAAACACAACTTTTAGAATTATAGCCAAAATGTTCAATCTTGGTCTTGTCAGATAATAAAACATTTTTTAATTTGCTTTTGGCAGGATTGATGTAGGTTTTGGCAAAATGTAGACAGGCGTATATGTTCTTCTTTGTAAGAAGAGGCTCCCGTATTGTGTTATTAAACAGCCATACATATGAAGAATACAGGAGATTGTTGTCACATGCTGTAAACAACCAATACTTTTGCCAGAAATTCCTGCAGCTCCTTTCATTTTGCTGTAGGCCTCCCAGACCAATTTTCTTCTTACCTTGTCATCAATTTTTGAGGAACTTCCAGTTCTAGGTAATATCACTGTTGTGTAAAATTGAAGCCACTTGTTGATGACTGTCTTCACATTGTTCCTTGATATATCTAATGCCTTGGAAATTTTTTGGCCCTGAGTACTGACTAATAACTTTCAAGAATGAGATTCCTTTGCTGTGTTGTAAGCTGATTACAGACCATGGCTTTTGCTATAAAATGCAACTAAGAAAATATTAGGAAAATTGTTTTAGAATTTTTATGTATAATGTTTATTCACTGCTGGTATATAGTTGTGTGTGGTTTATTTTCTGGTATTAAATATTTAAGCTAGAGGACAATTTGAAATGTTAATTCTGTGTTGATTTTTTCCTAATGGTTTTTTAAGGCACTGTGGGTGTCAAGTTAATGCTTGTCTCAGGCAGAAGAAAAGCTGGAATCAGTTTCGGTGTAAAACTAAGATATTTTATATCCCCGGCCCCGCTCGCCACATGGATTGGCCACTCGCCCCGGCCCTCCGCACGCATCGCCAGACATAACCTTGCGCTGCTGGGATCGTGACGGAGCCGGTGAACGCTGGTAACCATTATACACATCAGGTAACTAAGGTCCCTTAATTACCCGATGTGTATCATAGTTACCAGTGTACACCGGCTCCGTCACGATCCCAGCAGCGCCAGACATAACCTTGCGATGCTGGGATCTTGACGGAGCCGGTGAACGCTGGTAACCATTATACACATCGGGTAACTAAGGTCCCTTAGTTACCCGATGTGTATCATAGTTACCAGTGTACACCGGCTCCGTCACGATCCCAGCAGCGCCAGACATAACCTTGCGCTGCTGGGATCTTGACGGAGCCGGTGAACGCTGGTAACCATTATACACATTGGGTAACTAAGGTTCCTTAGTTACCCGATGTGTATCATAGTTACCAGTGTACACCGGCTCCGTCACGATCCCAGCAGCGCCAGACATAACCTTGCGATGCTGGGATCTTGACGGAGCCGGTGAACGCTGGTAACCATTATACACATCGGGTAACTAAGGTCCCTTAATTACCCGATGTGTATCATAGTTACCAGTGTACACCGGCTCCGTCACGATCCCAGCAGCGCCAGACATAACCTTGCGATGCTGGGATCTTGACGGAGCCGGTGAACGCTGGTAACCATTATACACATCGGGTAACTAAGGTCCCTTAGTTACCCGATGTGTATCATAGTTACCAGTGTACACCGGCTCCGTCACGATCCCAGCAGCGCCAGACATAACCTTGCGATGCTGGGATCTTGACGGAGCCGGTGAACGCTGGTAACCATTATACACATTGGGTAACTAAGGTTCCTTAGTTACCCGATGTGTATCATAGTTACCAGTGTACACCGGCTCCGTCACGATCCCAGCAGCGCCAGACATAACCTTGCGATGCTGGGATCTTGACGGAGCCGGTGAACGCTGGTAACCATTATACACATCGGGTAACTAAGGTCCCTTAGTTACCCGATGTGTATCATAGTTACCAGTGTACACCGGCTCCGTCACGATCCCAGCAGCGCCAGACATAACCTTGCGATGCTGGGATCTTGACGGAGCCGGTGAACGCTGGTAACCATTATACACATCGGGTAACTAAGGTCCCTTAGTTACCCGATGTGTATCATAGTTACCAGTGTACACCAGCTCCGTCACGATCCCAGCAGCGCCAGACATAACCTTGCGATGCTGGGATCTTGACGGAGCCGGTGAACGCTGGTAACCATTATACACATCGGGTAACTAAGGTCCCTTAGTTACCCGATGTGTATCATAGTTACCAGCGTACACCGGCTCCCGGTACACATGTGCAGGGAGCCAGCATTATACTCCTCTCCCCCTAGGACTACTCCTCCTATTATAGTCCTCCTATTATACTCCTCTCTGAGTATAATAGGAGAACTATTATAGCATGGGGGATGGAGCACAATGGGGTGCGCAGCATGGGGGATGTAGCACGATGGGGGGTGCGCAGCATGGGGGATGGAGCACGATGGGGAGTGCGCAGCATGGAGGATGGAGCACGATGGGGAGTGCGCAGCATGGGGGATGGAGCACGATGGGGGTTGCGCAGCTTCAGGGATGGAGCACGATGGGGAATGCGCAGCATAGGGGATGGAGCACGATGGGGGGGTGGGCAGCATGGGGGATGGAGCACGATGGGGGGTGCGCAGCATGGGGGATGGGGTGCGCAGCATGGGGGATGGAGCACGATGGGAGGTGCACACCTCCCCCCAACACACACAGACAACACACCACACACACACTGGGAACCACAAACACCGCCATACACAGACACCCACACACCCAGACAACGCCGCACACACACAACACCCAACACACAAACACCGCGGCATACATAAATATACGCACATACCGCACAACACACACATTGCACAAAACATACCTCCCCCCAAAACACACCACACCCACACAAACCGCGCAACACACACACACACACACACAACGCTACAGACACACAGCGCTCCACAAACAACGCAACACACGCAACACACATACAACACCGCTCTCACCCCCCGCCACACCCAGACAACACCCAGAACATGTACAGCGCCCTACACAAACACTTGGTAACTACACACAACAACATCTATATATATATATAACAAAAATCATACATGAACTACACAATACGTAAATTCTAGAATACCCGATGCGTAGAATCGGGCCACCTTCTAGTATATGTATATATATATGTATATATATATACATATACTGTGTCTGTATGTATATATATATATATATATATATTTATCTGTGTATGTGTATATATATATATACACATATATACTGTGTATGTATGTATATATGTATATATATGTATATATATATATGTATATATACATATATACTGTGTATGTGTGTATATATATATATATATATATATATATATATATTAACTACACAATCCCAAATTAAATGCTCTTTAACAAGACGTGGTATAACATAGAATTACTGAACTTTTTTTTCCTTCATTTTTAGGGCCAGGGAGATTTACTGAAGAACGCCAAAAATGAAGCAATTGAGAACATGAGACAAATCCAGCAGGCTTGTCTATCCAGTGGTCTAAGCAAAGTTTCAAGTACGGCACCTGATGCAAAATCCAAAAGAGGTCTAGCAGCAATTGAAGAGAAAGATACCGGGGAAGAAAATGGCCGTTTGTGAGGAAGGAAATCTGCTTTGACACTTGGCCTACCAGAGTTGGTGTCAGGGGTCGAAGGGTAGTCAGATATTCACCAGTTTAGAAACATTCCAAACCGAAATAGTGGCATTTATTGTGGTTACTGTTTCAACCTCACCTTCACAACTATGCCTACAATTTTTTGTAATAGTGAATGAATGTGTGAAGAGGATTTTTTAACACTGACCACAAAGGCTTGAAATTAAGATTTCCAATTGTGCCATTTAGTATCCATTATATTTATAGTACCATGCAGGGTCATTTTAGCAAACAAAGATTGGTCCCTATTATGAAGCTTTGAGGCCTCTCAGCAATGTACTGATTACCAAGGACACTATATATTTACACAGTGAAAGAAAAGGTATTCTCTCTGTTCCTTGTGATGTATTGGTTTGGAATAGCAGAGATTAGTTAGTAATTTATGGGTTTTACAGTGAGTAAAATCCAGAGACTGCTCATATGAACCCAAAATAACCCAGGGTTTGGTTTTCTGAAGATACCTGGAAAAAGAAACCAAGCACCCATTGTGCTTTTAACACTGGCTATTTTATGAGAAAAAAGACTATTTCTGTTAAGATATTCAGCCTTTGACTCTTTAGTTTATTACATATTTTCACCTTTAAGTAATTTAACATTTTAACATTTTACCTTTTTAACAGCTAGTATGAAGATCTCTACAGGAGATAAACTTTCAGTTCTGTATTATCTGAATTATGTAATGTTCCTCAATTTAACAAAGTGTATTTGTTAGTTGCTTAGGTACATAGTTAGCCCATATGAAACAGCAGTACCATGCTTACCTGAATGCAATAATACACATGACTTATATATAGAGAGCTGCTCAACCTAGTTCTATGAGCCACAGAGGGCATCTCAGTGTAATGGTAATTCCAGGATGTCATTTATGTAATCCCATTTTATTAGAAGTGTTTCTCGAAAAATTGGATACCATACTGCTGCGGTGACAAAATAATTTCAATACTGTTGATTTTTACTGAATAAGGACTGACGTGTTATGCACAGACCATTGAAATGAATGTGTTTTGCTGAGCGTTTATGCGTTTTCTGAGAAAGGGGGTAAGATACTGCCAGACAGCTCTGGAAGCTACTTATGTCCTGGAAGACTAAGGGGCCCAGCATCCGAATTCAAACTGCCCGACCCTTATCCTCCTTGAATCTTCCCTCAGAGAAGAGTTGGAGGACCACATATACTTTAGACGGTTGCCTCATCTGGCCTATAATTTCAGTGTGTTCGAGGTCTAGTAGGATTTTTCATTAAAAAGGGGCCTTACAAAATGAGGCAACCCAACCAAAGGACTTTAAATTGCAATGGCATAATTGATGTGAATAGCACTAGTGTTTTTTCATACTGCCTCTAAAATTAATACTGCACAGTTTGAACCAAAAGGTGGTTAAAAGGTTGACGCATTGGGGTTTTTCATAGATAGGGGTGTTATAGACAACACTGTACTTCCATCGCAAATTTGTGCTTAGAGCTACATTCTCCCATAACCTTCACAATGGAGAACTATAGAGGAAATCTACCCAGGCTAAGAGCTACCAAATGATGATAAAAAGTATTTGTGGAGAATAACTACAAGTAAGATATGGGAGACAAGATCATCCAGCTCAAATATATAGCTTCTTCTTCATTGCTTGAAAAATTCTTATACGTGGGACATCAAGTATTTATTCGAAAACGCTATTGTAGCGTGTGCATCAATGCGTTTCTGGTGTGCATCCACCTTTAATCATGAATAAGGGTGGATGCACATCAGAAACGCATTGATGCACATGCTATATAGCCATTTTCATGTAAATACTTGATGTCCTCTGTATAAGAATTTTTTAAGCAGTAAAGAAGAAGTTATTCATTTGAGCTAGACCATCTTGTCTAAGTCATCATTGACCAGTCCATGTGCGAGCTCTGAACAAAAGGTGGACAACAGTAATGGTGAGCTGGATTTTTCTATGTATGACAAGTAAGATATCTTTCACTTCTTAACAATTGCAGCTTACATACAAAATCTTCACGGATGTGTTGCGCCTATGATTTTCAACTTAGATTCTTGTGAAGACGAGCCTGTAATCATTAATATTTAAATGCTTACAATTCATTGTGCACGATAACTGTATAATGTAAATGGGGAAGTGACTAAATGAGATGTCCAAAAATGCTCATTCATCGTGCACTAAATTGTTCATGAGAACGGTAAAATTATCGTTGATCACTCATTAATTGTGCAATGGAAATAGAAATTGTTTGCTCCTTCCTGAGTGAATACAGTAAATGACGTTTAATTGAGCAATTAAACGATCGAAAATGAACAACCTATTCACACGATTATACTGAAATGTAAAAACTTGTCTGAAACAAATAATGTTTTGCTGATCATAATGATCGTTTACATGGTTATCGTCTCACCGGAGTGGGCCTTTTGTTTGTTGGTTATTTTACAAAGTACAAACCAACCTTTATAATTATGATAATTATTATTTCTATAGTGCCCACGTATTCTGATGCACTTTGCAATTCAGAGGGTACACACAATTGAGTATTGCTCCATGTGAAGGATCAGTTATGACTGCTAAGTTGGCATGCAGTTTAAATTACAGTAGCACACAGCACAAGTACGTAATTACTTCTATGTAAGAACCTGTTGTCAGTCCCACAATTTTATATACATTTTTCATCTTTCCAGAGCATAGTTAATAAATGTAAGAGAGCGGTGTGTGCCCCACTGCTTGGATCCCCAGCTATTACTGGAGCGTAAGGGCCCATTTACACACAACAATATCACTAATGATATGTTGTCGCGGTCACGGAATTCGTGACGCACATCTGGCTTCGTTAGCGACATCGTTGCATGTAACAGCTCTGAACAAGTGTTAACGATCAAAAATACTCACCAAATTGTTGATCGTTGACATGTCGTTCATTTTCAAAATCTCGTTAGTCATTGTGGACGTAGGTTGTTCGTTGTTCCTGAGGCAGCACACATCGCTACGTGTGACACCCCAGGAACGATGACCAACAGCTTACCTGCGTCCTCTGGCAACGCGGTGGGCATGTCGTTAATGCGGCTGGTCTCCGCCCCTCTACTTCTATTGGTCGGTCGCTGTGTGACATCGCTGTGATGGTGCACGGACCTCCCCCTTAACAAAGAGGTTGTTCGCTGCCCACAGCGACGTCGCTAGGAAGGTAAGTATGTGTGACGGGTGTTAGCGATATTGTGCGCCACAGGCAGCGATTTGCCCGTGACGCACAAACGTTGGGGTCGGGTACGCTTGCTAGCGATATCGCTAGCGATATCGTAGCGTGTAAATGGGCCTTTAGTCGCAACTCCTATTTCCATTTCACATCACAATGTCAATGAGAAGGAAATGTGGAACCACCATTTAGGACCCGCCTTATATGGGAGCCCTAGTAATAATACAGTTGTGAATAGGTGATTTTTTTTTTCCATATGAAAACCCTTTAAGTTATGTTTTAAAAATAATATGGCTTACCGGAGCGGCGCTTGGGGAGCAAGGTCATAGGAGGCAGGGGCGGCGATATTGAGGGCTCAGAGGAGCAGTGGAGCAGCAGCTCAGGAGGATCACAGGATGAGGTGTCTCGGCGCCGAGTGCATTGATCTGACTGCGGGCTCCATTGAATTGCCCGTAGTTGACTTTAACTTCAAGAAAACTGCTCCGGAGGCAGCGTGTGCACAGATTGATGCGATGGACTTCAAGAAAATAGTTATGGAGTCCTATATCTGCAGACGCCACCTCTGCGGCTGTTTTCTTGAAATCCATCTCTTCAACCGCAGCCGGTTCAACGGAGCCCACAGTCAGATCAATGGCACCCGCTGCCAAGACACCCCATCCTGTGACCCTCCTGAGTCGCTCCACTACAGTGACACCGCCGCAGTATGCCGGAAGATCAATGGCACCCACTGCAGCCGCGACACCCCCGAGCCCACAGCATCGCTGACCCTGCCTTCTGTGACCTTCCTAAGCCGCTCCACCACCGCCGCTCCCACCTGGTGAGCATTAGGATTAACACTAGAACTACTGCACTCGTGACACCTATATAGAAATACATGGTGCAAAGTAGTCAAAATGACTGCCTCAGTAGTTCTAGTGTTAAGACGCACTAGAGTTATAAGATGGACCCTCATTTTAACATTAAAAAGTATTTTTTCCTATTTTCCTTCTATAAATTTGGGGTGCGTCTTATAATTCAGTGCATCTTATAAAACGAAAAAATACGGTATTCCTCATAAGTTCCTAGAAAATTATACAAAAACTCTCATGTCTTCAAAAATGCCACTCTAAGTTCACACATCATGTTTTGTCATTTAATTGCAGCAGCCGGTGTGTACCGCCACGTCAGTTCCCTGTACAATCATCTTAATTTAATCTTGCAGGGACACATCTGTGTCACCTGAAAATCCATGTGGCCATTACAATCGACCATATAGTCTTGCAAGTGGAGCAGCTGTTTCCCTGGAAGATTAAGTGATTGTGAAGGGGAAATAGACTGTTGCAGTTGAAAGCCACCGCATGACCACTGTGTGTGAACACAACCATACACTGCCTAACCTTTAATAATAAATTAATCCCGATGCAGTTTAAGAAGGGCAAATGAATCCCACAATGCTCCAAATTACTAAGACATGCAAAATCTTTTTTGGAATATTATTATTATTATTTATTATTATAGCACCATTTATTTCATGGCACTTTACGAGTGAAAGAGGGTATACGTACAACAATCATTAACCGTACAAAACAGATTGGTATAGGAGGAGCGAGGACCCTGCCCGCGAGGGCTCACAGTCTACAGGGAATGGGAATATCTACATTTTATAAATAATAAAGGAAAAAGATGCAAAATTAGTACATCCCAACGAGACCCCAGATTCCTAAAATTAAAAAGAACATATGGATAACTGCACAAAATTGTAACAATAAATATAACATTAAACTTTTCTTGGTGTGCTATCTAAGAGAGCCAGATGATAACGCGTAATATTATGTAATGCACAATGTAGGAAGAGTGAATGTTCTAAAAATATAACAATATGTAGTGTACAATATTTTTAGGGACAATTTAACTCTATGCTCCAGGACTGCTGCCACTGCAAAAATAGAAAATCACATATTATTCCATGTGTTTTCTAGATATTGTAAAAACTTTTGTGCTGCCTGTTCTTTCTAGGTTCTTACAGGAGGTCCCAATGTATTTTTGGCATTGCCATGGTCAAATGTTGCAGATTGTGACGCTGCACAGACATCTGCCATTGGGTGCATGTAAGCTCCACACATGGTATCAAAAAAGTATAGAAATGTCAACTAAAATTGTAAAAAAAATATATATTATTTATACATGATCCCCTTTTTCTCAAAACTTGTATTCTACTGGTGATTATTATTGTACAATTTTGTGATGGTCCAATACAGTCATGTTCTAGGCAAAGTGTTTATTGCCTTCATGTATGTCTGAAAGAGTACATGACATAGATTGAGGTAAAACAATATGGTGCTCACCCTATCCACATGGTATAGAAGAAGCTAAATATCTACAGTCTAGAGTATATGGATCCCTTGTTGGCTTACATGGTTACACTGTCCAAACATTTCTCTGATCTAGCATTTCTGAAATTAAAACTTTTTTTTATTATGAATCCAAATACAACATGTTATAAAGTTTGGTCATAAAAAATAAGTCTATGCTTCATCTAGCACTTTTATTCATTTCAAACACAAGGGGTTTTTCTTCTTTGTTCTCTGAATCAATGTTTTGTTCACCATGTCCTCAGATCTGGTATTGGGCATAAAACAGTGTATGGCAAAACATCTAACTTTTTGAAAAGTATCTTTATCCATTCCATCCAGAGCGCCAGACTCCTGCCTATCCTTAGAAATTACATTACAATTGAAAAAAATACTCAGTTTCTTTTAGTATTTTTCAAAGCGAGAAATATATTTGGGTAACACCAGGGTATTCATAAGATAAATAAATGGTGCTCATCCTCTTCTTAAATTGAGAGGTAGTGTTTCTTCCTCTGGAGAGTCACTCTCCCAAACAATAGACATTACCCCTTAAAGGCCTGTTCTGCAGCCAAATCAGACCTTTTGTTTTACACTGAAAAAGGGCAAACTTCTTGAAACACATTTGCAAATAGTGAGTCAGGTTTGGTTTTTATCTGAAGTCATGTGACAAGGCTCTTTAAAGGATCACTATTGGCTTTTAGGATTGCCACTTCCAATAGTTGGCACTAGAGTTCAAGTTCTCTTCCTATAAGAACACAATTTGCTTCTTAAATTAAATATGCTATCGGGGTAGGGAACTAATGGCAATGTTTTTCCCTTACCTCATGACTGGTGCAACCCCCAGATAATTTTTCAAATTGATTTTGTGTAATTGGAAATTTTTGTTTCTGCATTACTGATCTTTCAGATAAAGAGGTTGTAACACACTTAGTCTGAAGGCAAATTTTAAGGTTAATGTGGTCCTAATAATTTCCTACTGATAGAGGTCAAGCTGTGAAACCATGCCACTGAATAACATGTGTTTATTATTAGAGGTCTTCTCCAAAATAGTATTGATAGTTTGTAGATTGTACCAGATTTGTGCTCACGATAGGGATTAGTCACCTGTAGATGGACCATCTTCTGATGACTTCATGGGGGATCTCTTGTTGTCATTGTAAAGTGCCAGGTGGATGGGCTGCATAAGCTTTCTGTATTCTAGAAAAGTTTAGGACAAAGTAGATGAACTCCATAGTCTGTTACCCTGTATCCTATGGACAGTTGTGCTCTTGGACCTTTACTTGGTAGATCAGTTGATGGGTATTCTAATGGCATAAAACTCAGTCTTGAACGTTTGTTTGATAATGCAGCCATGTGTATACAGTACAGCGTTCTTCTCTGATGTAAACCTGTCATCGTATTAGAATTTATTGTGAGTAGTTCTAGCTCCTGCCTCTGACTACCGACATCACTTTGGTACTTTCTTGAGTGTAATATTAATGTGCTCGTTCAACTATTATGATACTAGGAGGAAGAAACGTAACCAAGCCTGAGTTTCAAACCAAATTCCTTTCACGCAATGGGAGGATAGTAAATGTTTATTACTGCTTGTGAGTTTTGCCTTATTACATTAGAAGGATATACAGATTCAATATTTTGTCTTAGTGGGAACAGGACCTACTTGAAACTCAGAGCGTAGACTTCTTACCTGGCTTCAGAAGAGTTCTCGGGGCTGTGTGTTCTCTAAGCAAGATAAAATACAAATCTATTTATTGAAGAGCACGGCTTTTATTTTGAAAAGCTACCTTTTTAATGTATTTGATTAAGAGAGATATAATGTGCTAACTTTCTGAACTGAAGTGATTATTTAATATTTTGTTCTGATTTTTTGTTTTGGTTTGTTCATCTTTGTGTTAATCCCCTTGTATCCTTGAAGGTCTGCTTAACATTAAACAGATTTCTTGGCAATGATGGGGTTAATTTATTCTTAAAGGATATGACATCTTCAGGCACAATTTTATTTTTACTTAAATTCATCTACATTTGGCTAAAAATAATTTCTTGCAATGGGGGTTCATTAAAAGTTGGTCTTCTAAACCCTTTGTGATCAAGTCAACTTACAGTGTAGCCACCAATGGACAATGCAACACCGAGAGAAGCCAAAAAAAGTGAGGAAACCCAATGTCAAAAATGATTTTTAGCCAACAATAGGTGAAAAAAGAAAAAAGCTCTTGAAGGAGCCCATATCCTTTATATTTGTTTTAATGATTAACACTAACATGTTATTTTGCACATTACTGAGAAATAAAACTATCAACAAAATAAAATATATCGTACTGTTGTGTCAGTTTTTCAAGTCTTCTATTGATGGTTTGTGATGATCGATGGGTATCAACTGGGGCATGGATTTCATTACAGAAGTACACTACGGGCTGAGAACCACAAGACTGGATGGCCAGGATCACGATAATAATGATTGAAAACCGCACTGCATACTATAGTATGTTGATATTCACATATAGCATCCCACTGGGTCTTCGGAGACTTGTACAATCACCAAGTACACCGACCACCTACAGCAAAGCAAGAACTTGTTATACTGCATGTTAGTATACTGATATTCTGAGGTCTGATGTTATTCCTTTTAATTAAAATTTTAAGACACCCTTTAAAGCCTATACCAAATGTTGTCAAATGTTTAGGTAAAATTACTAGTAATGTAGCAAATACAGTGTCAGGTCTATAAGCATATGATTAGAACATCTACCGTAATTGCAATTAAAATTATTCCCCCCCCCATGCAAATTAGATTTCTTATCAAAATTTACAAATTTTCTGTGGTTTACAATAAACAGCACAGATTCACCATAAAATGTCATTTTCAATAACTCCTGCAGACTCAGTTATTTAAGACAAGCGTCATTAGTTTTTATTAGAGTACCATGTTACTGTTATAACCTGCAGAAAATGGGCTGCTCTATTCCTCATGAGTAGAGATTACTGGACCCATTGAATTTTGGGTTCAGCAGGTTCAGCTGGACTTTAGATGAAGTTCAGTACCAGACCCAGACTTGACCTGAACCCCATTGGAAGTCACTGTTTGGGCAGTTTGGCTCTCCGCTCACATACAGCCAGCCATTAGCAGAGCACATCTGGGGAGGGAGGGCTTTTTTTGTATACACTACATCCAATAACGTTGTTTTACCCTCAAAGAGAGACATTCAAAGACTGCAAGCAACCAAGCGGCATGCACTGAGTCAAGCACCGAGCATAGCAGAGCAGACCAATGCTCGCTCGAGTGTATAGCATACGTAAAGCACCCAAACTCAGATTTATTTTTTTTATAAAGTCTGTGTTCAGTACAAACACTGAGGTTTACTGATTGATCTTGCTCATCTCCACTCATGAGCAATGGCTTCCAGTTCACTAATATCCTTGTGTTAAGTATATGGTTCAAAAAGTTAAAAGAAGACATTATTGCCTTGCACAAGGAAAAATATACAAAAAGATGCAAAGGCAATGAATATTCCTATAGATACAGTTGGATGCAGAGTTTGCAAGTAAAAGGTTAAATTAACACTTGGCTACACTACCAGGATGTGGCACATAGAAGAAGCTACCACTAGATTCCTGAGGAGGCAGGTAGAAAAAACACTTAAGTGAGTACAAAAGACCTGCAGCAAGATCTAGTGACAGCAGTTTCAGCTTGCACAGTAAGGCGTAGAGTAGATGCTGAAAGTTCTCATATCTGAACCTCTTTTGATCCAAACAAAACATTGACTCAAAACCATATAAATAAGCCACAGACGTTTGAGGATTCTGCACTGGGGAGCAATGAAACAACACTGGTGTTTTCCAGGTCTTTTGATCAACGGTATGCCAAGAAGAGGAAGACTGAAACATATGCGGTATAGAACACCACGCCTACAATGAAGCATGCTGGTGGCTTGGTGATTTCTACAGTGAATCATGGCAGTGAGTTAGTGATGCTCTGGGGCTGCTTTGATTCCACTGGCATTGTAAACCTACTATGTGTCAGGTGGATTCAATGAAGTATTAGAAAATCCTTGGATAAGACATCCCATGTTCTGTGATGAAAATAAATCTTGGCTATTAGACCTTCTAACAAGACTGAACCTAAACATATCACAAAGTCCACCATGGTTTGGTTACAGAAAATGTCTTGGAGGATGCTGGAGTGGCCATTAGAAATCTATAAAAACTGACCAGCACCTCCAAACAGAATAAGACAAATATGAACAGGTGCAAGCCAAGACAACTAGTCAATATAAGCAAGAAAATACAGCAGCAATCTAAAATTCTGTAATATGTAAACATTGAATATATGAAATTGGAATTGCATTACTGCTATAAAAACTATGTTAAAAAATTAGGTACCTACTGTACAAAATGCCCAATTCCTGAGAGCCCAACAGCCAGCGACATTACAGTCGCTCTCAATGATCATAAGTCTAGGGAAAAAAATCAACACTAATCAGAAAATATTGCGACAAAAGAAGCCAATATGGTAAAAAACACATATATAAGCCTTCAAAGTTTGGACTGATGGTAATATAAAGCAACATAAAAAAAGAAATGTGACATCAATCCTCATAAGGAGATAGCATAAACATATGTTGATAATTTTTTGGAAAGGAGGATGTGGAGCGAACACTCTATATGGGTCATTGTGGACTTCGGGTGTACACGCCACATCATCCTTTCCCGGGCATGGTTGGTCTAATATGTGCCTTTATTCCATTTTCTTATGAGGGTTGATGTCATATTTGTTGCCTCTAATAGTATAGCCATAATTTTATCACAACTTATAGGGGACCACATTTTGCTGTGGATACTTAGGCGGGCTTTGCACGTTACGACATCGCAAGCCGATGCTGCGATGTCGCACGCGATAGTCCCCGCCCCTGTCGCAGCAGCGATATCTTGTGATTCCTGGCGTAGCGAACATTATCGCTACGCCAGCTTCACATGCACTCACCCGTCCTGTGACGTCGCTGTGGCCGGCGTCCCGCCTCCTTCCTAAGGGGGCGGGTCGTACAACATCACAGCGACTTCACACGGCAGGCAGCCAATCAAAGCGGAGGGGCGGAGATGAGCAGGATGTAAACATCCCGCCCACCTCCTTCCTTCCGTATAGCCGCCGGCGGCAGGTAAGGTGATGTTCCTCGCTCCTGCGGCTTCATACACAGCGATGTGTGCTACCGCAGGAACGAGGAACAACATCGTACCTGTCGCGGCAGTGTAATTATGAAAAAGTCGGAGCTTACATCGATGATACGATAATGACGCTTTTGTGCTCGTTAATCGTATCATCTAGGATTTACACACTACGATGTCGAAAGTGACGCCGGATGTGCGTCACTTTCGATTTGACCCCACCGACATCACACGTGCGATGCCACCCTTAGTCTAAAAGAGGCAAAGGAAAACAAGGACGGAATAGGACCGTTAATCCATGATGCCAGTCCTTGCCTGCCTGATATTAGGATTCAGTCATTGAAGCTCCAGCACAAAATAGATGATCTATTCATATCTTCATTTATCTGATATTTGTATCTTGTTTTACTGTAATGAGCTGTGTATCCATGAGGTCATATATTTGTAGCAGACACCATGTTGACAGGTGAGGTGTGCTGGGCCACCCATTCAAGCTGAATACAATTGGATCTGCTATGCAAATTACATTCACTGCTCAATGTGATACACTCTTAGCATAAAGTGACACCTATCAAGGTGAAGAATGCTACATCTGTTAAACGCTAAGTTCAGAAGCTAAAAAGAGAAATCTTAAAAAAAAAAAAAAAAGAAGAGAAATTGAAGAATTTTGGGCCTGTGTCATCAAGACCTGCGTTGCTCCCACCAGTCTTGATAAGGGGCTGCACTGGAATTAGAAGCTCCTGATTCATTTAAGGGAATCTGTCACTAGGTTTTTCCCATATAAACTGCGGCCATCACTACTGAGCCCTTATATTCAGCATTGTATAACACAACATAACACACAAAAAAGACCTTTCATTATACTCACCTGTGAGGCAGTCTGATTCAATAGGCGTCACTGGTTTTGAATCTGTGACTCCTCTCTGCTTGCGATCGCTATCCTTTTTCCCTGCTTGATGTGAATGATGTGTCTCACGTCACCCACACAGTGTCCTCCATTGTGCTCTTGCACAATTCTCTCTGCCCTGGTGAGGGCAGAGCAAAGCACTGTAATGCGCTGGTGCGGGGAAAGGTCAAAGAACGCATGCGTACTACAATACTTTGCTCTGCCCTGCTAAGGGAATAAAGTAGTGCACATGTGTGACGCCCTGGCCTATCAGGTCCTCACAGGGTATTGTGCAATCTTCCCTTCTGTGCAATATCCACCTCCTCCTTGGTTAAGGGTCCTTAACCTTTGGTGTTGCCAAGAGCAAGCCAATCAAAATCCTAGGAACACTCTGCACCACACCCACCAGACACACCAGTGGACGGCCTGAGAGGAAAAGGGTCGCCCACTTGGGGGGTTGGGTAAGGGGAGATCAGGAGTAGGCCAGTGTATTGTTGGAGGTGAAAGTGAGAGGAGGTCAGGAGCTGGGCTCCTTGGAACTACTAGGTGGCAGACGTTGGTCTGGGCCTGGTTGGAGCTGGACCCTGATTGCAGGGGATCGTGACAAGGGGCACGGACTGTGGAGGAGGACAGCCGGCGGCCTTGTGCCATCACCGGGCAGGGGCCAAGGCACAACGGGGTACGTAGACCTTAGGTCGGGAAGTAGCTTCAGGCGTCCTGATAATTTACCCGACGAGGACGGAGCCTTCAAGATCCGTTCTCCACCTACTCCAAAATCGGGGTACTAGCGCAACAAGGGGGATTGGACTTTCCACCCATACGGTCCAGAAAATCCCAAGCGTGAACCCTGAGAGCAAGCTCACCCAGTTAGCCACACTGGGGAGCGGGACCCGATTAGTTTCAGACTAAAGGGACCAACTAGAAGACAAGATGCCAAGGCATAGGTCACAGACTAACAGGCAACACCAATGGGCATGGGATCCAGGTGTGCTCCCTCCCAGCACCAGCGGTGTCCAGAACTTTGGTTTACCACAGTTGTCGGTGTCAGCGTTATTGGACTGAGTAAGTACACTAGTGACCCTTTCCGTCCCAAAGGCACACCCCGTCCACATCACCGAATCCCGAGGCATTCCCCCTACCCGTGGAGGGGTTAAACACCTGGCTGCCCACACCATCGCCACCAGGTACTCCCAATCGCAGCGGTGGTACTCCATCTTACCACGCACCACGGGTGGCGTCACGAACTTTCCACACCACCCCTGTAAATACACCCCCTTAATTGAGTGGCCACGTGACCCTCGAGTCTGGAGTTCCCTCGGGCCACCGCGGATCTGGATCCAAGCAGCCTGGCTGCTAGCACGGGGTACACCTTGGAAACTTTGGCGTCACAAACAGGATCCGAGCAGGACCCACTTTTCTGGGTAACGTGTGCCTTGAGGACTGAAAACCGCATGTCAAAATCCCTTTTCCCGCCAATTCCACCATCTTCCATCATCTTTTCGCGTCAAAACGCCATCTTCCCCGTGAAAACGCGCGAAGCAGAAGCCCCGCCTTTTGTCCTGAGTGTGAGGCCAGAACCGGAAGTTAGCAGAGGGCCACAGTGCGCGAAGAAGTGCTGAGTGAAAACCGAGGTGGCGTGCCAGAATGTAACTACAGCGGAAGAGAAGCAGGGACTCCAGGACTCTGCCATAATGTTCATGGACAGCGCAGAGTCAAGATGGCAGAAAGGCGCGGCTGTTCATCAGAGGCTCCCGGAGCAGGTCCGTGGATGGAGACGCGGAGGATGGCAGCGGCGGTCCAAGCCCATGAGAATGAAGCCCCACGCGGGGAGCGGGTAAGCGGTCACTCAGTCCCAGTTGATTTCCCAAATCCGGCCGATGTGGCTGTGGGATCCGGGCCATCCCCGCTCACGGCAGGCACTCGTTCACCTCCGCCTCCTGCTAGGGATGATCCTGTGGCGCAGCCCGTAACACCGGCAGCGGATCCTTCAAACCCTAATGTAAATGACCAGTCCGTGGCTTCTGATCAAATTGACCCGGTTACCGTGGACTCGGAACTGGAGACGATGGAAGAAGGTGATTCAGGTTCCAGTACCCCAGAAGCTGCATGGGTGCCATGTTATGGAGGAAACAGCCGTAGGATGATACTGTCGTCACTGGCACAGATGGCATTGGAGATCATGGAGATGGAAGCAGAGTCCACTTCAGATGAGGAGATCTCAGTTGATACGATGGAAGAAGTGCCCATCTGCTGTCGCTGTGGTTTACCAGGGCAGTTTGCAAGAATGTGTCTAGGAGGTGCCCAACGCTAAAGGGACCAGAACCTGCATGTTTTAAAGTTTTGTGTGGACTGTCATCTTTGTTGAACGTTCTCCAGTGTTTGGTGGAGGAGGCTGTCCGGGACCAGCTGAGGGGTTCCTGATGGAAGGTGACAGACAAGTTCTTCTACAAGTAGACTGTGCCCTCCTTGTTGAACCTTTTTCCACTCTTTGTTCTAGGGAAAAGGCCACCAGGGCCTTGGATGGTGCAGTGTAGACAGCATCAGGAGGCCCCGGAGGGGGTTGGCGCAAGGGGCAACGGCTACCAGGTTGCTCAGGACTTCTACAGAGTCGTCTAACACAACGCCTGGGACCTTAACCTGGTCATGGACCCACCATAGGTATGCAGCGGGTCAGGTTGTGTGAGTGGCGAGTTAACGGGATCTGGGACATTGGGACTGGACTGTTGTGGGTAGAGGCTGCAACAGAGCAGGTTGAGTCTCCGCTACCGGTACTGAAACCGGTAGTGTCCCACCGTTGAAGAGATGAACTCTTGAAAAGTGTTAGTAACATTTTAGTGACAAGCCTCCCCTGCGAGGGATGTATGTGTAAATAAAAATGTTAATTTTTCTTACTTTTTTCTATAGTTTAAAAATAAATAAATAAATAAACCTCTATGTCCTGTAGCTCGGGGACAAGCTACGTTTAACCAAGGGGGAATCTGATGCCCTGGCCTATCAGGTTGTCACAGGGTATTGTACAATCTGCCTTTCTGTACTATATCCACCTCCTCCTTGGTTAAAGGTCCCTAACCTTTGGTGTTGCCAAGAACAAGCTAATCAAAGTCCTAGGAACACTCTGCACCACACCCACCAGACACACCAGTGGACGGCCTGAGTGGAATAGGGTCGCCCACTTAGGGGGTTGGTTAAGGGGAGGTCAGGAGTGTCAGGAGTAGGCCAGTGTAGTGTTGGAGATGAAAGAGAGAGGAGGTCAGGAGCTGGGCTCCTTGGAACTACTCTGTGGCAGACGGTCTGGGTCTGGTAGGAGCTGGACCCCGGTCGCAGGGGATCATGACAAGGGGCACGGACTGTCGAGGAGGACAGCCGGCGGCCTTGTGCCATCACCGGGCAGGGGCCAAGGCACAACGGGGTACGTAGACCTTAGGTCGGGAAGTAGCTTCAGGCATCCTGATAATTTACCCGACGAGGACGGAGCCTTCAAGATCCGTTCTGCACCCGCTCCAAAATTGGGGTACTAGCGCAACAAGGGGGATAGGACTTTCCACCCATACAGTCCAGAAAATCCCAAGCGTGAACCCTGAGAGCAAACTCACCCAGTTAGCCATACTGGGGAGCGGGACCTGATTAGTTTCACCCTAAAGGGACCAACTAGAAGACAAGATGCCAAGGCAAAGATCACAGACTAACAGGCAACACCAACGGGCACGGGATCCAGGCGTGCTCCCTCCCAGCGGCAGCGGTGTCCAGAACTTTGGTTTACCACAGTTGTCGGTGTCAGCGTTATTGGACTGAGTGAGTACACTAGTGACCCTTACCATCCCAAAGTCATACCCCGTCCACATCACCGAGTCTCGGGGCGTTCCCCTTACTCGTGGAGGGGTTAAACACCTGGCTGCCCACACCATCGCCACCGGGTACTCCCAATCACAGCGGTGGTACTCAATCTTACCACGCACCACGGGTGGCGTCACTAACTTTCCACACCACTCCCTGTAAATACACCCCTTTATTCGAGTGGCCGCGCGACCCCCGGGTCCGGAGTCCCCTTGGGCCACTGCAGATCCTGGATCCGAGCAGCCTGGCTGCTGGCACAGTGGCGGTACACATGCGCAGGAGCACAATGACAGACTCTGTGTGAATGAAGTAGGACGCATCATCCACACGGAGCTGGAAAGGAAAACAGCCGTGCAACCACTTGTCATGAATTTTTTGAAGGGGGCTGTCCTGCTTCAGCTCTGCCCACTTTGTTTTAGTTGCATAAAAATTGCTCCATAAATCACAGAAGTTAAGTACACGGTTGTATTTCACCAAAGTTTGATGACTTTTCAAAGCTTTTCACGAAACAATTCTGGGGTAAACGTTTTGGTGAATTGGACCCAAAGTATATTACAATGTTACATACCTTTACAGGAATCAAAATGTAATAATAATAACCTTTATTGTCATTGCTTTCTACGTATACATAAAAGCTAATAATTACTGTTACATACAAGTGAATATGTGCAACTTGTAAAACGCCTAAATGGATCATGTCATGAGTAAAGACCTGCTAAATCATATTTTCTTAAACACATTTTTTAAGAGCTTTTGGTGATTCTTAAAAAATCTTGCAGTTTGTGAAATGGGCCGCAGTGCTTCATTATAGAAAGATGCTTCCTGCTCTTTAGAAATCAGCACTTATCTCGTTTTACCTTCAGGTACCTAAATATAGATAGCAGAGTATCCACCTTTCATGATATTTGGTGGTCTGGTCATAACTTACCTCCCACCACCCCCCAAAAAATCGCAACTGCACAGACCACAGAGCACATGGAAAAACCAGTGAACATCTAAACTACATGTTCCTCTGTCATTGTGACTGCTGGATAACATAATTGTGAATGTTATTAGCAGCTTGATCAAGTGACAACTGCTATAATCATGGACAAAATCTACGATCACACAATGTATTTATTTAGCCAGTGAAAAATATCTTCGCCTTTTTGGCCGATTCTGTTTCCTGATGCGGAGCCGTCTTACTCACCAGCACGTGCTAAGTCCTGCACATCATTAATACATTAGGTCATGTAGCAGGAGTTATTAAAATCCTGCCAGCAACCACTGTGAAGAAGGAAGACACAATGTGACAAGAAACATAACGAGCGGATTACATCATTGGGCACTGAGTTTATACAACTGCATTATTTCTGACCCCGTTGTGCATGTATATTACATTGTAGTTATTACAAAAGTCTGGGAAATTGTCAAAAAATGTTACCATGGGATAATAGATGGAGATTAAGTCACTGTTGATGAAGCAAAACACTATCCTAGAATGAGCCGCAAGAAAAATAAAAAATAACATGAAAAACAATACATAGACAAAAGCCGCCTATTTTCAAACATAACGTACCTATATTATTTGCAATAATTAGAACCGCATAGCGGTATATAATCTTTTCTGTTTAAACCTGCTTTTATTTTCTAGTTGTAGATTTTTTTTATTCCGTTTTCAGTGTTTCTCTATTGTTTATGGAGGAGGAGTCCCTGTTGCCTGAGTTGCTAACAGCTTTTACAGACCTGCTTTACACCAACCATAAAGACCATAGACGTCAATATATTAGTTTACTGTCCATTATCAAAATTGCATGATATCAGTAATTTATTTTTTTTTGCTATGAATACTGCTCCGGAAAATGAAAAAAAAAAGAAATATAAAAATCACATGTTAAAAAAATATACACCATAAAACCTTGACTTAAACAATAATCACTCTTTTTAACCTTTTTTTAATTGAGACATACTGTATAGCAGTAAGTAAAGATATAAGTAACACTTAAGGCTGCTTTACATGCAGTGACATCGCTAGCGATGTCGGTGGTGAAAGCACCCGCCCCCGTCGGTTGTGCGTCACGGGCAAATCGCTGCTCGTGGCTCACAACATCACTAGTACCCGTCACATGTACTTACCTGCCTAGCGACGTTGCTGTGGCCGGCGAACCACCTACTTTCTAAGGGGGCGGTTCGTTCGGTGTCACAGTGGCGTCACTAAGCGGACGCCCAATAGCAGCGGAGGGGCAGACATGAGCGGGCCGAACATACCGCCCACCTCCTTCCTTCCTCATTGCGGGAGGCCGCAGGTACGGTGATGTTCCTCGTTCCTGCGGTGTCACACATAGCGATGTATGCTGCCGCAGAAACGACAAATAACCTGTGTCCTACAACAGCAACGACATTTGGGATTAGAACGATGCATCAACAATTAGGTGAGTAATTTTGATCGTTAACAGTCGTTCATGCGTTTCACACGCAACAACGTCGCTAACGAGGCCAGATATCCGTCACAAATTACGTGACCCAATCGACATCTCGTTAGCGATGTCGTTGCGTGTAAAGCCCCCTTCATCGTTTTTAACATCAATCTCAGTCCTAAATCAAATCTGCAAAATATGTCTTATATCTTATATGACATCGGGCTGCTAAGATATGTAAAATCAGTTTCATAGTGTGTTCACGTATGGAACATGGTGTAAAGTTCAAGAGGTATGGTAAAGGCTCAATAGGGATTTCCTAGTCAAGGACATTTAAGATAAGAGCTTTGACTTCACCTCATAATGGCTGAATAATTGGATACACACAAAAAAAAATGTAGAATACAGTTTCATGAATCCATTACATCTCTAGCAATCAGATGGTATGGCTGAGATACGTTTATGAAATAGATACATGATACCATAAGCAATTTATATTGGCTCTCCCTATAAAAACAGCAGGTGGAAGTCTGAAGAGTGTTGAGCAAAATTTCTGATCTGGAATTTGACACTTATGTTGCCAATCCCAAGCAAGAGAAAAAAATGCAAGCCCATAAAGTTAAAAACCATTTTATTAAATGATATTACATCACAAAATCTACACGATATAGTAATAATAAGACATAACAAGTATTTAAAAGAAATAGGGTACACCTGGCACTTCAATATACAAAATGCTTGAAATGGCATGCAAGTGTCACAGTCATCGCTGTAGGATATTAGTGACAGGCTCAGGTTCGGAGTTTCTACTGTACTATCTGAGATTATACACATTAAATATGTTTTTTACTTTTGGCACACATGGGGTTAATGTCAGTTTTCTTGCCAGCAGCAAGCTCATTGCCTCTGGTCTGGTGTATCCGCTGATAACCACTCCCAACATTCATAAATACCCCCTGCTCCCAACAGAGGGTGCCAGATATTAAGAATTCTTTCTAGAGCTCGGTCTGGAGCGTGAAGGAGGTGTTTTCTGCTGCTGCTGTCTGCTGTTGTTTGGTGTGGAAGTAATCCCATTGTATAGTTACTTACTCCTTACCTTATTTACCTCCTGGGCACCTTTTGTGGTCCCCTTGGTGTTTGTTTTTGGTGTGCATGTGCATAGTGTATTCAATAGGAAAGAAAAATATGAAACAGTGAAAAGACCTATTTCATTAAATCAATTTGATTGACAAATACTTTTTTTTAAAATAGGACATAGTGTATTCAATAGTAAAAAAATTACAGTTAGTAGGTCAATGGGGAGGATACAAAAAATGTGATGACACAGATAACAAATGAGACAAAAAAACTAATAAATGGGGTAACCATAAATGAATATAATGCTGCAAAATTGTGCAAATTAGCAGGGAGTGTAAAGCATCCACATTTGCATATCTAGATCTAGGTCAACACTGACCTCTGAGGAAGCCAATGCAAAACGCGCGTTGGGGGGGCCTGTACACATGCTGACATTGAGCATTTAAAGCACTTTTAATGGGTAAGCACTAGCCACTTTATTTGATGCTGTGATACTTATTTTTACGACACCCACTCAGTCTCTACTATTTGTTTCTGTCTGTACTTCTTTAAACATCCGCTCTAGTGTTTCTCCTATTAATTTAGAGGTGAGACCACTCTATAACTATTGTGAGATCCTAGATTTTGATATGTACATTTGGATGCCTTATATACTGCCTGCTAATTTGCACAATTTTGCAGCATCATTCTTGTTGCCCCATTTATTAATTTTTTGTCTCAGTTGTCATCTGTATTGTCACATTTTTTGTATTACCACTGTCGACCTACTAATTATATTTATATTTTTTTACTATTGAATACACTGTCCTATTTTTAATAATTATTTTTCAATAAAGCTAATTTAATTAAATAGAGTCTTGATGGTGTACAAGGCACCAAATTCAATAAGCGATACACGCCACTTATCGAACCTGGTGCATCTTATAAGTGCCCTGCCCATAAATGCTACTGCAGTCAGGAAGTGGAGTAATGTTTCTGGCATACAAAACGCCGTCACTTTTAATGAATCGGTTGGGCAGCTGTGCCATGCCCCATCCCAACTCTGCCCATTTTGGTGGTATTGGCTCAAACTAAAAATCCAAAAGTCGCAGACTTTTTTGCAATTTTGCATTTCTCAAACATTTTGTGATTTTTCAAAGCCTCTACACCAGTTTTCTGGCAAAAAAGTTTCGATAAATCGGCCTCATAATCTTTGCGTGAGCATGGCCATAAATTTGTAGGAGGAATTCTAGAAGTTCAATGATCAGATACTTCAGAATTTTACGGGGAATGCAAAAATTCTCCAAACCAGACTTGCAAGGAGCACTGACAGCTCCTCTTTATTAACACTTTATCAACAATCCCCAATATAACTACTGCAATGTAGCTTTAAAGGGAACCTGTCACCATTTTTTGGCCTAGAAGCTGCAGCCACCACCACCGGGCTCTTATATACAGCATTCTAACATGCTGTATATAAGAGCCCAGGCCGCTGTGAGAACATAAAAAATTATAATACTTACCTAACGGTCGCGCGGTTGGCCTTATGGCCAACGAGGAATGGGGGCATCGTATAAATAAGGATGTACTCCATTGATAGGCAGGGACAGTCCTTGTGAGGGTATTAATAAGGACATTTCTAATTGATTGATTCCCCTCGAGTCTTGATTGATTTCCAAAAAGAGGTGTACATATTTCTTATACCTTCCATCCCTCAAGAGTCTAAAGTATAGTGATTTAGACAACCTTTTTAAGGTTTCACTGTGTATGTCTTCTTGTTTGTCTTTGTGTGAAAATTTTAAAGAGATATAAATAAAAAGATATATTTTAATATAAATTGAAAAAGCAGGTTAAATCAGATCAAAGTATTGTAGTGCGCCTGTGCAGGACCGGCAAGTGTGTATGACGTAGACGCGTCATGCACACAGGCTTCAGAAAGAGGACGAAGATGGCCGAAAGAGGAGGCGCCGGCACCAGAGAAAGGAGACACCCATAAGGCCAACCACGCGACCGTTAGGTAAGTATTATAAAGTGTTTTTTATGTTCTCACAGCGGCCTGGGCTCTTATATACAGCATTCTAACATGCTGTATATAAGAGCCCGGTGGTGGTGGCTGCAGCTTAGACGCCAAAAAAGTGGTGACAGCTCCTTTTACATGTTGGGCACTTCGTAGGTGTTTTCGATGTAATCATGAAAAACTGGATCATCTGGCCAAGTGTTGGAGCATCTCTTCTGTATTTTAATGACAGGTCAGTTTGTATTTGTCTTCTTTCATTTTACAGCAGGGTTACGCATGTGACATTCGGAGGCCCAGCATGTATCTGGAGCAGGAGCTTACAGGATGCAGGGATTTCTTGTTGTCCCATGATAGCTGTCCCACTTACCTGCTTGTTCAATGTATTTTCCTGGACTGTAAGAGGGATGTTCCTTTAAAAATAGATTTTCTGCTAATGTAATTTATCTGAATGAGAGTGACTCACTGAAAAGAATAATTGAGAGGTACAGTAATATGCAGCAAGCAAACATTTATTTCTTTTCAACCACATTAAAGCATCAACACAATTTTCACTTGTTGCTGAAGTCAAGCAGTCAAAATACACAGGATCTTGAGAAGTTAGTATGTTATTTATTTGTCACTTAATTTCTTTGTTACCATATGAAAAGTAAACTATATTTGTTTTGTGAGCAAAATGGAATATTTACATTTAGGGATTATTTATAAAGGGACAACAAACCTGGAATATGTAAGACTGTTCACAGCTGCGTTTTGTTTTTTTGTGGAAAGTCCTAATGCTTTACTGATGCTATCATTTCCAGTAAAGAAATAAATAAAGGAATAAAGGCTAAAAAGGGCAAATTAAGTTACTCCCCAAGGGAAGAAGGAAAATAAGGCATTGAGAAATCTAATATATAAAGCTGTGTGTATGTATGTACAGTATGTGTGTATATCCACTAAAGGAATGCGCACCGTCGCATTTACAATCACGAAATTTTGCACAGACACCCCATGTGACACAGGGAACGTCGTAGACTATGTTTTGACAGGAAAATTTAACCCCAGACAGAGAGACAAAGACAGATGGGGAAAGAGACAGACCTTGATAAAGACAGATGGGGAAGAAAGAGAGAAATAGAGACAGACAAGGAAAGAGACAGGCAGAGATAGGCAGACAGATAAAGAGACAAACAGGAAAAGACACAAAGAGATGGACAAAGACAGACAGTGAAAGAGACAGGAAAAGAGACGGGGGGGACAGATGGGGAAAGAGACAGACATGGGAAGTGATAGATGGGGAAAGAAACAGAGAGATAGAGACAGACAAAGAAAGAAAGAGACAGACAGACCGGGAAAAAGAAAGACTAGGCAAGAGACAGATGGGGAAAGAGGCCTGGAAAGAGAAAAACCTGGAAAGAAAGAGACAGACAGACGGGGAAAGAGGCAGACGGGGAAAGAGGCAGACGGGGAAAGAGGCAGACGGGGAAAGAGGCAGACGGGGAAAGAGTCAGACGGGGAAAGAGACAGATGGGGAAAGAGACAGACCTGGAAAGAAACAGACGGGGAAAGAGAGAGACAGACACACACATAGAGACAGACAGAGATAGAGAGAGACAGACAGTCACAGAGATAGAGACAGACTGATACAAATACAGACATAGAGATAGAAACAGACAGACACAGACAGACAAGGAAAGAGTCAGACAGACAAGCGACACACAGACAGAGACACAGACAGTGACAGACAGAGACATATACACAGACAGACAATGAAAGAGACAGACAGAGAGACAGACAGACAGTGACACACAGACAGAGACTGGGAGAAAGACAGAGAGACAGTTACTATCCCGGGCAATGCCTGAGTACTACAGCTAGTAAGAAATATTTCTTTGCTGAGTAATTTAATTTGTTTTGCCCCTGTTTAGTATTACTTTTTATTTATTTTCCTCTATTTTTAATCCTTATTTTTTTCTAGTCATTTTCATTTGTGTTTGGTCACCTTTTCTTTATATTTTTATCATATAAAACGATAAAACTTCAAGGGGGAGGGACGTTCGGCATCACAGCGACGTCACCGAAACGTCACTAAGCGTCCGGCCAATCAAAGTGGAGGGACGGAGATGAGCGGGACGTAACATCCCGCCCACCTCCTTCCTTCCTCATTGCGGCCGGCGGCAGGTAAGGAGACGTTCCTCGCTCATGCGGTGTCACACATAGCGATGTGTGCTGCCGCTTGAGCGATGAACCACAACGCTAAACAACCCTTACCGATTTTTTACTTTGGGACGACCTCTCCATGGTGAACGATTTTCACCATTTTTGAGGTCGCCTAAGGTCGCTGGTAAGTATTACATGCTGCGATATCGTTAATGACGCCGGATGTGCGTCACTAACAACTTGACCCCGGCGACCAAACATTAACGATATCGTAGTGTGTAAAGCCCCCTTTAAACTGTAATATTGGGTCACATGTTTTGGATCTCCTTCCACAAGCTTCTCACAATAGTTGTTAGAAATGAGGGACCATTCCTCCTGCTAGTTATTCCCCTGTCTGCCTGCCTATCCTTCCTCTCTCTGTATCTGTTATTTATGCTAATTACAGTATATCACAGATTTACTAAATCTATTCACTAAGGTGGCGTCGGAGTTGGCGCCGGTGCATAGGTAATGTCTCTGGCGCCATCTTTGTTAAGACAGTGTAACATTATCTTATTGTTTTGTGGCCTTTGCGAGGGTGGCACATGCTCTGCTTTTGTTATGACCTCATGCACCACCCCTGCATAGTCACAAAACAATAGGATCATGCCAAAATGTCTTCACAAAGATGGTGCTGGAGATAAGCACTATGCGCAGGCGCCAACTCCGACGCCATCTTAGTGAAGAGATTTAGTAAGTCTGTAATATACTGTAATTGTCATAAATATCAGAGGCTGGGGGGGACAGGCTGACAAACAAGGCGGGAATACCTAGCAAAACCCAACCCACCTATTAGATATTCTGTTGCACCTCTCATCAAGTAACAGTGCATTTCACTAACTTTACTTGCCTGTATTTCAGAAAGTATATATCCAATCTCACAACTAAAGGTATGTATAGAATAAGCATGATAGCGCCAGTATAGCACTGGCTTTAGTTTATATATGAAAATCCTGGTGGTTGATCCTCTTTAACTGTTCATAATATCAGTTATTCTGATCAGGGGTGCCCAAACGTTTGCATGTCACGGTATCAGTGGGTTTGAAAATGACAGACTGTCACTCAAGGACCCACATAAAATCTAAATCTGCAAGCTAAGAAATTGATTAGAAGAAAAAATTAACTAGATAATTAGTCCAGCATGACATCTTGGTTTTATTTCTAAACGTGGAATGGGGTTAGTGTAATTTTTGCAAGTTGTGTCGTGACATTCTTTTATTGCAATACATAACTGTGTACATATAGTAGCTCTATTTATTAGATGATTGTATGTATCATTCATAACAAAAAGAGTAGCAAGCATTAGATTGCAAATACTTTAATATTAATGTTTAATGGGTATTAGTCAACAGCAGAGAATACATTCATTGCACATTCTAACAGCAGGAGATCATTGTACTCACTAGAAAGGTTGCCTGGTATTATTATCATAATGAAGAACTCAAGAACTCTAGATTATGTACACTTCATATAAGTACAATTATACGCTATCGACATAATTAAGAGTGAAATTACTAGTCTATGCCACTCAGGGGAGCTTTTGAACTATTATCCAGGATGAATGGATGGCAGGAGAAGCTAACCAGGAGGTAATAGTGCAAGATTGTATCAGTAATTATGTTTTTATGTCTATTTTCATGCGCACACACATGGCACTTTGAACTGTTTACATTGAAATTACATATGTATTCCCAAGTGTAAATGAAATATGCATTTTTCTATATAAATTCTATATTTCAAATTTTTCCATTTAAGTCAATTAAAAAAAAAAAAATCATATAAGTGATGGTGCAATCTCATAAAAGTCATTCCAAAGAATGGTCCAATAGCTCTACAAAATAAGCGATTCATAAAATGCCAGATGTCCATGGAAATTCCATCATTTTAATTCCATTTTATTTCAATGCAGGTGTAATTTACAGGGGTGTCCTGTCAGGGCATCTGCGCCATGTTCCCCATTAGTTTAGAATACTTAGAAGCTGTATTGTGACTGGTTGTTATTGCAAGAAAGAGAGATATTTTAGGCAGTTCTGATGCTAAGATCCATTTATGCTTTTGTATAGATAACAAAGAGTCAGATGCAGAGAGATATTTGCTAAATTCCCAAAGATTTCTAAAGCTACTTATAGCCCCAAACAACATAAGTCATTAACACGGCTATAGGAATAAAACCTTGTCTTGCTTTTGTGGTGCCCCTGAGGCTTCAGTCGCCACAGGGTACTGCACCTTACTTAAGGTGCGGTACTCATCCTGGATCCAGAGGAGGTCGGTACTGATTCCACAACACACCAACTCATACACACAACCAAGTTGGCCTCCCCACTGGGGACCGGCTAAGTTGAGTCTTAAGGCAGTCACCAAACATGGGGGCTGACACCCACTAGCGACAGTAGACTGAGAGAGGAATAGCCACCAGGGGGAGTGAGGAGCAACACAACAGTTAGGAGTTCTCCAGCAGGAGAGGAAGAGAGGAGTTGGGTTTTACCAGTGGTTCTGGTGGAATGCAGGAGACATTTCGGTCGCTGAGGGGAGAGCTTCATTGCTACCTTGGGACCAGTGCAGTGCAGGGTGCAGATTCCTAGGGTGGATTATACTTCAGGCTGTCCACCAAAATCTGCAGGCCAGGGGGATTTCCCTTACAGTTCCTGGAGCACAGTGCTATATAGCATCCAGGTCGTGTCCAAGGCAGGCCCCACAATGGACCCATGGCACCTGCATACGGGACGGGAGTAAACACTTTTTCAAGAACAGAGATCCCCAAGAAGCTCCAAGCCACGGGGATCCAACACCAAGGAGGAAGGGCCCACCGTCCACTGTACCGGTCCTGACCTCCAACGAATTCGGGATCGGCTGCAGCCCATCACGGCGGTGACTGGCATATTCCAGGTAAACTCAGGACTGTGTATAAAGAGACCCTGTACCCGCAGAGACTGTGTCCGCCTTTCCTTGTTGGTGCTGTTGCCCCACGCTTTGGCGTCCGCAATTACTACTCCCCTCAGCATCCTCCCCGGGGCCCGCTCCACCTGTGGGGAGTAGAAACATCTTAGCTGCTACTACCATCAGCCCTTGAGGACAGCGACAGCATCGGTGGCTAATCCTTGGCCAGGTGGCGTCACAAAACAATTCTCCACCATCATCACCATGATCACCCCCTACCCCTTCTTTTATTGTACACCTCGTGGCCACGAAACCAGGCAGAAAGGGCCACCCGTGACATCTACAGATCTGACATCACCGAGCCTGGCGACGAGTAGTTAACCCCTTGCCCCATGGGTACTACACTTTCAAACAGTTTATCTTTATAAATGCAAAAACTGAATGACTACAATGATACATATAAAATATACAGTGAACTAAATAATTATTTGATCCCTTGCTGATTTTGTAAGTTTGCCCACTGACAAAGACATGAACAGTCTATAATTTTAAGGGTAGGTTAATTTTAACAGTGTGAGAAAGAATATCACAAATAAAATCCAGAAAATCAAATTATATACATTATATACATTTATTTGCATTTTGCAGAGAGAAATAAGTATTTGATGCCTCTGGCAAACAAGACTTAATACTTGGTGACAAAACCATTGTTGGCAAGCACAGCTGTCAGACGTTTTTTGTAATTGATGATGAGGTTTGCGCACATGTCAGGAGGAATTTTGGTCCACTCCTCTTTGCAGATCATCTATAAATCATTAAGATTTAGAGGCTGTTGCTTGGCAATTCAGAGCTTCAGCTCCCTTCATAGGTTTTCCACGGGACTGAGGTTTAGAGACTGGCTAGGCCACTTCATGGCCTTAATGTGCTTCTTTTTCAGCTACTCCTTTGTTGCCTTGGCTGTATGTTTTTCATCATTGTCATGCTGGAAGCCCAGCCACGATCCATTTTTAATGTCCTGGTGAAGGGAAGGAGGTTGTCACTCAGGACTTTACGTTACATGGCTCCATGTATTGTCCAATTGATGTGGTGAAGAGTCATGTGCCCTAAGCAGAGAAACACCCCCAAAACATAATGTTTCCACCTCCATGCTTGACAGTGGGGACGGTGTTATTTGGGTCATAGGCAGCATTTCTCTTCCTCCAAACACGGCAAGTTAAGTTAATGCCAAAGAGCTCAATTTTGGTCTCATAACAACTGGGGAGAAGAAAGCTCATGCATAATGGACGCGCAAACCGCAAAGTGAGACCATAATACTGGAATTGTAAGTAGAAAAATATGAAATTTATTGAACAAACCCAACACACACAATGTACTAAAATCACTTAAAACCATGAAACATCAAAATCCCACATCTCTCATGCTGGTAATAGGGGGTACCGCCCTGTACAACCATTCAGTGTGCAATATGTAAGCAGATTTTAATCAGAAAGTACATTATGCGCATAAGGTAATCCCTATACATACATGAAAACTCATAGAATCTGAGTGACCGGGAGCAGACCTAATAGGCAGTCCCCAATGTTAGGCTGAATAAACCACTGTGTGGAGCCCCCAATGTGGTAAAAGGAGGATACCTGCATGTGACACAAGACAAAGATGGAGGGGTGTAGGGGGTAACCAATAACCACAACATATGGTATATTATTCAAAATTGAAAGGCATGAAACATAGCTCTATATAAAACAAGAGAAGGTATACAGGACAACCAATGACTACACATATGATATATCATTCAGTTGAAGCATAAAGAAAAATATATTCTGTATATATATATAGTATGCAGTTCCATTGGAGATAACCACAACACATTATATGCCATAGAGAATTGGTGCCCAAAAATCCCCCATGGTGTACATGCAGATACCTAACACAGGACTGACAGGCTCACGGTCTGAGAGGGAGCTGAGCGCTCGGCAGAGCCCAGCAAGGAGAGAGAGATGTGGGGAGAAGCCCCACGCGTATCGCTGGCAAGCAGCTTCGTCAGGGGAGAGTGTCACTACAGGGCGGTACCCCCTATTACCAGCATGAGAGATGTGGGATTTTGATGTTTCATGGTTTTAAGTGATTTTAGTACATTGTGTGTGTTGGGTTTGTTCAATAAATTTCATATTTTTCTACTTACAATTCCAGTATTATGGTCTCACTTTGCGGTTTGCGCGTCCATTATGCATGAGCTTTCTTCTCCCCAGTTGTTGTCTGTTTATTCATGCAGGACGCAGCATCCCTGTTGTTGATTACTTGCAACATTAGCTGTGCACCCAGAATCTTTATGTTTCAATTTTGGTCTCATATGACCACAGCACCTTCTCCCAATCACTCTCAGAATCATCCAGGTGTTCATTGGCAAACTTCAGACGGGCCAGCTCCACATGTGCCTTTTTGAGCAGTGGGACTTTGCGGGCACTGCAGGATTTGAATCCATTACAGCGTAATATGTTACTAATAGTTTTTTTGGTGACAGTGGTGCCAGCTGCCTTGAGATCATTAACAAGTTCCTCCGTGTAGTTTTAGGCTGATCTCTCACCTTCCTCATGATCCTGGTTACCCCACGAGGTGAGATTTTGCATGGAGCTCCAGATCGATGTCGATTGACACTCATTTTGTATTTCTTCCCTTTTCTTACTATTGCACCAATGTGGCGCCCTGGACTAGCCAGGTAGCCACAAACATAACATCACACACACCCCCTCCCCTGGATAGTTTACATCAGTCAAAAAAAATCCTTGTTGCCTCCCTCCAGGGTCTGATGTCCACACCAGGTGGGGCGGAGCCAGGCGGTTGGCCCCACCCACCGAGGAGTTCACAGGCCTGGAGGCGGGAAAAGTGACAGATTCGAGTTGGAGTTGAAAGTGAGAGGACAGAAACTGTTGGTGTCTGCGTTGGAGCCTAGGCACTGTCAGGAAGGTTGGCAGACTGTGGTGGCCGTCTGCAGGAGGTGGTGCAAGTCAGCAAAACCGTAGGACCGGGGACGGGCGGTGGCCCGCCGATACCGAGCCGGGGAGCAGATTTTCATCAGCACAAAGGCAGGGCCATCGGACCCCGACTAGGCTTGGAGCCGCCGACAACGGTCAAATCCGAGAGTGACCGGAACCCCAGGGGTTTCCTAACACCCAAGACCCGACAGAAGGCAACAGTCCACACCGTGAGGATACACAGCCACCGCCATAGGCTAGAGATCCAAGGGCCAGCGCCTGCGGGCAAAACGGGCTCGTTCGATACATACACGCCGGGGAGCGGACTACCATTGGGAAACCATCGGAGTCAACACATTCTACAAAGGTGCAGGGAAAGACAGCCATAATCAACCTATACGGGGAGAACAAAGACACTGCAGCTGGCTGCGGAACCCGTCCATCCAGCCGTTTGGTTTACCAGAGACTCTGTGAATCTGTGCCTGAGTGAGTACAACAGTGCCATCCGGCACTGCGCCGCACTGCCTCCGCAGCCCTGCACCCCAGCTACCCTGCCTCCCCGTATCACCACCGGGCCCTGGGATCACCAACCCCTACCCACGGAGGGGGAACCAACATCCTAGCTGCTCCCTGCCATCACTCCCGGGATCCCCATCACCAGCAGAGGTGGTGCCCACTATCACCACGACCCATGGGTGGCGTCACGGACTATCTCCCAAAACAAACCACCCCCTTTTCACTCGTGGGCGAGGAGCGCTGCTCGAGTCCCCGGGTCTGGCCCACCGCTCGAGCCACCGAGCAGCAGCAGCAGCCGCGGACCCGAGTGTAGCGAGCGCGGCCCCTCCGCCCGCGACACCAACATTTGTCTCCTTCTCATCCAGTGTCTTACTTATGGTTTTGTAGCCCATTCCAGCCTTGTGCAAGTCTATGATCTTGTCCCAAACATTCTTAGAAAGCTTTTGGTCTTGCTCATGTTGTAAAGGTTAGAGTCTGACTGATTAATTAAGTCTGTACAGGAGTCTTTTATACAGGTGACAATTTAAGACAGCTGTCTTTAATGCAGGTAACGAGTTGATTAGGAGCGTCTAACTGGTCTGTAGGAGCCAGAACTCTTAATGGTTAGTAGGGGATCAAAGAGTGGCGTAACTAGAGTTTGATGGGCCCCAGTGCAAAGTTTGGAGCTGCCCCCTCCCCCCCAACTGTACACCGACACTCAGGGTACAGGATAATGACGCTGACACTCGGGGCACGGGATAGTATGGCTGACACCGGGTTCTTTCCCTCAGCATCCAGGTTTGCCATGATCTGAAATCTCTTTTTCTATCAGCACCCAGCTTTCCTATGTTCTGATATCTTATCCTGAGCACCCACCTTCCCCATGCTCTGATATACATCTTTCTCTCAGTACCCATCCTTCCCATGATATCAGAGCATGGGAAAGCTAGGTGCTGAGGGAAAGAGCCTCAAAACTTTACCATCCCATGCTTGTAGCTTAGTCCCCCTTCGTATATAGCTCTCCAAATACTATATTGGCCCTCACATACCATTCCATATAGTATAATGGGTCCCACATAACCCTTCATATATTAGAATGCACCCCCATTGTCCTCCATGTATTATAATTCATCCGATAGTCCTCCATATATTATAATGCAGCCCCCATAGTCCTGCATGTTTTATAATACACCCCCCATAGTCCTCCATATATTTTAATGCAGCTCCATAGTCCTGAATGTTTTATAATGCACCCCATAGTCCTTTATATTGTAGTATGCAGCCCCAATACCATTTAATGTACTCTATAGGCCTTCATGTACTATAATGCAAATGACTTGGCCTCCATATATTATAATGCAGCCCCATTGTCCTCCATGTTTTCTAAGGCAGCCCCATAGTCCTCCATATTGTATTATGCAGTACACATAGCGTTTAATGCACACCCATAGTCCTCTATATATTATAATGCAGCTCCATAGTCTTTAATGTTTTATAATGCACCCCATAGTCCTTCATATACAGCCCCAAAATCAATTAATGCACCCCTTATACCTCCAAGTATTATAATGCTTCTCCAAAGTATGTATAAGGTGTCTTTCATATTGTATTATAAAGCCCCCATACCGTGTAATGCTCCCCCATAGGACTCTGGCCACCGTGTACTCACGGATTAAAAAAAAACAAAAAAAACAACAAATCCTCCAGGGGCGGACGTGAACACTGAGAGCAAAGGGACCCTGTGCAAGAATTGACCATTCTGCCCTCCTGAACCCTTCCCACACCTCCCCCCTGCTTCCTGGGGTCTTCCATTTTACCATTTTAAGTTTTGTTGTGCTGATCATCTTGGACTAGGAAAAAATAAAATCAGAGTTACTCATTCTTCTCACCTGGTCCAGTGATGTCTCTGCTGCTCCGTCTATGTTTACAGGCTGCAGTAATAAAGTCACACATGACCACTTTAGCTAATCACAGGGCTCCACAACTGACGCTATCCACCGTGGCGTGACGGCTGAGCTCAGGGATTGGCTCCAGCAGTCACATGTTTTAGCAAAGAGGAATTGCTGATTCTGAGGATAAACACACACACACACACACACACACACGTACATATACTATGTAAACACAAACACATTATATATATATACAGTGCCTACAAATAGTATTCAACCCCCTGCAGATTTAGCTGGTTTACACATTCGGAATTAACTTGGCATTGTGACATTTGGACTGTAGATCAGCCTGGAAGTGTGAAATGCACTGCAGCAAAAAAGAATGGTATTTCTTTTTTTATTTTTTTTTTAAATTGTGAAAAGTTTATTCAGAGGGTCATTTATTATTCAACCCCTCAGACCACAAGAATTCTGTTTGGTTCCCCTAAAGTATTAAGAAGTATTTCAGGCACAAAGAACAATGAGCTTCACATGTTTGGATTAATTATCTCCTTTTCCAGCCTTTTCTGACTAATTAAGACCCTCCCCAAACTTGTGAACAGCACTCATACTTGGTCAACATGGGAAAGACAAAGGAGCATTCCAAGGCCATCAGAGACAAGATCGTGGAGGGTCACAAGGCTGGCAAGGGGTACAAAACCCTTTCCAAGGAGTTGGGGCTACCTGTTTCCACTGTTGGGAGCATCATCCGGAAGTGGAAGGCTTATAGAACTACTGTTAGCCTTCCACGGCCTGGACAGCCTTTGAAAGTTTCCACCCGTGCCGAGGCCAGGCTTGTCCGAAGAGTCAAGGCTAACCCAAGGACAACAAGGAAGGAGCTCCAGGAAGATCTCATGGCAGTGGGGACATTGGTTTCAGTCAATACCATAAGTAACGTACTCCACCGCAATGGTCTCCGTTCCAGACGAGCCCGTAAGGTACCTTTACTTTCAAAGCCTCATGTCAAGGCTCGTCTACAGTTTGCTCATGATCACTTGGAGGACTCTGAGACAGACTGGTTCAAGGTTCTCTGGTCTGATGAGACCAAGATCGAGATCTTTGGTGCCAACCACACACGTGACGTTTGGAGACTGGATGGCACTGCATACGACCCCAAGAATACCATCCCTACAGTCAAGCATGGTGGTGGCAGCATCATGCTGTGGGGCAGTTTCTCAGCCAAGGGGCCTGGCCATCTGGTCCGCATCCATGGGAAGATGGATAGCACGGCCTACCTGGAGATTTTGGCCAAGAACCTGCGCTCCTCCATCAAGGATCTTAACATGGGTCGTCATTTCATCTTCCAACAAGACAACGACCCAAAGCACACAGCCAAGAAAACCAAGGCCTGGTTCAAGAGGGAAAAAATCAAGGTGTTGCAGTGGCCTAGTCAGTCTCCTGACCTTAACCCAATTGAAAACTTGTGGAAGGAGCTCAAGATTAAAGTCCACATGAGACACCAAAAGAACCTAGATAACTTGGAGAAGATCTGCATGGAGGAGTGGGCCAAGATAACTCCAGAGACCTGTGCCGGCCTGATCAGGTCTTATAAAAGGCAATTATTAGCTGTAATTGCAAACAAGGGTTATTCCACAAAATATTAAACCTAGGGGTTGAATAATAATTGACCCACACTTTTATGTTGAAAATTTATTAAAATTTAACTGAGCAACATAACTTGTTGGTTTGTAAGATTTATGCATCTGTTAATAAATCCTGCTCTTGTTTGAAGTTTGCAGGCTCTAACTTATTTGCATCTTATCAAACCTGCTAAATCTGCAGGGGGTTGAATACTACTTGTAGGCACTGTACAGTACAGACCAGAAGTTTGGACACACCTTCTCATTCAAAGAGTTTTCTTTATTTTCATTACTCTGAAAATTGTAGATTCACATTGAAGGTATCAAAACTATGAATTAACACATGTGGAATGAAATACTTAACAAAAAAGTGTGAAACAACTGAAAATATGTCTTATATTCTAGGTTCTTCAAAGTAGCCACCTTTTGCTTTGATTACTGCTTTGCACAATCTTGGCATTCTCTTGATTAGCTTCAAGAGGTAGTCACTGGAAATGGTTTTCACTTCACAGGTGTGCCCTGTCAGGTTTAACAAGTGGGATTTCTTGCCTTATCAATGGGGTTGGGACCATCAGTTGTGTTGTGCATAAGTCTGGTGGATACACAGCTGATAGACCTACTGAATAGACTGTTAGAATTTGTTTTATGGCAAGAAAAAAGCTGCTAAGTAAAGAAAAACGAGTGGCCATCATTACTTTAAGAAATAAAGGTCAGTCAGTCCAAAAAATTGGGAAAACTTTGAAAGTGTCCCCAAATGCAGTGGCAAAAACCATCAAACGCTACAAAGAAACTGGCTCACATGATGACTGCCCCAGGAAAGGAAGACCAAGAGTCACCTCTGCTGCAGAGGATAAGTTTATCCGAGTCACTAGCCTCTGAAATCGCAGGTTAACAGCAGCTTAGATTAGAGACCAGGTCCATGCCACACAGAGTTTTAGCAGCATACACATCTCTAGAACAACTGTTAAGAGGAGACTTTGTGCAGCAGGCCTTCATGGTAAAATAGCTGCTAGGAAACCACTGCTAAGGACAGGCAACAAGCAGAAGAGACTTGTTTGGGCTAAAGAACACAAGGAATGGACATTAGACCAGTGGAAATCTATGCTTTAGTCTGATGAGTCCAAATTTGAGATCTTTGGATCCAACCACCGTGTCTTTGTGCGACGCAGAAAAGGTGAACGGGTGGACTCTACATGCCTGGTTCCCACCGTGAAGCATGGAGGAGGAGGTGTGATGGTGTGGGGGTGCTTTGCTGGTGACATAGTTGGGGATTTGTTCAAAATTGAAGGCATACTGAACCAGCATGGCTACCACAGCATCTTGCAGTGGCATGCTATTCCATCTGATTTGCGTTTAGTTAGACCATCATTTATTTTTCAACAGGACAATGACCCCAAACACACCTCCAGGTTGTGTAAGGGCTATTTGACTAAGAAGGAGAGTGATGGGGTGCTACGCCAGATGACGTGGCCTCCACAGTCACCAGACCTGAACCCAATCGAGATGGTTTGGGGTGAGCTAGACCACAGAGTGAAGGCAAAAGGGTCAACAAGTGCTAAGCATCTCTGGGAACTCCTTCAAGACTGTTGGAAGACCATTTCCGGTGACTACTTCTTGAAGATCATCAAGAGAATGCCAAGAGTGTGCAAAGTAGTAATCAAAGCAAAAGGTGGCTACTTTGAAGA